>NW_026652283.1:63924294-64323162 GCF_009828535.3 Hylobates moloch
TGAGTTCTAGTTTGATTGCACTGTGGTCTGAGAGACAGTTTGTTATAATTTCTGTTCTTTTACATTTTCTGAGGAGAGCTTTACTTCCAACTATGTGGTCAATTTTGGAATAGGTGTGGTGTGGTGCTGAAAAAAATGTATATTCTGTTGACTTGGGGTGGAGAGTTCTGTAGATGTCTATTAGGTCCACTTTATGTAGAGCTGAGTTCAATTCCTGGATATCCTTGTTAACTTTCTGTCTCGTTGATCTGTCTAATGCTGACAGTGGGGTGTTAAAATCTCCCATTATTATTGTGTGGGAGTTTAAGTCCCTTTGTAGGTCACTGAGGACTTGCTTTATGAATCTGGGTGCTCCTGTGTTGGGTGCATATATATTTAGGATAGTTAGCTCTTCTTGTTGAATTGATCCCTTTACCATTATGTAATGGCCTTCTTTGTCTCTTTTGATCTTTGTTGGTTTAAAGTCTATTTTATCAGAGACTAGGATTGCAACCCCTGCCTTTTTTTGTTTTCCATTTGCTTGATAGATCTTCCTCCATCCCTTTATTTTGAGTCTATGTGTGTCTCTGCACGTGAGATGGGTTTCCTGAATACAGCACACTGATGGGTCCTGACTCCTTATCCAGTTTGCCAGTCTGTGTCTTTTGATTGGAGCATTTAGCCCATTTACATTTAACGTTAATATTGTTATGTGTGAATCTGATCCTGTCATTATGATGTTAGTTGGTTATTTTGCTCGTTAGTTGCTTTTGTTTCTTCCTAGCCTCGATGGTCTTTACAATTTGGCATGTTTTTGCAGTGGCTGGTACCAGTTGTTCCTTTCCATGTTTAGTGCTTCCTTCAGGAGCTCTTTTAGGGCAGGCCTGGTGGTGACAAAATCACTCAGCGTTTGCTTGTCTGTAAAGTATTTTATTTCTCCTTCACTTATGAAGCTTAGTTTGGCGGGATAGCAAATTCTGGGTTGAAAATTCTTTTCTTTAAGAATGTTGAATATCGGCCCCCACTCTCTTCTGGCTTGTAGAGTTTCTGCTGAGAGATCAGCTGTTAGTCTGATGGGCTTCCCTTTGTGGGTTACCCGACCTTTCTCTCTGGCCGCCCTTAACATTTTTTCCTTCATTTCAACTTTGGTGAATCTGACAATTATGTGTCTTGGAGTTGCCCTTCTCGAGGAGTATCTTTGTGGCGTTCTCTGTATTTCCTGAATCTGAATGCTGGCCTGCCTTGCTAGATTGGGGAAGTTCTCCTGGATAATATCTTGCAGAGTGTTTTCCAACTTGGTTCCATTCTCCCCATCATTTTCAGGTACACCAATCAGACGTAGGTTTGGTCTTTTCACATAGTCCCAAATTTCTTGGAGGCTTTGTTCATTTCTTTTTATTCTTTTTTCTCTAAACTTTCCTTCTCTCTTCATTTCATTCATTTCATCTTCCATCAGCGATACCCTTTCTTCCAGTTGATCGCATCTGCTACTGAGGCTTCTGCAATCTTCGCGTAGTTCTCGAAACTTGGCTTTCAGCTCCATCAGCTCCTTTAAGCCCTTCTCTCCATTGGTTATTCTAGTTATCCATTCTTCTAATATTTTTTCAAAGTTTTTAACTTCTTTGCTATTGTTTTGAATTTCCTCTCGTAGCTCAGAGTAGTTTGATCGTCTGAAGCCTTCTTCTCTCAACTCATCAAAGTCATCCTCCATCCAGCTTTGTTCCGTTGCTGGTGAGGAACTGCGTTCCTTTGGAGGAGGAGAGGTGCTCTGTTTTTTAGAGTTTCCAGTTTTTCTGCTCTGTTTTTTCCCCATCTTTGTGGTTTTATCTACTTTTTGTCTTTGATGATGGTGATGTACAGATGAGTTTTTGGTGTGGATGTCCTTTCTGTTTGTTAGTTTTCCTTCCACCAGACAGGACCCTCAGCTGCAGGTCTGTTGGAGTTTACTAGAGGTCCACTCCAGACCCTGTTTGGCTGGGTGTCAGCAGTGGTGGCTGCAGAACAGCGGATTTTCGTGAGACCACAAATTCAGCTGTCTGATAGTTCGTCTGAAAGTTTTGTCTCAGAGGAGTACCCGGTTGAATGAGGTGTCAGTCTGTCCCTACTGGGGGGGGTGCCTCCCAGTTAGGCTGCTCAGGGGTGAGGGACCCACTTTAGGAGGCAGTCTGTCCGTTCTCAGATCTCCAGCTGCGTGCTGGGAGAACCACTACTCTGTTCAAAGCTGTCAGTCAGACAGGGACCTTTTAAGTCTGTGGAGGTTCTTGCTGAGTTTTTGTTTGTCTGTGCCCTGCCCCCAGAGGTGGAGCCTACAGAGGCAAGCAGGCCTCCTTGAGCTGTGGTGGGCTCCACCCACTTCGAGCTTCCTGGCTGCTTTGTTTACCTAAGCAAGCCTGGGCAATGCCGGGCGCCCCTCCCCCAGCCTCGCTGCCGCCTTGCAGCTTGATCTCAGACTGCTGTGCTAGCAATCAGCGAGACTCCTTGGGCACAGGACCCTCGGAGCCAGGTGCGGGACACAATCTCCTAGTGTGCCGTTTTCCAGGCCCGTTGGAAAAGCGCAGTGTTGGGGTGGGACTGACCCGATATTCCAGGTGCTGTCTGTTTCCCCTTTCTTTGACTAGGAAAGGGAACTCCCTGACCCCTTGCGCTTCCCGAGTGAGGCAATGCCTCGCCCTGCTTCGGCTCGCGCACAGTGCGCTTCACCGACTGTCCTGCACCCACTGTTAGGCACTCCCTAGTGAGATGAAACCAGTACCTCAAGCAGAAATGCAGAAATCACCCGTCTTCTGTGTCGCTGGGGCTGGGAGCTGGAGACCGGAGCTGTTCCTATTCGGCCATCTTGGCTCCACCACCGACATACACAATCTTTATTCTAATTGTATTATTTTAAATGGTATTCTCTAAATCAGGGGTCCCCACCTCCTGGGCCAGTACCTGTCCATGGCCTGTTGGGAACTGGGCCACACAGCAGGAGGTGAGCAGCAGGCCAGCAAACCTTACCGCCTAAGCTCCACCTCCTGTCGCACGTGCAGCAGCATTAGATTCTCATAGGAGCACAAACCCTATTGTGAACTCTGCATGCGACGGATCTATGTTGTGTGCTCCTTATGAGGATCTAACTAATGCTTGATGATCTGAGGTGGAACAGTTTCATCCCAAAATCGTCTCTCCTTCCCCATCTATGGAAAAATTATCCCACACAACCAATACCTGGTACCAAAAAGGTTGGGGGCTGCTGCTCTAAATGGTTTCAGATCTATGTACAATGTGAGATAGATGGACCAATAATGATGATGGCAATTATTGAAATATATTTAGTGAGTGCCAGGCAGTATATGAGTTGCTATTTATTACATCTCTTATCTAATTTACTCTTCACAGCAGCTGAAGAAGGGAGACACTATTATTAAGAAAACTGAAGCATGTAGGTTTAAGCAACTTACCCCAGGTTATCTTGCCACCACTCAGTCAATAAACTATTCTTAGCTTTGCCCACCTTTCTTCTATTACAATGAAAGAAGTTTTTTCAAAATCCGATCAACCCATTTTTACTCTAGACTCCATTCTTGTCTTTTCAAGGACTTCTTTTATGTTGTCACTCTTTTCCCCTCTACTGGATCATTCCTGTCAGCATATAAACATAAATCAGAATCTAAAAAGTTAAACTCTTTGGCCCCACATCATATTCCAACTACTTCCTGCTTCTCAATTCTCTTTATCCATAACTTCTCAAAAGACTTGCATGTGCTCTTCAACTTCCTCACTCTTGTCAAAATCACCAATAGTCTTCATATTGCCAAGTCTAATGGACCATTCTCATCTTTACCTCTCAGCTGGTTTTAACACAGTTGACCAGGCCCTGCTTTTTGAAACTCCCTTCTTTCAGCTCTCAAGATACTCCATTTTTCTGATTTTCCTCCTGAGCCCTTTGTCATTAGTTCCCAATGTTCTTTGCTGGCTATCCCTTCTCTTTTCCACATTTAAATGCTGGTTACTTCAGGGCTATATCCCTGTTCTATCCATACCCTACTTTGGGGGACCCTCTTTTCTAACTGCACCCACCACACCTAGGATTACATCCAGATCCATGGCTTTAAGTACCATTTGTAAACCTATATTTTTAGCTTAGACTTGTCCTCTCAGCACCATCCTTATTCCTTATGCTATCCAATTGAATGTTTAGTAAAATTATCAAACTTAACTTTTGATTTCTCACATATAAACAGGTTCGTCCCTTAACCTTCTCATCTCAGTATGTGTCACCACCATCCACCCAGTAGTTCAAGCTTTAAATTTTGGAATCTTCCTTGTTATCTCCCTTTTCTTCATCATTAGCCTCTCTCTCCACTGCAAACCATCTGCATGTCCTGTTGTTTTCATTTCATTTCTAGAATAGATCTGAAATTTGGCTATTTATTTCCATTTTCACTGTTAGTACCCTATTCCATGCCACCATCATCTGCCACCTGAACCACTCAATAGCCTAATTAATTTTCCTGCTTCTACACTTCCCTTCTGCTTCACTTTTTCCACAGTAGCCATCCTGATCTTTTTCAAGTATGTCATATCACATCTCTCACGTGCCTTCAATGGCTTCCCATACTCCTGTAATAAAATACAGACTTCTTACCATGTTCTATAAAGTCCTGCATTATTTGACACTTATCTACATCTCCAGCCTCATCAAATGTTCCAGTTATAATTGCTTATTAATTCTACCCACTCTGGACTCCCTTCTCTTCCCCAGACATTCACCAAGTTCTCACTTTGTCACCTTTGTGCTTAACTTGAATAGTCTTTTGACTTTTTAAATAACTGGCTTCTTCTTACCTTTCAAGTCTCAGTTCAAATATTACTTCTTCAGAGAATCTTTTCCTAAGAGAATTATCAAAGAAGCTGCTTCTCCCTCATCTAACCTAGTAATTTAATTTTTGTTCACTTGTTTACTCTCCCTCCTACCACAAGAATACAGTCGCTAGATGGGCAAGAACTTTGACTGTCTTTTTCAAAGCTGTATCTGCTGGCACACGCTAGGTTCTCAATAGACGTTTGTTTAATAAAAGTTATAAAGGTGAGAGCCAGTATTCAGACATAGATGTCTTACTCCATTTCCCATGCTGTTTTATTTTCAATGTGAACTTGTTTATAATTTCTTAATTTTAATTTTTACTATTTCAGTATCCTTTCAAATGTACAATGCATAGCATCTATTAAATATATAATCAAGTAGATGTGTATTATATATCCTGCTTATAGTATCATATGCTTTGTATTATAAAATTGTTGATAGGAGCCTATGCTATATGGGAAAATCTTTTAATAACCTAGGTAAGATAAAAACAGACTTTAAGTAGGTATATTTTACATAGATGAAGATGCTTGCCTTCATAATTAAGATCCAGTTAAGGGATTCTTAGTGTACTTGTATTATACTACTACAAGTCTAATTAAACATACTGAGAAGTACCCATCTATACTGAATATAAGCACAATCTCTGTCATAGAAAAATTTTATTTTCAAAAGCAACTCTTATAATGTCCCAATATTACAAGTGTGTAAAATCATATTTCTAGTCCATCTACTTTAATCTAGCCTAAAGAAACATTATAGGTTCGCCATAACAGAGGAAGAAATAATATGATTAGTATTCAATTTCTCATTAATAATAGCAATAACCAACTGACTAGAATTGCAAAATAATTATTTTCTTGGAGTTATATTTTTCATGGAGAAAGATCAGTAGAATACATGCTTGGAAGTCACATAATTTCAGTTATAGTCAATTTCATTGCTGATTTGCTGTAAATTTTTTTTTCAGTTTTGTTGTACCTGGAGAAATGGCTCCATGTTTAAACATCAGGGAGTATTTGTATTAAGACTTTTTACGGCTGTATCTTTAGAAGATAGTGTAACTTTAGAGGATGGTTATGACTTTCGAGGATCTTAAAGTTGGTTGTATCTTTGGAGGATCTTAAAGTTCTATCTTTAGACTTGCATCTCAAAGTTATCTTTAGTTGGTTGTGTTTTTAGAGGATCTTTAGAGGATCATCAGAATATTTTAAAAATCTGTATTAGTTTTCATAGTCCAATAGCTTAAGTTCTGTAGCAACAAATACTACTCCATACTTAAAATGAACAGAGTTTCCTTGTTCATGTTTCTTTCCTATTACCAGTTTATAACTAATGATCTGTTAGTAGTCAATAAATCATAAAAATAGCATATATACTGTTGGGATTTTTTTGTTGTTATTGCTGTTATTTCCAAAAGATACTTACAATTTTACTTAAAGTTTCGTGATGACAGGTGAAATTAACTTTATAAAGCACAAAATATAGGATAAAATATAGAATCATTTAATGTTTGCTTTTAACACTTAAAATTTCCTTTATTCATAACCTTTTTAGTTGACAAGCACTTGGATGAGGTCTAGGGATATAGAGGTCGGTAAGAAATATAATCTCACTCTCTTTAAGAGGCTTATATAGTTCAGGGTTAAAAGTATAATTTTTTGAGATGAGTTAAAGCATTCTCTTTATTATTCTTTCAGCTGTTTTGAAAATATTTAAGGGTAATAGTATTGTCAGGCTTATAAAAGTAATACTACATTGTCAGTATCTGGACATCAATGGTCTTTTACCTGTTTCCGTCCACTTTTATGTTACTCCAATATCTTGAGTAATATATATATATATAATATATATTCCTCTAAAAAGTAAGGAGAACTCAGATGTTTAAGATGTTTATTCTACTGTAAATAGAATAAATAATATTTGTCTATTAGAAATATTTCCAGTAGAGTAAACATCTTAAACATTTCTGAATTCTCCTTAATTTTAAGAGGAAACAGAATTAATGGTATTTAGAAAAGAATGCCACATTATCTTAAATAATACTCCCCCTCATTTTTTGTAAAGAGCATGCTATGTGGAGTGTGTCATTCATTAACTTCTGGTACAAAAACACAGACCTTTAGTATCTTCTTATACACACACACAAAATCTAGAGAATGTGAATTTTCTCAGAAAAAAAGTAAATAGGTTCAGATTTTATAGCATTCTAAGCTAAGCAGTACAATATTTGACAAAGAACCACATTATTTTTGAAATACAACTTTTTAAATTATATATGCTGTTTCATAAAACATCGTACCTTGATGGTCTGATAATTCACTAGTGTTTAATTACTTCTTTAAAACAATAAGTAGTTTGGAAGGATTAGTCGAAACAGCAGCTTTTTGTGTCTTTGTAATAGAGATATTACCTCTTTAGAAACACATCAGAGTCCTAAAAAATGTAATTTGAATAATTACAGGTTTGGGGAGAACCATTTTATCAAGGAGCTTGATATAAATGTTGATTTTCTATGACTCCCATCTCATGGGTGAAAGTTTTACTGAGTTAAAACTGACTTTTCATTTTACATAGATAGATACTCCCAAGGGAACAAGAGACAAAACATTTTAGGCTTTGAACTTCTTTTAACACTGACATCGTAGCTATTGATGAATTTTTAACACTTTTCATTGGAAGAGTTTTAAATTATAAAGGATTTGTTAAAATGCATCAGGTTTTCTAATTTTAAAAAAGTGGTCATTTGAAAATGGAGGTGATGTCTGGAGTTAAAGGATTAATTATGAACTATAATCTTACAGAATTCACCTGTAGGAATTTTAGGCTAACACGCAGTCTTCCAGTATTAGCCCAAATTCTTGGTAATCTAACTGCTCCGTTCCTCCATAAATTAGAACTCAGACCTGCTCCAAAGAGACAAGTGTGGGACTCTGTCATATAATTTATTTTCAAATACTGCTTTGTTTTGCATTTAAACAAAATTATTAGTAATTTTATAATCATTTTTCTAATATTAAAGTTAATTATGGGTATATGTAAAATCTGTGTGTATTTATCTTGATTCTTAAGTAAAAGCTACATATTTCTATGGTCTCATTTTAGAGTAGAAAGGCACAATTAACAAATGCTGTCTTACACCCTTTGAATAAGTTAAAGATTTTAAATAGTCTTTTGAATACACTTAAACAGGAACATAATTTCCTGAATATATTTCCTTTTTATGAACATAAGTCAACATTATATTTTATGAAATATAATGTATCTTATATATTTTAAGCCTGTTTTCTTTGTTTAGCTTTAGAAGAAACTATATCTAAAGTTGATACACCCCGCTTTTTCAGGGTTTTCCAGCCAAAAACAAAGCACCTTCCTACTGGCCTGTCAGAAATTAAAAGGCAAAGCGATCTTAAAAAGGAATCCAGATTTGTGTAGACAGTATCAGTGGCTAATTTAGAGCCCCTCAAATATCAAAGGATGGGAGGAGGCTTCTATGAACATAATTAGGCAAGTAAATTTTTCAAATGCAACTGTAGCTTAAAATTTACATCTTTTCACATTTATACAAAAAAACCCTATAAAGCTATATTGATATATGTGCCCAAACTTCATGCTGAGATATTTTTTGAGGTGATAAATATGCAAGAGCCCTTTTTTTTTAATTTTTTTTTTTGCACACAAAACAATAAACATTTTCTAAAGATACATACAAACAAAAAGATGCATATCAAACATATTAGGAAGGTTGCACATGAGAAGACGGGGAATAGAAATGGGGGGTGGGAATTAAAGAAAATAAATGAGAGAGGGACTTCGTATGGATCAATGATAATAACTCAATCCTCTATTTGACAAAGAAGAAGGAGAAGGAAGAGGAAGAAAATGAAAGTGGGATAAAGGATCAGAAAGGGAGGAAAATAGAAAAAATTAGAGTATGAATCCAGGGTAGACCTGTTTTGTTGTCACTGGGTTGGTTGGTTGGTTTGTCTGTTGTATTTTTCATATGTTTCGCCATGTTGGCCAGACTGGTGTCGAACTCCTAGCCTCAAGTGATCAACCCACCTTGGCCTCCCAGAGTACTGGGACCACAGGCATGAACCACCACGTCCAGCCCCCACATTGCGTCTGGCTTCCGTGGTAGACCTCCCAGACGGGGCGGCCGGGCAGAGGCGCTCCTCACTTCCCAGGCGGGGCGGCCGGGCAGAGGCGCTCCTCACTTCCCAGACGGGGCGGCCGGGCAGAGGCGCTCCTCACTTCCCAGACGGGGCGGCCGGGCAGAGGCGCTCCTCACTTCCCAGACGGGGTGGCCGGGCAGAGACGCTCCTCACTTCTTCCCAGACAGGGCGGCCGGGCAGAGGTGCTTCTCACATCCCAGACGATGGGCGGCCAGGCAGAGGCGCTCCTCACTTCTTCCCAGACGGATTGGCCGGGCAGAGGCACTCCTCACTTCCCAGACGGGGCGGCCGGGCAGAGGCGCTCCTCACTTCTTCCCAGACGGGGCGGCCGGGCAGAGTTGCTCCTCACCTCCCAGACGGGGCGGCCGGGCAGAGGTGCTCCTCACTTCTTCCCAGACGGGGCAGCAGGGCAGAGGCGCTCCTCACTTCCCAGACGGGGCGGCCGGGCAGAGGCGCTCCTCATCCCAGACGGGGCCGCCGGGCAGAGGCGCTCCTCACTTCCCAGACAATGGGCAGCTGGGCAGAGACGCTCCTCACTTCCCAGACGGGGCGGCCGGGCAGAGACGCTCCTCCCCTCTTCCCAGATGGGGTGGCCGGGCAGAGGGGCAGAGGCGCTCCTCATCTCCCAGACGGGGCGGCGGCCGGGCAGAGGCGCTTCCCACATCCCAGACGATGGGCGGCCAGGCAGAGACGCTCCTCACTTCCTAGACGGAGTGGCGGCCGGGCAGAGGCGCTCCTCACCTCCCAGACGATGAGCAGCCAGGCAGAGACACTCCCCACCTCCCTGACGGCGCGGCTGCCAGGCAGAGGCTGCAATCCCAGCACCCTGGGAAGGCCAAGGCAGGCGGCTGGGAGGCGGAGGCTGCAGCAAGCCAAGACCATGCCACCGCACTCCAGCCTGGGCAACACCGGGCACCGAGTGAACGAGACCCCGTCTGCAGTCCCAGCACCTCGGGAGGCCGAGGCGGGCAGACCACTCAAGGTCAGGAGGTGGAAACCAGCCTGGCCAACATGGCGAAACCGCGCCTCCAGCCAAAGGAGAAAAACCAGGGAGGGGTGGTGGCGCGTGCCCGCAATCCCAGGCAGGCTGCAGGCCGAGGCAGGAGAATCACGGGAGCCGGAGGCAGGGAGTCTGCAGCGAGCCGAGTACACTCCAGCCTGGGCAACAGAGGGAAGAAAAGAAAGAAAAAGAAAGAGACACAGGGAAGGAAGGGAGGGAGGGAGGGAAGGAAGGAAGGAAGGAAGGAGAAGGCAGGCAGGCGCAAGAGCTCTTAAAAGTCCAAAAATATGTTTAAAAAACATTGTAAAATGCATTAAGTATTTTTAAAAAGCATTTTAAGAGTTCTTAAAAATCTCAAAAAAGTATTTTTAAAAAGCATTCAAATATTTTTTAAAGTATTTTTTAAAATGTTTTCAAAGCCTTCATAAATATTAGGCTATTGTAATTTACCTCATTCTTTTTATACACTATGGGGAAAAAGAAACTACTACAATTTTATACTGTTGCATGTTACCTTATCCCCCAACAAACTCTGGGGAAGGGAGATACTGTTTGCCATCAGCAAGTAGATACCATAGTTATTTTAAATTGAATCAATTTGTCCCTTTTCCTGCATACTTGAAATAACTAATATAGGTATACCTACATGCTCATTCAGAATACTGTCTAAAACCCAGATAATCTCAAAAATGTATGGTGCATTCCATCTCCCTAAAGAATTCTCATAGTTGCCCAGCTTTGCTTCTAAGTGCCAGATTGTCAGGTTGGCACAAGCCAAAGACAACACACATGGCAAAATGAAAATACTCCACCCTGAACGTTTTCATAACCTGTGTGCACTTTTCTAAGAGAAGCCAACACTGGCAGTAAACCTGAGTATAGGAATGCGTACAATGTGGGACGTGATGATTTGCATGAGATAACTAAAAACCTTACCCTTGACTTACTACATTCAAAATAAACTCACTGAGTATAAAATAAGATGAAAAAGCATGTAACTAGAATCTTTCAGTAAGTTTCATCCCTAAAGGTGTTGTTATTTTCTTTTTTTTTTTTTTTTTGAGACGGAGTCTCGCTCTGTTGCCCAGGCTGGAGTGCAGTGGCGCAGATCTCGGCTCACTGCAAGCTCCGCCTCCCGGGTTCACGCCATTCTCCTGCCTCAGCCTCTCCGAGTAGCTGGGACTACAGGCTCCCGCCACCACACCCGGCTAATTTTTTGTATTTTTTTTAGTAGAGACAGGGTTTCACCGTGGTCTCGATCTCCTGACCTCGTGATCCGCCCGCCTCGGCCTCCGAAAGTGCTGGGATTACAAGCGTGAGCCACCGCGCCCGGCCTAAGGTGTTGTTATTTTCATCAATCATGACATAGAATCTAAAGGGTTTTGATTGAATAACCTTATTTATACAAACAGTCCAGTCTCACTACAGTAAAAGGAAAGAACGATTGGCCACGGCATTATTTTAGTGCAACAACAATTAGTATGCCTATGTGGAGGCATAAATCTCTATGAATTATGTAGGAGCCCTATAAAGGCAAACAGTAAGCATGTGTATGAAGCATGCCAAGTATGATAGAGTATCCCTTAACTGTCTAGATCGTTAGGCAGAAGCCAGAATTTCCTAAGCATTTCTAGGGAAGTATTCATCATTTTCATATGTCACAACAATAACACCACCAAATACATACTATATGTGGGTACTTTTCTTGGAAATACAATAATCTCAAGGCATAGAGATATTAAAAGATATAGCCATTATTCTTATTTTACAAAGAAAGAAGTCATGTCAAAGTTAGTTACAGATACAGACTGAAACAAGTTACATCAGTAGAGACACAAATCCCATTCAGATATTCTGGTTTTGAAGTAATTGCACCCTACTAACTTTAAGAAAATTTAGGAGTTATTGATAAGTTCATAGTTTGTACTTAAGTTAGTTTGGGTGAATTTCATAAACTTAATTGCTAGTCCTTAAATTAAGAGGGGAAATTCTCATGTACATGAGTGACAAAGAAGAAAAAGGATAGTGTTTCCTTAGGCTGATTTAAGAATAATTTTAACTTAAAATATGACTCTTACAAGTCAGATAAACAACTGTCATATATTTCTGCATTCCAGTCTACACTGAATTTGTTTATATCAATGCAAAGTGTGACCAAAGGATGCTTAGCCCTATTCTTTGAAGATGATATAGAAATATCATGCTTCATCATCAGAAGACATGTAATCTTATAATCTATAGTCTTATACCTGAGCAGAAGATAAATTTACCTTTTTTAAAAAAGAAACCCATAATGTAACAGTTAAATATAGTCTTAAGGACCAAGAAAGCTTATAATGGTAGAGATTTACTTTAATTCCTGTTCTTCTAATGTATTTCTGGTATATTATACAGTATTCTGAGATCCTAAATGTTCTAGAGGGCATTAAATAACTGTGAAATATTTTTCCGACCTGTATTTATTACTGAAATTACTGAACTAATGGCTGCAAAACCTCAAATAATACTGCCCAATATAAATCTTTTGAAATATCCATATAAAGCAAGGAAATGCCTTTGTGTGTGTGTATATTTGCATTTATAAGTTTAGAATCAAATTTTTTAAGTTATGCTTAGCTGTTTAAAAAGATGCACTTTTAATGTGTTTAAATATAGTTTCTATTATCTGTATGTTTTCCCTCAATTTTGCAAAAAGGTTAGTTTGATTTAGCTTTCCAGAAACATCTTTATCAGTCATTGCTTGATTTTTATCATCCAAATGTAATTTGACTATTATTTTAGACTAAAAAATATTGACACAAATGAATAAGTAGATTATGAAATAAATAGGAGATTTTATATTAAGCATCTTACATTTGATAAGATTTTCAGGATTTTTTTAAGACGAACATTTGTCTGCTTCCTTAAAGTGAAAAGTTTCTAAACTATTCCAAAATGTTCCCAAACTGAATGATTTGTTTAAGGATTTTGGAGACATGAGTTTTAACAAAAAAAACTTAACATTAATTAAAAAAAAAAAAAAGCCTGGTGTTATGTCAGTAGTGTTTTTTGTTCATATAAGAGAGACTAGTATTATGTCCGTGGGGATAGCATGCATGTTAGATAGCTGTATTAACTCTTTGATTTTTGTTCATATGTCAGACTTGTCTGTTTTATAAAGAAAGATGGGGAGTTGATATAGCCCATTTTGTGTAGCACTTGTGATAATTTTATATTCCTTTTTTTGAATTTGTTCATTTCAATAGTGCATTATCACTTTAAGATTCTGGTTGGTGCTTAAACTACAGTAACTAAAGGTTATTTTTCATATTTTAACCAGTTTAGCCAGAGTTTTTAGTACTAGTATTAACTTTTGAATTATGTTTGAGGTCTTAGACTTTACAGCATGTTTAGTTTCTTTTCATTTCTTATTAGTATTTTTCAGTACTTAATAGTCTCTTGCCCCCACCTCCAACAAGAACTTTCCTCTCTGTTCAACATCAGAAACATTTTCCTTTTGGCATGTGCTTTCTAGTTCCCCAAACACTATAAGCAAATTGGAAAGTTCAGCTGTCATTCTTGGAAGGTTACAGATCACACTAGCAGCCTGAGTAATCCAAGAGGTTTTAAGTATCATAGCATTTAGTTTAAAGTGAAATTTGCTCTGACAGGGCTGGCAGACCAATAGGAAAAAGAAATATTTGTGCTTGGAGAAGTGCATATGTAGAGACCAAAAGTATAACTGATGGCTGGAAGTGATTTCAGTCTAAAAAAACAAATCATTAAGAGAGTGCATAGGGGTAAAATACACAGTTCATATTTTAAAGAGTCTCAAAATGAACCAGCAACTAAGGTTAGCATTACATAGTAATTAGTTGTGGTGTTCAGGCTTTAACTCACTCACTACCAGACAGTATAGTTAAACTATCACTGAAAAAACATTGCTACTTACATGATATTCTCTAGTTTAAGCCTATAGCAGTAATTTTTGTACCTTAAAAAACCAAGGTATTATGACAGATTATATAAATGTTGAACCAGTAACAGACAAACAATTATTTAAAGGAGGTGCTAATGACTCAGTTTATTGACCTAGGGGTTATTTAAGCTACTCAGCAAGTTCCCTTAACATTTGGTGGTTTGAAATGAAGCATTGCTTGATAGTATAGAACTGCCAATTTCAAGAAGTCCTTGTACTTAATGGAAGAAATGTAAGTTAAAGATGACTAGATGGCATACCTTCATTAAAATATTGCCAGAAAAAGCCTGAGACCATTATAGGTTTGAGTAAATATTCACTTCAACTTGATAATCACATCTGACAACTTCCATTAGGTACCTATTAGAGCATTTTTTCTGTTAATAAGTACAAATAAGGAAAAATAAAGTATCTTTTAATGGCTCAAGTTATTTCTTGCAAGTCATTTTTCTTTTCAAGAAAGCCTGTTGTGAGCCAGAGGAATCTAAAATTTATATTTTTTTCCTTGAATATGCAGATAAATAATAATAAAATGGGTCAGACACGGTGGCTCACGCCTGTAATCTCAGCATTTTGGGAGGCTGAGGCAGGTGGATCACCTGAGTTCAGGAGTTCGAGACTAGCCTGGCCAACATGGCAAAACGCCATCTCTACTAAAAATACAAAAATTAGCCGGGCATTGTGGCACGGGCCTGTAATCCCAGCTACTTGGGAGGCTAACGCAGGAGAATCACTTGAACCCAGGAGGTGGAGGTTGCAGTGAGCCAGGATTGCACCGTTGCACTCCAGCCTGGGCAAGAAGAGTGAAACTCCACCTCAAAAAAAAAAAAAAAAAATAGTAATAATAAAATGAAAAGGACTTCCAGCAAGATGGTAGACTGAGCTAATTTGGAAGGGACCACTCCTATGCAGATAATGTGTAAATGGTGGACAAAAATGTAACAGAAATTTATATGACCAAGTTCGTAAGAAAGATAGGGAATAGCCCAATGACAAAAAAACACCCACTGGAATACTGAACTAGGTACGGGTTATTTGGTAAAGGAAGATGGAACTGAATTCTCTAAATAAAGCCTGGAATTTCAATTTTTTTCTCATCAGTTGAAAAGAGGACTAAATGATGTTAATTAACCAGCGCAGAGAAGTGGCCAAAACCTGTCTTTGCTCAAAGACCCTAAGTAGGCGAAGATAGTCACCCATGTGAAAGAGAAGTCACAAGTTTGTTTTATGCACATGAGTGGGTTCAGAATTTACACCGTATACTTAATTCAGGGAACCTTAGTCAAGAAATTGCCATTTAGACTGTTTCAGGACAGCCATCTCAATGAAAACATAAAAAGGACCATCATGAAAGAGAATCATCAGAATGTAATGGAAATCCCATTTTATCAATGTTCAATATGCCATGGAGTCTAAATTTGATAAGCCTTGTTTTAAAGCTTTGTAAAGTACATGACAGTACAAGACAAGCGCTCTAACAGCAAGAGTGTTAGGATGTCCAAGAATTAGAGTTAATAGAAAAATCTCAATGAGACTATATAAAATGTAATAAAAAAGTAAATTAATAAAAAGGAATAGAAAACTTAATGCAATGATATAGTATCAAAAAGTACCAAGTATAACATCTCCATATTAAAATATAATCACTAAAATATTACTCTGGAGGCAGGTTAATCAACAGATTGAGATGTATAAGAAAAGTATAACTTGAATGAAATTAGAGGAGAGTCAATGAAATGGAATTTCTTCACCATTTAGAATAAATCAGTGTAACTATTTTACACATGTTCCCTTCATCATTAGTACAAATTAGTATTTATCTGAAGTATCTCAGTGTAGTAACTAAATTGAAAGGATTTTTCCCCAAGGTGTTGTTTTTCACCCTTAGAACTGACAGATGTCCTTCAAAAAATGTTTTTAATAAACTCCAGATGAGTATTTTAAATACAGCCTCCCACTACTCATATAATTTGCCCTTGATTTTTGAAAAAAAATACTAGTTTGAATTCATTAAGAATAAGATTCTTTAAGATGCTGTAACCATTTAGTTTTATTATAATAAAAGGAAAATTTATAATTATGCACATAAAAGATTAAGAATAAAACTAAATGGAAAATGATGACTAAACTTGATATATGCTTGTGAAACTCATTAGAAGACTGCTTAACCATGCTCTTGGATTTTATTTTCTCAACAATACAAAAGTTCAAGTTCAAAGAAATGAGTAATACCTTTGAGCAACTTAAAATATATATTTATTACATATAGATTTCTAGAAACAAGATGCCATTAATATCGGTTCAATGAAAAATTTTAGAAGCTATGTTATAGTAATAGTACTTTAACATGCATGCATGTTACATTTTTCAGTGTTCAAGACAATTAGCATCTTTTCTTATAACCTATTTTCTTAGGCACCCAACATTCACAAAACCTTTTTTGCATATAACTGATAGGTATTTCTATTTAGCTGTAAATTATTTCATAATCATAAAACTGGACATTAATTATCTGCAAAAGCAATGGATGCCACATTCTATGAATGTGAAATGTGCTGAGAAGTTTAAATTTAATAATCCTTGCTTTGAAATTTTGTAAAAGTACCTGATACTCAGTGCTAAGACAAGCTCTCCATCTAGTGGTTGGTCTATAAGTGACAAACATTTAGATCTCGATGTAGTAATACATCATTTTACTAGTGTTAGGTATTGTTTTATACTTGTTATTTCGTTCAAGAAGAGCACATCTCTTCTTATTGTAAGAATTTCAAGGAGAAAATATTCTCTTTTCCCAGAGTAGTTCAGCCCTGTAGAAGATAGGGGCAAGCTTCTTCTATAATCTAATTTCATCTCCATGGAATACCACAGCATCTCAGTTATTTGATGAAGCATATTCCCATACTAAGGGGGCAAAATTTGCTCCATTGCAATGAAATATAATCTTTAAAATTTCCAGCCAGTTTTGAAATTCTTCTCCTTTAGTCTCAGTCCCCAATATGTAAAGGTATAACTTTTTTTTTTTTTTTTTTTTTTTCTTGAGACAGGGTCTCACTCACTCCGTTGCCCAGGCTGGAGTGCAGTGGTGGTCATGGCTCACTGCAGCCTCAACCTCCTGGGCTCAAGTGATCCTCCTGCTTCAAACCCATGAGTAGCTGGGACCACGGGTGTGCACCACCATGCCTGGATAATTTTCTGTATTTTTGTAGAAATGAGGTTTTGCCATGTCTTGGACTCCTGGGCTCAGGCAACCCGCCTACCTCAGCCTCCCAAAGTGCTGGGATTTTAGGCATAAGCAACAGCACCTGGCCTAAAAAAACTATTTTAAAAGAGAAAAGATGGTCCAGGAACAGTGGCTCACGCCTTTAATCCCAGCACTTTGGGAGGCCAAAACGGGTGGATCACGAGGTCAGGAGTTCAAGACCAGCCTGGCCAAGATGCTGAAACCCAGTCTCTACTAAAAACACAAAAATTAGCTGGGTGTGGTGGCACGCACCTGTAATCCCAGCTAATTGGGAGGCTAAGGCAGGAGAATTGCTTGGAACCTGGGTGGCAGAGGTTGCAGTGAGCCAAGATCATGCCACTGCACTCTAGCCTGGGCAACAGAGCAAGACTCCATCTCAAAGAAAAAAAAAAGAGAAAAGATAACATTGTTGTGAATTGTAGCATATTTGATCTTTGTTATTTCTGCGAGTACCCCTCCGTAGGTTCTCATTACTTCACATTTAGACAGCTGTAATAGGTTCTTCAGTGTTCATGATTTTGCCTCTCAACCCCCTTTCCTACTACAATTATCTTTCTAAAACATAGAATTTGGTCATTCTCTTTCTTAGCAACCATTGACAACTCTCCAGTAGCCACCAGTTCTTAGCAGGGTTTATGAAAAGCTTCAATATCTAGTCCTAACCTCCCTTTCTAGCCTTATCTCCTGCCATTTGCTTATATCATAAATCTAAAACTTTAACCATAACAAACCATTTGCTCTTCATCAGCCACTCCTCTCTGTTGCTCAGGCTGCTCCACCATCAGGAATTCTGTCTCTCTTTGCCTGTGAGATCTTACTTGACTTTTAAGACTAATTCATTTATGAATTCATGTATTTTTTGAATGCCCACTCCATGTCAGATACAATACTAGAGGCGAGGGATATAGCAATGGCCAAAACAGTCCTTGCCCTCCATGGTGTTTATTTTCTAATGGGAAAGAAATACAGTAACAAAGTATGTCAGGAGGTAACAGATGCATTAAAATCGAAGTGTTTTGTATGAAGACTTTCTAGCTGCCAAGATTCTCCTGTAGCAATTTGTACATGTCTCTAATATACTCTTATATTAAGTATTTGGCCCCCTCTTTTCTTCTGTAGCAATTTATACATATGCTGCAGTAGTATGACATCAGGTTATTATCAGAATATTTCTCCCATGTTAGGTGCCTCCAATCCTTATAGTCAAGGACTATGTCTTATTTATTATTGCCTTCCCAGCACCATGTTTTTTCCTTGGCTTCAAAAACTATACTTATCACATTGTAGGAACTCAATAAATGTTTCTACTATTTGGATAGGTGGATGGATGGGCAAATGGTATATAGAGTCACTATTACAATAGACCTAAATTTCCAATGACAAATCATACTTAAGCTGAAATTACCCTGATGATCAATTAACAATCTACTTAGAAAGATAAATATACTGATTTTGATTCTATAATCAATATATTAGAGAAATTGATAAAAAGAATGAAGTATTCCAAAAAATTATGAAGAAGTAATTTCATACAGTTTTATAATATCCTGGAAAGTTTCTTCCTATAACAGCTCATGTTAAATTCTTTCACTTGACAATTCCAAAAGAATTCCAGCCTTCAGTATTACCTGATGGATCACAAAGACTGGTTTGCTAAGAGAAATCACTGTTGCCTATTTATAAATATGTAGTCATAAATGATTTTGTCTTGGGAAGAATAGAATTCCTAAAGACAGGCTCATACTAAAAAGATGAAGTTTAGCATGGTAGTTATAAGTAAAATTTTGAATGTGTGTGTGTATGTGTACACACACAACTGTACATATATATATATAAAAACAATGGTACATATAACTATAATTCAATATTATATAATGATATACAACTCAATGTTATATATATATGTATATACACATATATACACAGTCAATTAGAAGCTGTCAATATTAGGCAACTTTATGATAATGTCTTCTTAAAATTTTTGTTTAAGATTAATACAGTTTTAGCCTACAATAGTATAAAGTCAGATATAGGATCTTTTATTCTGTTCTGGTTTCAGACCACATTATAAGTATCATGTTAATTTTAGCTTCTTCATTTGAAGACAAACAGTTGAAAATGGAAGTGGTTTTAGAGAGCAACTGAGATGGTAAAGATTCGAGACCATGTAATGAGGCTTGAGTAAACGAGGGTTGTGAAGCAGTCATATCAAAGGAGAATTGGACTCCTTGTGTGGTTTCAGAGGGTAATTCTAAGACTAATTGAACTGGATTTTCGAGCTGTGTAATAAAGAACTTTCCAACAGTTTTACGTATCCATAAATGGAATGAACTGCCTTGACAAAGTAGTGAGCGCTTCCTTCTGGAGGTGTTCAGACAAGAGCTGGATAGACCCTGTCAAGGCTGTTGTGAATAAAAGTGTAGCCGATATTATTTCTTAAAATGTTCCCAAGTCAAAGACTTCCATGAGCCTATGAAAAAATAATTTGGCCTGCATTTATTCTTTTTGTAGCCATTTACTAATAAATTCATTACTTGCTCTACATTGATATTGCTGACCTAGGAATTTAAAAAAAGAAAAAGACTTGTGTTGCTTTTATCTCATTTTAATAAAATAATGATACTTTTCACTTATGCAGCACTTTTCATCCAAGGATTTCAAAGTGCTTTACAAATACGCACTAATTAAGCCTCACAAACAGCCAGAGGTAGGTGATTTTCTTCTCTTTCTACAGGAATGTCAACTCTGGCCCAGAAATTTAATAAGAGCCTGTGAGTGCCTGGGATTCTTTACTGGCTGCCATTCCCTTGTAATGTGCTGCATGTGAAGCATCACTTGTCATTTCCAGATTTCTTTGTTCCTGCTCTGAATCATCTCAAGTTTAGAATTCTAATGATTGCTATTACAAATGTGTTTGAAGTCTTGCAAATATTAGCAAAAATTCAGTCTTCTGCTTGCTGAATGCTAATTAGATTTCTAAATTTGTTTATTTAAAAAAAGTACTCTAGATATGGTTTTCTATTTGTTGTCGGGTTTTAAATATAATTTTTCTCTTTTAAAGAATTTGTCATTTTTCTTTCTAGGTACCCAGAAATAATTGTTCTTAGGAGATAAAACTTAATGGCAGATTGACTTTTTGGCCTTATCATTCCTAGTTATCTTTTCACAATAAACAATAACCATTTTCTTTGAACCAGAATTATGTATTTTCAGGAAGAGACACTGTATTTTGGTGATTCAAAGGTCCAAAATATGTTATCTGAACACTAAGGAAAAAGGTGAAATGACACTAAATAAGTAATCCTGTAAAGAAAAAGTACTATAATAGTTGCATATACTAATCTAGAGGGATACACCACTTTTTATGTGGGTTAGGAATAACAAGAAGAAACTATGTACATACAGAGACATGCACCCTACAAGATTGGATTAAATTCCAGTATACTTATAAATAGCCACATATTCAAACTATCATCTGAAGCAAAATGGCCACACAAGGCAAGAGCAGATGTGGCATATCACAGCTTACTTTTCCTTGCTTCTCAGGGCCCCTAGTGAGGGCATACAAATTCCTGTGATACACACTATTGAAGTCAAGTCTTTCCAGATCAGGAAAGCACAATTTTTCCTGCAACATTGCCTTTTTGTATTTATAGTTTCTATCTCTTTCAAGAACTTACATGAAGAATCTGTCTGCTTCTGTTTAAAGGAAAACTCTCTGGGTTTTGAACTAAACTCAGCATTGCAAGGCTATATCCTTTTCCTAAGGAAAAAAGTAAAGTGCTTACATGTTCCAAAAGAATGTCTCCAGGTTTTAGCATCCTAGAAAGCCTGATTTCCCCCACTATATTAGAAAGAAGCAAATGAGAGGGTTTAAAGAAACAAACTATTATGTTTCACAGTGAATTTAACTAAAATGTATGTAGATATAGTTGATTTTTCATAATACAAAAGGACCTAGGACCTGTGTCGAAGTACTCTCCAAACTGATCATAAATGTTTTAAATATTTTTTGCTTTAAACAGCAAGTTCATCTGTGATACATAATGGAGAATTCCAGAAAAGATCATTTTAGAGTTTGGTTTCAAATTTTATTCCTTTTTCCCAAAATGATATTTGTATATAGAAATTCAAAAAATTAAATGATGTCCTCTACACTGTAATACACACAGATGTCTCTGGGTGAACTGTTGACTGCATAAATAGATCTTTACCATAGTAACCTAAAGACCATACTGTTCAAGACCAGAGATTTACAGGTTCAGAAACTCAGACTCATAAGTGCTCAAGGGCCAGTCTTTCACTGACTTGGGACTGCAGATTTTTATCAACAATGTGCGTGACATATTTTAAAAAGAAAAAATCCATTCGTTAATGTACAATGAAAGTTATAACCATCAGGTGGATTAGGTAATATCTAAGTTTATTATTTAACCTGTTGGCAAATTACATGGGAAATTACAATGATCAATAGTTTGCCTATTAGTCACAGAAATAAAAAAAAAGGGGGGGGGAGAATTTTGCAGCTTGAACGTAGAATGGCCTCAGACTCTGAGAATGTTAAATTCCCTTCCTGATTGAGGACCAAACTGCAAAAAGGCCAGATATTCCTTATGGTGTTATAGCTTACCAGATCACCATGCAATCGCTTAGGTTGCTACAACCAGCATTGTAGCTGAGAAGCTCCTTGTTCTGTGCCAACGGCTGGCGAACTCCCTTCTGAGGACCATCTTCTTTTAGGTAGAATTACAGTGATATTGCTAACAAGTTGTCTGTGAGATACTCTGAAGGTGCCTTTGCATGTTTCCTCACTGTCCCACATATGCCTCTTGTTTTCATATTACTGAAATAGATCTTGCCATAGCCCCTAGATTGAGAAACAAGCATAAGATTAACTTGAGTTTAACCTAAGTCTACTGCTATTTGGCCTCAGAGGAGTTGCTAAAAAAGATAAGGACTGGTTGAAGACAAGTAATAAGCAGAAAGATGAAGAAGGAACAAGTTGAAATCCAAGCTATGTAATCAACAGTTATATAATTAAGAGTTCTTTAGATACATGATGACTTGTTAGCCTTAGTGCTTGCAGAGAAGTTTTCAATAACTTCTCTAATTTTAAGCTGATACCAGTGTCTCTTAGTTCACTGACTCTACTAATTTCTGAAGCATCTTTTAAGCTACTTCTTGATTCCCTCATCACAAAATTTAGTCTCTCTTCCCATGACATGAAAGTTAGAAAAAGTGCTTATATTTTTACCATTTCAAAATAAAATGTAGACTTAAAAATTTCCACCAGCTTTGAGAAACTATAGACAGAGTTTTTATGTAGAAGGAGCCCAAAACAACAAATTTTGTCCAGGATCACTCAGTACAAATGCTAACCTGAAACTTGTATTTCAGAACTTCCATTCTCCTGAAGGGTAGAGTCACTGGACCAGTATGTGTTATATGTATTTTGGCTCTTTACATTTACTCTTTAGTTCCATCTTAATACACACAAGCACGCGTGCACACACACACACATTCACACATTTATTTAAAACATTTTAATAGTTACTTCTAAAGTGTGTCAACTTAATCTCACTCTGAGTGTGACAGGGAGTTAGTACCTATGTGAATATATTTTTTCATCAGATTCAGCTTTTGCTATTGAGGGAAAATTATCTTTCCATCTCCTCATGTAGTGCAAACTTAAATCTTAAATCATTTAAATATGTTTTATTTTTCCAAAGCTTACATTTCTGCATTACAAATGGTTTCCATTGATTGGAAGTCAAGCTCACTAGCATTCACTGCATGAGCTATGCATGAGCATGTTAAGGCCACCATGTTCTGCCTGGCAAAATAAATACTTTGTCATTTTCCTAAGTGTTGGATAATTCCCTGACCTTTAAAAAGCACTTTGGAGAACAGATCTTCCTCTAAATAATGTATTAATAGACCAACAAGTAATTTTTTTACAATAATAATCATAAAGTTTAACATACTTCAAGCTATCTTTACAACTCTGAAGGTTATCTTTGGGTTTCTGTTATTCCCATAGAATAAGTTGAACCAAAATTTGTAATTGTCTTGCTGTCACTCAGAAGAAATAGATACGTTTTGTAATTGCTTGCATTGAGGAATTAGAGGAAGGATTTGCAGATCAAATCTAATTTTCAAATTTTGTCAAATTCCTTATCTTGTTCTTTTAATCATAGGCTTATGGTATGATTTGGCCCTGCATGAGAGTTCACTGATATAACTCAAACACATGTTTTTACTAAAAGTGGAATTAGTCCTATATCTTCATATGAAAAGACATTATAAACAGCAAAACTCACTTTACTACAGTTTTCTTTTTATCATTTCCTAGCAATATATTACTGATCATTGCTAGCATGTAAAATCTTTTCATATTTTTGCTTAAGAGCCATATATAAGTAATTTATTAAATAAAACTTTTCTGATTTGATTCTTCCACTTTGTTTCGAATAGTACCTACTGACAGAGGTTTCCTATACTTTTAACACACATTGTTAAAAGTATTTTATTATATACACTTTTAATGGCTCTATTAACCTTAAAAAAAAAGTTAATGATATCCACCTAAATCACTATCCCTGCTAGGAAGAGAATCTTGGTGGTGTAAAAATGTAGGCCTCTTAATCTGCATTGTGCATGTGTGATGAAAAACATAGCTTATCATTCTTTTTTCTCTTTTTTAGCCTTGGAATGGATGGCTTTGGCCAACCAGTTGGCATTCTTGGACGCCCTGCCACAGCATATGGATTCCGCCCTGATGAACCTTACTACTATGGCTATGGATCTTGATAAAGTATCTGTTTCCATGTGTAATCTCAGCTTAGAAGAAATCTGTGTGGGTTGGGTTAATTTTGGATCTTTGCTAATAATGCATGTTGATGTTATTGTGGGTCTGTGTTTGTTTTTATTTTTATATGTTGTTAGCTGCAGATTAACCCCAGCCCCTTCTGTCTTCTGTTAATTACAATTGATACTGACATTGTTCACTCATCAAACCACATCTTGATGCTAAGTAACATTTCCCATGAGCCTCAAAACTGAATGCTGAAAAGCTACTAGACTGGAAAACAAACACTGCATTATGTATGTTAAGTGACTAATTTCAATTAAAAAGCATAAAGTGAAAATGAATAAGTGAAAGTCATGTGTTTATATTTCACACATTTCATTACGAATTACATGTTATTATAGGGTGCACATGAATTTTATTTTTTCTCCTTTTTTTCTGCTTGTAAACTCTTGAGTAATTTGTACAATATATGCTACCTTTAAAATTTATAAAAAGAACATCAACTTCATATTCCATGCCATGTGCCTGAAAGTTCCCTTCCCAAAGTTTATTAACTATGAGTTTTTAATTAATAATGGAACATATGTCATAAGTTATTTATGGTTATAGTCTCTTTGGTGGTTTTAATTCATATCTTCCTAGTTGTAATATAGAAATCCCAGGACAACTAGTATACAAGACAAGCAGTGATACAAGATTAGCATTTGGCTTTTAACTTTTTTTCTTCATAAATTTAGTATCTAAAGCATGGGAAAGCTAATTAAAAGTCACATTAAGGAAAACTAAGGAACAGAATATTTCACTCACTTGGGTACTCGGTTCCCAATTGTTCACTTGTTTTTATAATGTAGATTTAGAAAGCAAGAAATGGAGAGACATTATATAATTCATAATGGGTTTTGAAAATAGTTCAGTGTTTTCATATTAAAAAAATGTTCAATTCTACTTGAAAAGCTGAGCAAACAACCATAATAATAACTATAATCAGAGATAGTTCCATGATCACCTGCTATGTAAGGAAATATGAAGCTTCAAAGAGAATACATAGATCAAAGATAAGACTTCTGTTCTGGAATTTAAAATCTCATTGATCTAACTACACTATTTATTTGGCTTAAATTACATTTTAAGCAGAGGATAACATTTGGAAAAGGCCTTTGAAATAACTCAGTCCATCTACTTATTTAAGAAACCAATCACATAAAAAATTTAAATGTAATCAACAGATATTTTCCTGACTACCTGCTATGTGTAAGGAAGTATATGATGCCCCTTAGGGGATGTAAATCTGAGGTATGTTTATGCCTTTGATCTTCCTGAAAACATACATTTATTTGTCTTAGTTTCTATTTTAACCACAAAATATTAAAGCTGGAAAAGGCCTTAGAAGCAGCCCTGTCCAACTCTCATTTTTGCAGTCAAAAAAACTGTGGCCAGGAGAGGTTAAGTGACTTAGTCAATGACATAGCCTGTCTCTTTGCTTCCTATTCAGCAATCTCAATACTAAATAGCTTGTTTTGTTATTTGTCATGTGTACAAAGTATAAATACACATAAGTGACATTAACAGGAAAATGATGCAAACATCCTGTAGCTTTAACTTCCCTCATGTTGTTATAAACTGCATTAGGAAGAACACCCCCCAAAATTGATAACATTCTCAGGGCTATGCTCACTGAATTTCACATGCACATGTTCACTCTCCCTAATTTGTTTTTCATTAGTTTAGGACTTAACAAATTTAGAAATTGTAATCTTTCCACTCAGGCATGAACTGGTTTACCATTGCATTATTTATGAAGGAATGTTTTTCTAAAGAGATTAATAAGGAAGACTATCTAAAAAAAGATTTGTTTTAAGACAAGGTCTTGCTCTGTCACCCAGGCTGGAGTGCAGTGGCACAGTCACCATTCACTGCAGCCTCAGCCTCCCAGCCTCAAGTGATCCTCCCACCTCAGCCTCCCAAGTAGCTGAGACTACAAGCATGTGCCACTGCACTCGGCTAATTTTTTGTTTACTTTTTGCAGAGACGAGGTCTCACTATGTTGCCCAGGCTGGTCTCGAACTCCTAAGCTCAAGTAATCCACCTGCCTCAGCCTCCAAAGTGCTGCGATTACAGGCATGAGCCACCGTGCCCAGCCTAATATTTTTACATACTTCAGAGAACAAAAGGTTTTGGCCTTGGGCACTTTTAGAAATACATTTTATGTTGTAAGACAAATATCCTGTCCTCACCAGATTTTAACTACAAATTTAGGTCAGATTTATTTTAATAACTAAATTGCCATGGCTTCAAGCCCTGATTTATAGCTGAAAATTATTTCTTCTCCAGAGTTCTTTGCTCTTTCTGAAAGTTCACCAAGGTGCTTTCTCACATACGCCCAGGAATAGGTTTCTCATATTATGGTTCCTCCTCTTCCCCCCACATGGCTTTCTGCGTGTTCGTGATCCTCATGAGATCACAGCTGCCCTCCACATGGGAGAACCACTGCTCCCTCCACTTAGGACCTGGGAAGATGACACTGCTCTCCCCTTTCTTATTCCCTTCCATGTGTGTGACACATCTGTTGCTTAATTCTGCACAGCACAACAGAAATTAAAGCTATATGTTTCATCATGATTTTACAGAGATTTAAGTAATAAGAGAAATATCACACAAAATAACTTGCTATTATTACAAGAGCCAACGGTCACAGGGCTCTCACTTGGCCTGCATGGCAGGGCTGACTTGCTCTATGCCACCAGAAATACTCAGGAATCTTTAGAATTCTAAGATGAGGCCAAACTGTCAGAAGGTCCCACAGAAAAGAAAGTGTTTTCCCTTCAACCCAACTGAAGACCTACTTTCAGAGTGTTTCTTCTTCCAAGATTAATTGTTATTAGCTACGTGATCTTCAGGAGTTTACAGATCTTGTATATTTTAAGTCGCAAAACAACAAGAGAGAAATAGAAAGTATCTGCCTACTTTTTCCCCAGGTGGCACCTGGAGGTTTGTTTTTCTTTTTTTTTTCCAGCTCCCCTTTCTTTTGAGACAGAGTCTCTCTCTCTTACCAAGGCTGGAGTGCAGTGATACTATCTCGGCTCACTGCAACCTCCACCTCCTGGGTCCAAGCGATTCTTGTGCCTCAACCTCCCGAGTAGCTGGGTTTACAAGCACCCGCCACTATCCCTGACTAATTTTTGTATTTTTAGTAAAGATGGGGTTTCACCATGTTAGCCAGGCTGGTCTCAAACCCTGACCTCAAGTGATCCACCCACCTCGGCCTCCTGAAGTGCTGGGTTAAGAGGCGTGAGCCACCGCACCCGGCCTGTTTTTCTTTTTTAACCTAGTCAACTGACCTAGTTATTGGCAAGTCTGCAGAAGAAAGTAAGGAAATTGTTTGGGGATCACTGAAGAGGATGGAGGAAGCCAGAGCCCTAACTGAGCTCTGAGGCACCCCCTCACCACCACCCCTCAGCCACAAGCACACACACACACACAAACTCTATACCTACCCTGAGGGCATTACCAATGTCAAGTACATAAAGCCTTGGGTGTAGAAGTCTATGAAAGAGACAGGAGATGGGGGCCTTGGATTCATGTAAAGTGAGCAGTTGGAAGCACAAAGCAGGGATCTCTAAGAAAATACATTATTAAAAAAAAAATTATTTTCCATACAGGCTGGGCTTTGGGTGAGAAAGGAGAAGTGTCACCTGAGAATTCAAACATATGTTTGAACATCTTTGAATTTGGAGTTTCAGATTTACCATATCTGTATAGTGTTGTAACCTCAGGAGCACCTGGCAGAAACTAACACAAATCCTCCCTAGAGAAATGAACCTTCAGTTTTCACAGGATTCTCACAAATTAAGATCAACCGGACACGAGCTTACAGGAAAAAAAAATTACAAAACCCACGAGGAAACAAGCCCCAGTGAGAGCAGAAACAACACAGCAAAATTAGGCACCTTCCTTCATCAGACACTGGAATTTTCATGTAGAGAATATAAAACAAATATGTTTAAAATATTTAAAGAAATAAAGAGGGGATAAAAACATAAGAAGTAAAGGACAAATCGGTAAGGTCAGACAAAAAATTAAAAATTCTAGATATAAAATAGATAAATAATTTCAATGGAAGAGTTAAACAGATAGGATACAGATGAAGAGGAGATAAAGCTAGATTTTTAAAAGTTAGCCAGAATGCAGCACAGACATAATTAGAAATGTAAGGAATTAAAAGACATGGAGAGCCTGGGGGTGAGGTCGCTGGCGCTGGGCTCCTTCCCCTGCACATCTGGGCCTCACAGGCACCGGGAGAGAAGCATAGGAGCCACGGGGGTCCGGGACCAGCGCAGAGGAGAAAGCTGAAGGAACAGACCTGTGGGCATGGACCCTGGGGTATGTGGGGACTCAGCCTCCTTCTGCATCTCAGGATTGGAAACCACACTCACCTGCTCAGCTGAGAAAAAATTCACTTTGCCAGGTAAAGGGTAAAAAGGAAAAGGCTGGGGCAAGTCTCCCAGGTGGAAGCAAAAGAAACCAAGAGTGGCCATTCTCAGCCCAGCTGCAGTGCTGAGCTCTACTACGCTGCCCATGGACGCCTCTGATTGCCCGCACCTGCAAGGCTTCCTCCCTCCAGGTGCTCCCAAGGCAAAGAAAGGGAAAAGCAAGACTTTGGAGGTAGCCTTTCACAACACATCTAATCTCTATTGCAGAGAACAGAAGTCGGAGAAGAGCAATCAGGAGAATACAACTATTGCAAGCAAAAGAGACTTTACTGAAGACAACTTGAAATGCAAGCTAAGTGTGCTTTTTTGTGGTAATTATTGATAAGGAAATGCATTTTACTTCCTCAGCTAAGTCCAGGAATGGTTAGTCACTTTGGTTTTTCAGAAGTTAAAGGGGTAAAAAGTCTGAGTAATTCCTACACAGTGTGTTGGAATTGGTAGTACTTTAAAAATGATCATAATCATAATTCTGAGTCATCGTTAAACCTGGCTCTCAGAAGACAAAAAGGGGGTGGGGGAGAGAGAAATCAAATATAGAGTTCTGGAAGTAGAAAATAGAAAGGGTGAGGCAATACTTAAAGAGAAAATAGAGAATTTCCTGACTTAACAAAAGACACACATATCTTCAGAATGAGGAAGGAAACATTTCCAGGACAGGACACACACATCCCCTGGATGCATCAGTGTGAAACTGTAGTGTATCGATGAGAAATAAATATTCACAGAGAAAGAATACTTACAAAGATATTGTAATTAGTCTGACATCAGATCTCAGCAACTGTGTTAGCACATAGTAGAAAACTGTCTTCAGTGAACTGATAGAAAATAACTGCCAACTTACAATTGTATATTCAGCCAAACTCATTCAAGTACAAAAAGAGAGAAAGTAAATGCATTCATATGAGAAATACGCAAATATTAAAGCAAACATTATTAGAGGGCTCTATTATCTTTTGCTGTGTAATAAGCCATTCCAAAACATAGTGACTTAAAACAACAACCATTTATTTAGTTCACAACTGGGAAGGTTGGCAATTTGGCCAAGACTGAACATGGTGGTTCCCTGGTTTCAGAGACCAGTTGTCCCTTTGAATTAAAAGCTCACTGAGGCAGCAGCCACCATCTTCCAGTGGTCAGTCTAGCAAACCTTGCAATTTGCTCAAAAAACAGGGCACTTGATGAAGTGGAATAATGGAGAGCCAACAGGGCTCCAGACCTGGTATGCTGTACCCCTAGTGTGGATTGCTGATCCTGATGGATTCTTGTAACTTGTTTGTGCAGAGGGAGATTGAGTGAGTGGGAACTGTGCAATGCTCCAAATCAAACACATGTATGAAACACACATGTAGTCGTTTCCTAGGGTTGCTAAGCACCAAAATCAGATGGTATAAAACATACGAGTCAGGCATGGTAATGTATTGTCTCACATTTCTGGAGCCTAGAAATCTGAAATCAAGGTACGAGCAGGGCCCTACTCCCTCTGAGACCTGCAAGGGATAGACCCTCTTTGCTTCTTCCTGGCTTCTGGTGTTTGCTGGCAATCCCAGGCCAGACCTTCCTTGCTTCTTCCTGGCTTCTGGTGTTTGCTGGCAATCCCAGGCCTTCCTTGTCTTATACATGGAGCACTACAGTACTATGGCTGTCTGTTCCCTGTGTGTCTTCACATCTTCTTCCCTCTGCATATCTGTCTCTGTGTCCGAATTTCCCTTTCTTATAAAGATGCAGACATTGGATTATGGCCTACCCTACTAGCCTCATTTTAACTTGATTACTTCTGTAAATATCCTATTTCCAAATAAAGTCACCTACTGAGGTGCTGAGGTACTGGGGGTTAAGACTTCAACATATATTTTTGGGAAGGGATACAATTCAAACTATAATGCTATGCACATGCTGAGCGTAGAAATGAGTTTACTTGTGCATTCATGCAAAATTACAATGTGTTGGCCAGGCGCAGTGACTCATGCCTGTAATCCCAGCACTTTGGGAGGCCGAAGCGGGTGGATCACCTGAGGTCAGGAGTTCAAGACCAGCCTGGCCAACATGGTGAAATCCCATCTCTACTAAAAATACCAAAAAAATTAGCCAGGCATAGTTCTGGGCGCCTATAATCCCAGCTACTCGGGAGGCTGAGGCAGAAGTTGCAATGAGGTAAGATCATGCCACTGCACTCCAGCCTGGGTGACAAAGAGTGAAACTCCATCTCAAAAAAAAACAAAAAAATTTACACTGGGTTCTACTGGTGTCTCACAATTCCTGCTGGCCCAAATACTCAAAATAAGTGATAAAAAGCAAATTTTAAGGCCGGGCACAGTGGCTCACGCCTGTAATCCCAGCACTTTGGGAGGCCAAGGCAGGTGGATCACAAGGTCAAGAGATCGAGACTATCCTGGCCAACACGCTGAAACCCCGTCTCTACAAAAAATACAAGAATTAGCTGGGCGTGGTGGCCCATGCCTCTAGTCCCAGCTACTTGGGAGGCTGAGACAGGAGAATCACTTGAACCCCGGGAGGCAGAGGTTGCAGTGAGCCAAGATCGTGCCACTGCACTCCAGCCTGGCGACAGAGACTCCATCTCTTAAAAAAAAAAAAAAAAAAAAAAAATCTGCCCTTACCAGGGTGGGTGGGTATTATTTAATTCATTGAGGGCCTGAATAGAGCAAAAAGGTGAAGAAAGTTTTCTTTTTGAGGTAGGGTGTCTATCTTCCACCTTCAGACATCAGAACTCCTGGTTCTCAGGCCATTGCACTGTGGGATTTATACCAGCAGCTCTCCTCATACTGAGATACACCATTGATTCCCCCGGTTCTTAGGCTTTTGGACTCAAAATGAATGACACCACCAGTTTTCCTGGCTCTCCAGCTTGCAGATGGCATATTTTGGGACTTCTCGGTCTCCATAATCTTGTAAGCCAATTCTCATAATAAATCTACTCCTATCTAGCTATATCTGTCTATATAGATGGTCCGTGACTTACGATGGATCCCTTTATGATTTTTTTACTTTGTGATGGTGGGAAAACAATATGTATTCGGGATGTTCCTCAACTTACGAGGAGGAACGCCTGTATATCTTCCTGGTTCTGTTTCTGTGGAAAACCCTAATACACTCAGTGAAAATATCTTCCAAAAATGAAAGTGAAAAAAATGATATTTTCAGAGGTACAAAAGCAGAAAGAATTCTTCACCAGCAGACCCACACAATATAAATGTTAAAGTCTTTCAGGCAGAAAAAAATGATACCAGATGAACTATGAATCTACACCAAATAATGAAGAACATTGAAAATGGTAACTACATGGGCAAATATTCCCTACCTTCCTAGTCTCACAGCCAGAAGACCCTACCATGAATCATTTCTTGAGGTGAGAGGGGGTGGGGGAGGCGGGCAGGGGCATGGGTGGAAGAGAAGAATTTCTACTTAAGTATTATCAGGACAACCATCTGTGTGGCTAATTTTAGCTCTCCAGAAGAAAACTTCATTCTCATGGAAGTTTAGCAAACATTATTTTCAGGAAAACTGATTTATTCTCAAGAAGTGCAAATAATCACATAATACCACAGAGTTCTGTCCCAGCTCATGTTGGGGATAATTGTCTTTCCCGTGCATTAGTAGAAATAAAATGCTGCTTGCTCAAACCCCAGCAACTTGTTTCACAAGTTGAGCGGTTCTCAAACATTACCTTACATGAGAATCACCGGGTGGGCTTCCCGGGCCAGACTGGAATTGTTTGTGATTCAGTAGGTCTGAGATGGGGCTCAAAAATTTGCTTTTTTTTTTTTTTTTTTTTTTTTTTTTTTTAGACGAAGTTTCACTCTTGTTGCCCAGGCTGGAGTGCAGTGGTATGATCTCAGCTCACTGCAACCTCTGCCTCCCGGGTTCAAGTGATTCTCCTGCCTCAGCCTCCTGAGTAGCTGGGATTACAGGCAAGTCACCACCACGCCCGGCTAATTTTTGCATGTTTTTAGTAGAGACGGGGTTTCACCATGTTGGCCAGGCTGGTCTGGAACTCCTGACCTCAGATGATCCACCCACCTCGGCCTCCCAAAGTGCTGGGATTACAGGCGTGAGCCACTTGCATTTCTAACAAGTTCCCAGGGGCTGCTGCTGGCTCTGGTCCAAGGACCACACTTTGAGAACCACTGCACTAGTTCACAGTATGGGCCCTGTTGTTTATACTAGTATGCATTTTGTGAAATCATCTGGGTAGCTTTAAATATATATATATATCCAACTCAAACCAATTAAATCATCATCTTTGGGGATGGAACACATGCATCACGTGGTTTAAAAGTTCTGCCAGGTCCCCGACGGGCTGCCCCGCCGTGCACCGGACCGGGTCGGGTGCAGAGAGCCCCTAGTCCTGGGAAATGGGGTGCAGCCAGAAAGGCAGCCACCCCCACACCCTTCATACAAGGCACGTTCGTGGGGAACCTGGTGCTAAACCACTCGGAGACGACCTGCTTCTGGGTCGGGGTTTGGGGTTTCCTATGTAGCAGAGCAACTCTCTAGCTGAAATGTATTGAAAGTCAGCCCTGGACACATAAAAAATTTTTTTTAATTATTTCGAAAAAACTCTGCCAGGTGATTTTAATGTGCAACCAGGGTTGAGAATTGCTAGTTTATAGGAAATTAACTGGTAGGTATATCTTCAGTATCTGAAACCAGTATATACACAGGAATTCCCACATGAAGCTTCTTTAAATGGCTGTGTGCTTGTTTATAGTTTAGTTATAGGTTCCTTAGTCATAGGTTCCTGTCCAGGTTATATGGGAGAGCAAGGATGTTGTGAGCATGAAATTCTTGTGCCAGTAGATACTACATCTGTATTATTTGTTCCAGCAGATGTGGCAGATGCTGATGTTATAATGTAACTACAATTACTGTTTGTAGTTCAGGCAACAGGACACAGGGGTTCTGCTTCCACATCAAATACACTGGTTGACCTATAAGCAGCGACAGCAAAAGCTACCATCCTGAGTACCTACAAGCACACAATATAGTACACACAAAACCAGTGCCCTAGTGGTAATCACTAATGGCTGTTGAGTTGCACAACTGGTCATAAATATTGTCATCATCCCTAATACAATAAAAGTATAGTGTATATAGTGTAACAGTGTAGCCAAAATTATCACCAAAGGCTGAATATAACTTTAGTCCATTATATCTTAGGCCTTTTTTTCTTAGCTTGTTCATCTTCACCAGATGTGAGTCATCTGGTCTCTTAGTTACCTATTACCTATTTCTGTTTCTGCCTTCACCACTACTTCCTTTTTGTTTTTTTGTTTTTGTTTTTGTTTTTTTGAGACGAAGTCTCCCTCTGTCACCCTGGCTGGAGTGCAGTGGCGCGATCTTGGCTCACTGCAAGCTCCGCCTCCTGGGTTCAAGCGATTCTCCTGCCTCAGCCTCCCAAAGTAGCTGGGACTACAGGTGCGTGCCGCCACACCTAGCTGTACTACTTCCATTTCTTTAATGCAAGTCTCTCTCTGAGTAATCAGGCCTCTAGTCCTGCAAAATAAATGTTTGACACTAATAGAAGGTATTTATTCTAGCCTAAATAGCTATCCTCTCCTATCGGACAAGCTCATTTCCTCATTGGAGAGACAACTCTTAGCAATGCTTCTTTGCCTTGGGAACATATCCATTGAGTCCCATCAGCTAGAGGAAGGAGAAGAAAAACTGAATGCAGTTAGGGACCTCACAAGCCTTTCTGAAAAGTAATTTTCCTCTTCTGCATCTGGTTGTGTACCATCACTTGATGCCGTATGGAAGTGCCTCAGATTCTTTCCAAGTGGTTGGAGTACCCTCTTTATATTCTTCATTTAATTCCCTGATCTATTGGATTCAGTGATGGAAATAACCCCTATTGTCCCAGTTTTCCTTTGTATGGGCTTGTGGTTCAAGTTAGAGCATCTATTTCATTATATTTATAAACCTCTCCCTCATCAAGTTGGTATCTACATACATCAGCGGGGCTTTCTATAGTTACTTTTCCCAAGCTGGTTTTACACTAATTATCTAGGCATTTTGTTTCCATCTACATGACCATACAGTCAGCCCATCAGCTGCAGCCCACCAATCACCTGGCTTCTTGTACTGTCTGCATTGAAACTGCCTGGAGCTAAATATATTGTGCCACTTTGCTTGGTCCTTCTTCTCTGAGGGCATGTGGGTGGGAAGGCAGAGCCTAGCATTTAACTTTATTTCAGGTTATGGTGGCATTGCTATCCATGACGCACTAGTAGTCTTTGTGTTTCCACTGTAAATCCTACCAGGGTATTTTCCTCTTATCACAGGCTCCCCTTTGATCTCAGTTGACACGGCCATCCTTCAGAATAGTGCAGGCTCAGTGTCTGCCATGCTGCCTTCTTGTGAGTGTAATATTTTGGCCCCTTCCTTAAAGTACCGTTGTTATTTTAATTCACTCGAGATCTGAGCCATCACTCCGGACTGTTCACAGTTTAATCTGATTCAAAATATAGTCAGAAGCTTTGTTGCTACGATGTAGGCACCAGACCCATAAGGCCTTCCAACTCAGGTAGCTCCAACTAGACCGAAAGTGGTTGTTTTTCTAAGGGTATAAATTTATTTGTATCCCCTGGAATCCCTTACATCAAAATCCCACTGGTGGCTCCTGAAGCTTTCCTGACCTGATAGGGATCCACAGATCTAAGATCCAGAAACCAGTGAGTAATGCCACTAAAGAAAATTCTGAGACTAATGGGGGCACCTCTTTTTAACTGGGCTTGTATCAGTCAGAGTTTGATCAGAAAAACAGAACCACTATGAGTGGTATAGCATATGGAATTTATTATAGGATTAGCTCTTGTACGATTATAGCACCATTGTATAACATGAAACTATTCAAAGGAAGTAAAAATGAGTTCTAAGGAACATTCCCTGGCCCTAGAGTAAAGGGAACTTGCACGTGTTCCTGGCCACCATTTCAGATTTGCTACGAACCCAGGATGACTATGCATCTCTTTTTCCATGGCAGTATCCTTCATGGTTATTGTGTCCATCTCACTGTTGTATGTTGGGTGAGGGTGGAGAGTTCGAGATGGCAGGTACCTTCTTTCAGTCCACAGGTTCTAGATCAAGAAGAGCCATACTAGAGAAGAACCTGAAGACCACTCCCAAAGAGCTTCATCCATGCCTGGATGTGATTTTGATGATGAGATCCTGCACTTTAAACCAGAGCCTAATGCCATAAGGGTAGGAGGTTTTTGGCAGAGGAGATAAGCATATTTTGCATGTGGATGAGAGGTAAATAACTGTGGCAGAAGGAGATATGTAATTTAAAAAGGTGACCATGGTATTCTCCAGCTCCTCCCATCAAAAGATGGACTCTGTTTCCTCACTTTTTGAAACTGGGCTTCCCTTGTATCTCACTTCTACCAATAGAATGAGACAGAAATGATGAGTGAGTTCTTACAGGTTCAGCTCTTTTTCCTTCTTCTCTACAATTTACTACTGTTTCAAGTCTGCTGTGTAATCAGCACTGCACTAGTACATGAATATGAAGCTGAACCCCTTAGATTACATCCATTACAGCTTGCACCAGGTGGGACATGGAGCTGCCCACTAAGGCTTAGACTCCAGGAGGGTAAGTCAAGGAAACATCACCTTTTGGTTAGCTTCACTTTCAGAGTTTTTTCTTTTCTTTTTTTTTTTTTTTTTTTTTTTTACCAGAAGCAGAAATGCTTTTTATTCTTTTAAAAATGTTTGTTATTTTTTTAATTATACTTTAAGTTCTAGGGTACACGTGCACAACGTGCAGGTTCGTTACATATGTATACATGTGACATGTTGGTGTGCTGTACCCATCAACTCATCATTTACATTAGGTATATCTCCTAATGCTATCCCTCCCCCCTCCCCCCACCCCACAACAGGCCCCAGTGTGTAATGTTCCCCTTCCTGTGTCCAAGTGTTCTCATTGTTCAATTCCCACCTATGAGTGAGAACATGCAGTGTTTCGTTTTCTGTCCTTGTGATAGTTTGCTGAGAATGATGGTTTCCAGCTTCATCCATGTCCCTACAAAGGACATGATCTCATCCTTTTTTATGGCTGCATAGTATTCCATGGTGTATATGTGCCACATTTTCTTAATCCAGTCTATCATTGATGGACATTTGGGTTGGTTCCAAGTCTTTGCTATTGTGAATAGTGCCTCAATAAACATATGTGTGCATGTGTCTTTATAGCAGCATGATTTATAATCCTTTGGATATATACCCAGTAATGGGATGGCTGGGTCAAATGGTATTTCTGGTTCTAGATCTTTGAGGACTCGCCACACTGACTTTCACAATGGTTGAACTAGTTTACAGTCCCACCAACAGTGTAAAAGTGTTCCTATTTCTCCACATCCTCTCCAGCACCTGTTGTTTCCTGACTTTTTAATGATCACCATTTTAAGAGCTTCTTCATTTCCAGTCCTGGGCTGCAAGAATCTTGTTGTTTTCCAGCTTTATTGAGATAAAATGGACAGATTAAAAATTGTATGTATTGAAGGTGTACACTGTGATGACTTGACATATGGATACATTGTGAAATGATTATCATAGCCAGGCATGGTGGCTCACAGCTGTAATCCTAGCACTTTGGGAGGCCGAGGTGGGGGGATCACTTGAGCCCAGGAGTTTAAGACCAGCCTGGGCAGCAAAGAGAGATCTCGTCTCTAATAAAATTCAAGAAAAAATTGGCTGGGCATGGTGGTGCATGCCTGTGGTCCCAGCTAGTTGGGGGTGGGGGGAACGCGAGGGGTGTTGAGTTGGGAGGATTGCTTGAATCTGGGAGGTTGAGGCTGCTGTGAGTCCTGATTGCACCACAGCACTGCAGTCCGGGTGACAGAGTGAGGCCTTGTCTTAAAAAAAAAAAAAAAATTATCATCACCACAATTAGTTACTATTTGTGTGTATGTGGGGTGGGGAAGGGGGAAGCCACTTGAAATCCACTGTCTCCAAATGTCAATATACAATGCAGTGTTAGTAAGTGTAATCAGTGTGTTGTATGTTAGATCCCCAGAACTTAGTCATCTTAAACTGAAAGTCTATACCCTTTGTCCAGCATCTCCCCGTTTCCCCCACCCCACAGCTTTGGGCAACTGCCTGCTACTGTCTGCAAAGGAATCAGTTTTAATTTGGTGATTTTGAAAAGGAGAACCACACAAGTTTGGAGGGTTCATACAAACTCCAGAAATGGAGTGAAATAGTTGAGAAAGGGATGCTGAGCCTGTATTAGTCCATTCCCACACTGCTAGAAAGAACCACCTGAGACGGGGTAGTTTATGAAGAAAAGAGGTTTAATTGACTCACAGTTCCACAGGCTGTATAGCAAGCATGGCTGGGGTGTCCTCAGGAAACTTAAAGTCATGGTGGAAGGGCGAAGGGGAAGCAAGCACCTTCTTCACATGACGGAGCAGGAAAGAAACAGAGCAGGGGTAGGTGCCACACACACATTTTTAAACAACCAGATCTGTGAGAACTCTATCACCAGGAGAACACAGGAAATCCACACTTATGATCCAATCACATCCCACCAGGTCCCTCCCCCAACATTGGGAATTAGGATTTGACATGAGATTTGGGTGGGGACACAAAGCCAAACCATATCAAAGCCTATCAATCATTTCTCATTAAAATTACCAAGTCTAGCCACTTTTAAAATTTTTTTTTAACATCTCTAATGTCTTTATGAGTATCCCCAATTTTTAGTTTTTCTCAAACCTGACAGAATATAACAGAATATGACACAGAATATGTTATAAGGCACCTGCTGTTGATAGAGTTCCATTTTGTTTCAACGGTTAATGACTTGATGAATGTGATATTCATCTCCCTTTATGTGCACCTGTGTACATGCTCGTACACATAGTGATATGGTTTAGCTCTGTGTCCCCACCCAAATCTCATGTTGAAGTGTGACCTTCAGTGTTGGAGGTGGGGCCTAGTGGGACGTGACTGGATCACGGAGGTGGTTTGTAATGATTTAGCGCCATCCCCCTAGTGTTGTCTTGTGACAGAGTTCTCACGAGATCTGGCTGTTTAAAAAGTCTGTAGGATCTCCCCCTTCACTCTTTTCCTCCTGCTTCTGACACGTAAGATGTGCTTGCTTCCCCTTCGCCTTCTGCCATGATTTTAAGTCACCTGAGGCCTCCCCAGAAGCAGAAGCCTGTACAACCCACAGAACCATAAGCCAATTAAACTTCTTTTGTTTATAAATTACCTACTCTCAGATATGTTTTTATAGCAGAGCAAGAATGGACTAATACACATAGCATGGTCTTTTTTTTTAATTGAGAAATAATACAAATAACATAAAAGTACCTTTTTAAAATTTACATTTAAAATGTACTTTAAAAATATAATTTAGTGGATTTTAGTATATTCTCAAGGTTGCACAACCATCACCATTATCCAATTCCAGAATACTTTCATCACTCCAAAAGGAAACCTCCCACCCATCAGCAGTCATGCCCCCATTCCTCCTTACCCCCAGCCCCTAGCAACCATGTATCTACTTTCTCTCTGTGTGGATCTATCTAACCTGGACATTTCATATAAATACACTCAAAAAATGTGTGGCTTTTTGTGCCTGGATTCTTCCACTTAACATGATGTTTTCACAGCATCGCACGTATGAAAACTTTATCCCTTCTAATGGCTAAATAATATTCCATTGTTTCGAATACATTTTATTCAGCCATTCATTGGTCCAGGCATTTTTTTAGGCGGCAATAAAAGTACTCAAAATGAAGATACAGCAAAGCTCCAAATGACAAGTGACTTCACTAGCAGACAAGTGACTTCACTGTCTGTTTACTATCACGGGGAGCAGAAAGACTGCCCTGAATTGAGCTCCCCTGAGACCTAACCAAATGCACACTTGGCCCAGCCTTTGTCTGGAGAGTTTTGTGGTACCAATTTCTGTTTTAGTTTTTCTCTCTAAAGCAACTTTATTAGTGTAATCACATTTTCATGTAATTCCTAATTACCCTTCTTGGTCTGAATTCCTATTATTAAAATGCCATATTTACATACTTGGTTTAGGGCTACTCTGATTTCAGCACATCACTACCGGATTTCCTTTAGCTGTTTCTTGCTTTCCTATTTCTTGCAGAAGATAAAAAAGACAAATAAGCCCTTCTTCTTCCTCTGCACCTCTCTTATCAAAAATGGTGAGAAGATAGCAGTGGTGCTATTCCTTGTGTTTTGGGAACACACGCGTCTTTGTCACTTGGTTGTATGCACCGTAGTGGCTTCTACTGCTGATAATGTCACTGGATCAATAAATTCGTTCCTAGTGAACTCCATTTAGATTCCATACAGTGAGAGGCAAAGTTAGGGGAAAAAAATGAAAAAATTCAAAAGATTGGTGAGAAAACAATTGCTGTGAGAAAAGAGGAAAATAATTTTTTAAGAAACCAGTATCGAAATTGAGGGCAAAAGTTTTCAGAGGAGGTCTAAAATCACTAGGATTTGTTTTACTTGTTTTTAATATACTTGCTGATGATGGAACAGACATTGCACTGAATCCCTTTGTCCCATAAGCAGTAAGTTCCCCGATTTAGCTGCTTCTTCCTTGAGGCGGAACTGAGACTGGGGTGGGTGTTTGTTTGCAGGGAGGAGGGGAGGGACTCAGGAGAGATGGCAGCCCTGAGAAAGACTTGCAATGGTACAGTGAGCAAAAGGGAATTTTTTTTTTTTTTTAAGGAAACAGAGCAAATGGTTTTTATATTGCTCTGAGCTAGAAGCACAGCTTTGGAGAGGACTGAGAAACTAGCTAAAGATCATAAGTTACTGTTTCTTGGCATAAATTTGTAAAGTTAACTGCCATCTATACCTTATCAGGAAATGTGACCATGCCGTATCCCCTCGTTTCCTATCAATGCTTTGGAGCTACTATCACAAGACCCTCAAGATTGTTATCATATGAGGAATTACAGGCTACGGGCACTGTTTCATAGATGTAAGACTCAAAAGTTTCCAATTTAAGTGTAGGAGACTAGAATACGCCCAAAATATGCCTCCTTGGCATAGGATTATTTTCAGCTAAAGGCAATTGAGAAGCAGCAGATATTTTTAAAAAGCTCTCTATCCTACTCCTACTTCCCTCAAAACAAGATATAAATTTACAAAAGTATCCCTCCTTCCCTCTCCACTAGGAAACACAAAGTTTGATCACTAAAGGCAGCTTCTGTCCACACTAGAAGAATCTACATTAAAAACTTCCGTTTATTTGCCTTACCATGGTTTGCCATCCTTTCTTCTGTCTTGTTATCTCTCTAAGAGTTTATTCTTCTTTGTTGAAGATGCTATATATGCCTGAGTTCTAAGTCACCTCTTTGAGTATCTCCTATGTGTATATGAAATACACATAAATAAACTTCTGTTCGTTTTTCTCTTGTCAATCTTTGTTATAGGGGCCCCAGACAATGAACTTAAGAGGGGGAAAAGGAAAGATTATTTTTCCTCCTTTATACAACTTTACATTCAGTTCCTCATCTCTTTATTAAATTATCTTTAAAATTACAAAAATACATGTGTGTAATCCCAGCACTTTGGGAAGTCAAAGCAGGAGGCAAGGTGTTCAAGACCAGCCTGGGCAACACAGCAAAACCCCGTCTCTACAAAAAATAATTTTAAAAATTTATCTGGATGTGGTGGCACATGCCTGTAATCCTTGCTGCTTGAGGGGCTGGGATGGGAGGACTGCTTGAGGCCAAGAGTTCAAAGTTATAATGAGCTATGATTGCACCATTGTACTTCACCCTGGGTGACAAGAGCCTGGACTCTGTCTCTTAAACAAATAAATAAACAAAACCAATGTAGGCTCACTGTAACACATAAAACAATATGCAGATATATAAAAAGCTATATAAAGAAAGTAACCTCTCCCTACCTTACATGGTGAATGTTGACAGACTAGTGTATATTTTTCTATACTTCCATTCACTCATTCATCAGTAAATATTTGTTGAGCATCTATAATATTCCAAGCATTGTTCTAAGTATTTATGGTAGATCATTGAACAAAACAGATTTTTTTCCCTTGTGAAACTTAACATTTCTAGCAGGGGAGAAAGAAACCATTAAAATGTAATTTTTTAAAAAAAGTACAATGAGGTTTCTCAGGCAAATATAAAATGAACACATGTCAAAGACTCTATTTAATGTTTTTATTAAGGAGGGAATCAGTAAGATTTTAAACTAGTCCAAATAGCAGCTGAGAAGATAGGTGTATATGTGGGCAATTTGACAAAGACATGTCAGGTTCAGGTTGCTGGGTTAATGACTTACAGGACAATGAACTGTAACCATTAAGATGATTTGCTGTGCTGGACAAACTTAGTTACATCTCTAGTGGGTGAAAATGAAAAAGTTAGCCTCTGCCCCTAAAAAGGTAATAAAGAAGGGGTAAAATAACCTAGTCGATAGGAATTTAATCCAGAATTGCATGGGAAGAAAGCCACAGTAACCTCTTTTGCCTATTTTAAAGTTTCATATAATTTTTTTCTCTCTAAACCAAAAGCCATAATACATAAGCAAATTGCCATATTTCATCAAATATATGATGCCATCACATTTAGGAAGCATCAATATATTTGGTACCACTAAGAAAAAATTATTGACAAATTATATTATGCCATTTGTGGTAAAATGCATTCTGACCTTCAGGGATGTTAAAATGTGAAAAACTATAGTTTTTACAATCTAGAAAATACAGTATATGGCTGTTTATAAGATGGTCAGTGCTATGGAGGGAAAAAGCAAAAGAAAACAGGATAGGAAGCACCAGGAGTGTAGCAGGAAGGAAGGTAAAAGTTGTAGAATTAGAGAGGGTGGATCAGGACAGACTTCATTGAGAAGATGAGATCTGAACAAAAAATAGAAGTAAGAGACTTAGTCAAATGGACATGTGGGAAAAGAGAATGACAGGCAAAAGGAAGCGCTAGAGCAAAAGTCCTAAGGGAAGAGCTCACCTGGCATGCTGACAGGACAGCAAGGAGGCCACTGAGCGTGGGCCATAGTGAGTGAGCAGGAGGATAGCAGTGAGGCCAAAGGAGGGAGGCCTTAGATCATTTAGGGCAGTTCTCAAACCTTCCTGCAAGGTAGGTGCCTGCAAATCACCTAAAGATCCTGTTAAAATGTTGATTCTGACTCGACAATCTAGTGTGAGGCCTCAGCTTTTGCCTTTTTAACATGCTTCCAGAGGATGCTCATGTTGCTTTCAAATATTAATTAACCACCCCTACAGGACAGATCTAAGTTAGTACACATCTGTATCTCCCTGAAGGCTGAAGTATTTTAAAGAAGATGTAGATATATAATGCACACATTGTTTGCCCCAAATCTGTCTCCCAGCAGCACGATTCCAAGCTGATTCATGGCACTTTGAAGTTGAGAAGCAATTCACACTTCAGAGGGTTTTAGCATCTGAAAGATTTCAATGAGAAGTCTATACTCCGGGGGCAGATACTACAAGCACTTCAGCTATCTCTAACTCGGATCAATACTAGTGGCTTTAAGGATGTTTAAAAGTGAATTTTCATGGCCAAAACAAGTAATTTCAAGATGGACAGAATGAATAGAAATGTTGCCATGCCTTACATGATCAGAGTATGAGAATCTAGCGAGTCTAATAGTCTACACGCTTTGGAAAGGTGCCCTAGATTTAGGATTTCAAACCAGCCCCATATGGAGAAGATTACAAAAAGATTTTGTCACCCAACTCTAATTAGGATAGCTGAGTCTGCTATTAGAATACTGTCCCATCTTCCTGCAGCGGATGGAGCTTTCATGCAAGATGCTATTCAAGCTCCTAAACAAGGAAGTGGAACCTCACTGAATTTGTATAACAGCTCTACTGTCTGTCTTTAAACCTTGCTAATAAACGTGTGAATGTGTAGAATCCCACCTCAGACTTGCTTTTATTCTCTCTTTGTAGTGGTGGCAAGGTTATGGTGGAACTTAGACAACACATACTTCTCATTACAGAAATCTTCCAATATCTATGCAAAGTTCCTAAAAACAATGAGAGAGCAAAGTGGCTTAGGTCAAGGTCAGTTTTCTATAAGGCATCCACTACCTATGGATGCTGTATGTATTTATCTGAAAGGTGCCTGAAGGAGGGTTTGTCCTTAACGCAAGTTTCCCCCTTTACACTTCCAGATTCTAATGGCAATTACGCAATTACACAAATTATTGAGGTAGAACATTAAATAGAAATCACTTGAATAACTTTTACTGTCTTTGGTTTTCAGGTAGAGCTTGTAAAAAGTTAGTTCAAATCAAGTTGGAAAAAATAATTAAGTTGGATGGCTAAGGCTTTTATAGAACCAGGAATATATCCAAGATACTTACAGTCTACTTGGGAGTCTAAGTTAGAAACATGAAAAAGATTAATTAAAAAAACACCTAAAAGTCAAGCTGAATACAATAAATTTGACATGTTTTGATTTGAATTAAGAAGAGGATTGGTTGAAAGTAAAATTCAGGTTGATCCTTAAACAGTATGACAAGAAAAAATTATTTCTATTAAGAAAACAAACTATTTGTTTATAATTGTCCCACCGGCCACATTCTAAGGACAGAGGATTCAAGTTGTTGGAGATTCTTTTCTTTCCTGGCCTTAGACATATTTAAAATGAGGACTGAGGAATCAGTGAGGGAATACAAGATTTCTATGCATAAGAAAGGCAGAATGAGCTCAGAAGACAGCTCCAGGGGACTCAGAACTGGAACCAGAGCTATAGAGGGCTCTGTGGGGTAAGGGCTGGGAGGCAGAGAGATGTAGGGAGGGTGCCTGGGACATGCAGTGTGCTCTCAGTAAATTCATTTGTGTGTTTAATATTTACCGAGTATCTAGTATGTTCTAGGCACTGTGTTATGTGCTAGAAATATGGCAGGAAAGAAAGAAATGAAGGAAGGAAGCCCTGTTTTCAGGGAGCTGATGTTCTAGCTGTGGGACAGAGATGCTGAACAAACAAATATGTGCATTGGTGTTAAGGAAAATAAGGCAAAGTCAAAAGACAGGAAGAGGCAGGTAATGTGCTGTTTTAGACAGTGTTTTCAGGGGAGCTGTCTCTGATAAATTGCATTCAAGTAGAATTTTCAAAATATAATTATAACTCTCATGCAAATATAAAATGAACACATTAGTTAATGAGGAAACTAAAAAGACATTAAGACTGTTCAAAGAGCATTTGTGTAGCCACATACTTACAAGCAATTTTATAAAGAAATATAGTAAGATTACTAGATTAGATTTTAAAATTAGAAATGCTCTCTAGTGCAATAAGAATAAACTTTGGGGTTATCTTTTCCATTGGACAGAAAGATTTGCATCTTTGTTGGACAAAAATATACAAGTTAGCCTGTGACTTCAATGCCCCAAATCTTTAAGAGTCTGAACAGGTGACATTTGTTCAGAGACCTGAATGACATCAAGAGCAAATAGGTGAGTAAATGAATAGTGAAGAGGGGAAGCATTGAGTGTCAAACTCCCTCCCATCTCTCTCCTACTCCATTCACTGCAAAATATTCCTTTCTCATTGATATTTGGAGGAGTGGGTTTACCTTGGGGAAATGAAAGGAAATACAGAGTCCTCTAGGCTGATGAATGATTATAGAGGATACCCTGGAGCTCAGCACATCTGGACATAAGATTAGGGAGCAAGGAACAGGGTGGGAAGGCCAGCAAAGACTCAGAGGTGAGGACACTGGGAAGAGGGTGGGCCAGCAAGTAGCTGTGTTGACTGTAGAAGATTTCATGTACTGGTTGAAGGGACTCATCTGTACTCCTCCTGTAAAAGGAAGAAAAACATAGTTATGAACTCTCGAGGGATAGTGTGAAAGGCAAGAGAATCCTTCTGTCTTTCAAATCTACATCCTCAGCATGTTCTCCCGCTGTCTCCTGGTGCTTGGGTGGCAGCTGCTGTTACACCCACAGCCATTTCCTTTAACAGGGAGGAAAAACCTTTCCTAATCCACCGTCTGTCTTCCTCCCAACTTCTGCTATGTCTCACTGGCCAGAACTTGTGACCACCCTAGCAGGAAAGTAGGCTCAGAAAGTGATCTTTTTTTATTTCTTAACTTCTTTATCGAAGGTGAACAACGGAGAAGGGGGCGAGGAGTGGGAATGGATGTTGGAGCTAGTAAACCTAGGGTCTATGTGTTGTATTTCTTTTCTAACTCAGTCTTGAGGTCTCTCTCTGGGAGTGGTTATAAACGTTAGCTCTTCCGTGATGGGGTTTGGATATTTACAGTGTGCCTTCCATGGAATACTTCTTTATCCTGGCAGACGGCCTAAATCCTAGGTGTCTGACCCATGATGGGAGGTCCCTCTCACAGGAAGCTTGTTTATATTAGCAGGCACATTTGTGGCTCTTGTCTGCCCCATGTCTGGTTTATTCCAACCAAGACAGCCACTCTCTAGGAGAGCCCTAACCAGGAAACAAGTCAGGTGTGGGTGTATAGCTCTGAGACACAGAGGAGGTGAACAAAACATGTGAAATAATAGAAGCAGTTTCATTACTTACAGATCCATAAGAAGAGGACAGCATGCCTCACAGGGCCAATGAGAAGGGGGACACACATGCTCAACCAGTAGGAGGGGGACGAGACAGAGGGACCCGTGGGCCAAAGCCTTCACTGTGGTCCTGGGTCCAACATCTTAGTCCCACTGTGACTAAGAGGTGGTCACTGAGGCATATCTGCAAAGTATATGTGGGGTATTGGGGTCAAGGGGATGAAGCAAGTAGCTTGTACCTGATGGTTCGATAGGGAGGTGGTCACCAGAGGTGGTCATACAAGGCAGATGTCTGGACTGACCACATAGAGGAAGTGGGAGGAGGCAGAGAACTAGAGACTGTCCAGGGTGACAAAGCCCTGCTTCTAGTTTGAGAAGGTTAAACCTGTCCTCAGAATGGATAGTGAGGCCTTTGATATGTTCTCCCACCTCTTCATCAAGCATATTGACAAATCCTCTTTCACCAACTTGTCTTGCTGTAACCGCCCAGTAGGTTCACCTTGCCGGCTGCCTAGATAGAGCCAATTTATCAAGACAGGGGAATTGCAATAGAGAAAGCTGGCTGTGTGGGGGGCCAGAGTTTTATTATTACTCAAATCAGTCTTCTCCAGCAGTCGAGTTTTTAAGGACAATTTGGTGGGTGGGGAGGGGCAGTAAGTCAGGGAGTGCTGATAGGTTGGGTCCGAGATGAAATTATGGGGCATCACTGTCTTCTTGAACTGAGTCAGTTCCTGGGTGGGGGTCACAAGATCAGATGGGCCAGTTTATCATCTGGGTAGTGCCAGCTGATCCATCAAATGCAGGGTCTGCAAAACATCTCAAACACTGATCTCAGGAGCAGTTTAGGGAGGGTCAGAATCTTGTGACCTCCAGCTGCATGACTCCCAAATCATAATTTCTAATCTTGTGGCTAATGTTGCTAGTCTAGACCCCAGGCAAGAAGGAGGTTGGTTTTGGGAAAGGGCTTTTATTGTTTTTGTTTTAAACTGTAAATTATAAACTAATTTCCTTCCAAAGTTAGTTCAGCCTATGCCCATGAATGAACAAGGATAGCATGGAGGTTGAGGACAAGATGGAGTTGGTTAAATTGGATCTCTTTCACTGTCTTAGTCATAATTTTGCAAAGGCAGTTTCATTGCTACCTGAATGATTTTCCTAACTTCTCCATCAATCTCCTGGAAGCCTTTCTCCTTAATCAATTTCTTCAACCCTGCCAGACATGTGGCAGCTTCTTCATCAGCAGATGTGGCCTCTCCAGTTATTTTTATGTTTTTCAGTCCAAACCTATTCCTGAATCTGTGTAGCCATCCCTTACTTGCAGTAAATAGCTTGGTGTGCCTAATTTCAGCGGATCCCTTTCTGAAGTCTTCCTATAGGCTCAACACTTTCTGGCAAAACATACTGCGGTCAGCTGAAATACGTTTTCTGTTCACGTCTCCCACCCACAAATGTAATGCCTTTTCCGTCTTTTGCTATTGCACCTCCAACTACAAAAGTTACAGCCACAGTGCATGATAGGTGCTTAGTTAACTAGCACGAATCTTTTTCCTTCTTCACAATTTCATGGATAATTTGTTCTTATCACAGATTTTGGCAACCTCAGCATATGACTCTTTTTCTTAAGTCCAGAGCTTTCACCTTTTCATTTAAAGGAAGCACTTTACGGCTTCTCCTTGGCATATCTAAATTGTCAGCACCACAATTCCTGTGCTTTGCGGCCATTATTAAGTAAAATAAGGGTTACCTGAACATAAGCAGGTGTTCTCTCTCATTATCTCTGCTATACTATGGGTGCATCTGTTAACCAAAGCCGCTACTGAGTGGGTAATGGGTGGATACTGTACACAGCGGGGCTACCTGCGACAAAGAGATGATTCGCGTCCAGGGTGGGACAGAGTGGATGGCCCGAGATTTAATCGGGCTACTCAGAACGCAGGCCGTTTGAAACTTCACAATTGTTTATTTCTGGAGTTTTCCATTTAACATTTCTGAACCAAGGTTTGACCACAGGTAAGTGACACTGCAGAAAGCATGGAGGGGGCAAAACTACTGCATTAATATTAAAATTTTCAAATATTACTTTTTGCTAAATGAAATGTGATTCAGGACCATCCCTCTCAAAGATTAGGCGAGATAACCACGACCTGCGCCAGCAGCGGCTCTGCACGACTCCGCCCTCGCAGCGCAGCCAATCAAAGCTACAGGTTCAGTGACGTCACTCTCCTGAAAGTCCTCGCTAATTCCCGTACTCCTTTTCTCCGCCCTGCACCTCTACTATTTGTTACAAGTGACCAGCAGCCATTTTGGATTTGGGCGGAAATGAAATTAAAACTGTGCTGTTAAAAGCCTAAAAATTCAAGTCAAGACAAACTTGAGCATTCGACCCAAACGTCTAGAAAGGGGGCATCTTCGTGGACTAACTAGATCACTGGGGCAGTGAGTGAAACGGTGTCGTCGCGGCGCCCACACTTAAGATGGCACCGGCCTGAGACTCACCTGTGCGGCCGCTCTACCTCGGTTCCTGGTTAGTTGGCCTCATTGGTGGCGTCGGAAGGAGGAAGGTGGGCCTTCTGTCCCGTTTCCGGACCCGTCTCTATGGTGTGGGAGAAACCCGGACCCCAGAAGATTGTGGGTGTAGTGGCCACAGCCTTACAGGCAGGCAGGGGTGGTTGGTGTCAACAGGGGGGCCAACAGGGTACCAGAGCCAAGACCCTCGGCCTCCTCCCCCGCCGCCCTCCTGCAGGTAACAGGGAGCCCTGCGCTGCGCCCCCAGTCCTTGCAGGACTGCGCCGTGGGGGAAGGGGCCGGGCGGGGAGGAGGTGGTGGGCGCGCGCCCCGCTCGCGGGTTTGCGCTCTGGGGCCCTCGCGGGAGCGAGCGCGGCGCGGCGCCGGCGGCCTGTTGAGCAGCCTCCCCTTGCTGATTGTGGGGCGCCCTGTAATCTGCGCTTCGCGGGCGACCCCCGACGGGTGAGGCGCCCGCGGCCAGAGCTCTCCAAGGCAGCCGCGGAGTCGGTCCTCGCAGGGAGGTGTGAAAGGTGAGGGGCCAGCGAAGCGAGAGCGGCGCCCTGCCCCTTCAGTGACCCCGCGGGGTCGCGGCAAGCAGGGTGAGGGTGCTCGGCTGGGCGGGTCACTGTCCCGGGGCGGCAGTGCCCGAGCCCGGGGGGATCCTGGGGGCGCGCCTGCCCTCGGGAAGGCGGCCTCATTCTTGATCCAAGACCAGTGCCCGGTCCCCCAAGGCCCAGCTGGCTCCTGTCTTGGCATAGTGCTTTCTGTTTAGAATAAAGATGAAACATTTCTCGGAAGGGCATATTCAGGAATCCATGTGAAATTCTCGGAGTCAGGTCTCGAATTTTGGGAGTCACTGTTACTGCTGTTTTTAAGGACCCATGTCCTTATAAAATGTAGTATCTTGAGCTGAAATCGTAATTATTTTGGTCCATAAAGACTTAATTGTGTATTGCTTGTCAGCTAGCAATGCTGGACTGAGTTCCATAGAGGGAATATATATCTGAAACAGACGAAAGCGAAGGGCCGGAGTAATGTTACCGCTGGATACCAGAATATCGGCCAGTACAGTGCATCCTTAATACTCACAGTGCAAGCCATTATCTTTGGAACTTTCAGGCTAAGGGAGCTAGCACCAAGGTAGTTTCGATTAATTGCTGGGAAAAGAAAATATTTGGTAGAAACATTTCCCTAGAGCACACGGGTTTCTTAGTTGAGTGTATGAGTCGCCCTTTGACCTGGACAAGGGTTTTCTTAATCTACAAGCAGTCCCGAAATTTCATGTGCTGCCCAAGTAGGCAAAAGAGTGGAGGGACATTATTAAAGGGAAGACTCTGATGCATATTCAAGTCAGAGACTGTCAACTCAGCATTATAGAGTGGAGATGCTAAGTGCTACAAAATACCTGTTATGTGATACTAGGATATCCTTTTCTACCTTCTTGTAACTTTAATTTCAAAGCTAACGAGCAAGATTTTGTGTTTTTCCCCTCCTCAAAACAACAGGAAAGCATTTTGGAAGGCCAAGTGTTTTTCTTACATTTCAATAAATCAATTTTAGCTGAATTATTTTTAAAGCACTGGCAGGCATGGTGGCACATGTCTGTAATCTCAGCAACTAGGGAGGCTGGGGAGGGCGAGTAGCTTGAGCCCAGGAATTCCAGGTTACAGTGAGGTAGGATAGCGCCAATGCACTCCAGGCCAGCAACAACAGAAAAAGACCATATCTCTATTTAAAACAAAAAACAAACAAACAAAAAAACTTGTTCATATAACAGTATTTGTGCTTCTTTAGATACATTAGTGTGAAGAATTACTGCTTCAAAACATTCTCAAATTGCAATAATCAGCACACCTTTTTAATTTTCCCCCAATAAAGTTTGCACTGGGAACATACAATATAATCCTACCACTTTCAGTATTACACTGATGGTATCAGTGGACTTCTGTCAAAGTTAACATGCTTTCAAAACAAGAAAATGGCATCCTTTCTAGTTCTCTCAAGAAATTGAGTCATCCCTTTTTAATTTTTAAGTGATTTTTTTTAAGTCTTAGACCTAAAATACAGTAAGAAAAATGAATTTTAACTACTTCCTAATGCTTTTATAACTTTGTTAATTTATAATGGAATTCATATAAAATCTAAGGTTAATAGCTATTGCAAGGCCAATATTCTCACAAGGAAGTATTTTGCTATTTAGAAATAGCTAAGTAAATTAAATGTTCCTTTCTCCCGCCTCTGGTGACTGCCATTCATCTAGCCAGAGCACTGATCCTGAATCCTGGTGGCAGTCTTATCTCCCGTGAGGATTAATATTAACACTAAATAAACAGCATGATTTCCTGCCAAGAAGATATTCATTTACATACAGTCCCTTATTCTCTGCTTTTCTCTTATTGTGTGTTGATTTTGGAAAACTATGTTTTGTGGGTAAGAGAGAGAAGGTCAGACTAGCTTCAGATACTTTCAGAGTAACACTTCCATAACTCACTCTTCCAGTCTGACTGGCTTTTCAGGCAGGAGTTGGAGACCAAGTAGAGCTTTCTGCCTATGAAATGGCAATTAGTTTCAAAGAGCATAGACCCATTCAGGTTACCTGAGGAAAAGGGGGCTGGTTGTAAGGGTGTCAATGGGATGTTAGGGTATCTGGATGGAATTGGATTTGAGGCTGGGTTTCTGGTAGTCTTGAGATGGATAGTAGTAATGTGCCCCCTAAGTATGACTAAGCTACGGTCCCAGTGTTTGCTTTCTTAAATTTTACTACCAACTGACTTCCTCTGTTTGGAAAGTTTCTGACTTCATGTGGCTTTGGTTTGCCATAGCTCCAACTCCACCTCATAGCATCCTTCTACCTTTGGCTATGCTTCTAATAGGCAAAAATTGTTCTTAGTTCAAATTCCTGGGGGAGACAATGATCTGGCCAGTTTATCTCTTCACTCAGGCCGTGAAATTGATGGCTAATTTGTGAATTGACCGCCCTTTGGCCCAGGATAGGTACCTGACAACATTAACTGTGCCCAAGAAGAGGTGGCAATATCAAGTGCTAAGCATGATCCTCCCTACTCAGCAGGAGGTTGTAACAATCTGGCCAGCACTCCATCTCCAGAATAGAGGGATTAGCATTGTTGCTTTTACCCATGGTCCCACATAAACTTTTTATTTGTAGTCCCAGTAGAAAGGTGAATGTTACCATAGTTGCCATACTTGGCATTTCTTTTAGTACTGTTTTTTGCTTCTCTGTCATTTTTAAGAAAGATACATTGCCAGGTAGGTAGGAATTCAGTGAATTTGTTACAAAGCAGATTTAGTTCTTATTCTCAGCAACATTTTTAGATTTTGAAAAGCTTCAATTTTAGATAGCTTTAGGCTTTATACACGTGTTTCTTATATAACGATGGTTGTGGATCAGTAGGCATTTTAAATTTTGTTCTAGGCATGTGTTTTGAGCAGCATTACATACCCAGTGTAGAAGGTGTTGTATGGAATTTCACCGAAGTGGGGAAAAATTCCAAGTAGGGGGTCAATGTGTAATGATTATTGAGTTTATATTTGTCCAAAGAATACAGATTTTAAACAAATTTTTAAAGGCCTACATAGAATCATTGGCCGTATTTGTAGCAGTTTGCTTTCTACATTGCCAGAGTTAGTAAGAACTCTATTTTCTAATTTTTATATTATGGTAAAGCCACCACTGAAAACTGACTGCCACAGACATACGTTTCAGACATACGTTGTTTGGCCTATATAGGTTTAGAAAACATTTGATTCAACATTGAAAAATGTGGAGATTTCCACAAAACTAGTCAGGCTCTTGGTTCCTCACGATAAGTGGCATGATCTGACAGTTCTGAAACTGCAGTCCTGGTTGGAACTCTGTGATAGCCACTGTCTTCAGAATGCAAGCCTCTCACAGTAGGTCCCATGCACTCACAGTAGGTCCCTCTGCCAAGCTGCCAGGACTGCTGGGGCACTGCACATCACCTGTTGTCACCCTGTGAGTTTGTATCCCTGTTGTCAAGAAAGCTGTTCGTATTGTAGAAGGTTTGGAAGGTGCAGGCAAGTGTGTGTATAAAATTACCTATAATCTGACCTTCCACTGGAAACCTCTGTTAATACTTCAGCATATATTTTTCAAGTCTGTGTGTATGTATACATATATTTCTTTTCAAAACAACTTTGAGGTGTAATTGATACAGAATGAATGAAAAAAGTGTACAGTTTTATTTTTTGACATTTATAATCACCCATTATCATCATCATAATCAAGATAATGAATATATCCATCCTCCTAAAAGTTCCTCATACATCATGATAATCCTTTCCTCTCCCTTGGTCCCTCTAACTGTGCGCCTTCGCTAGGCAAGCACTGAAGTATTTTGTCATAGTTGCATTTGAATTCTGTGTATGTGTGGGCTTTTTTTTTTTTTAGCATTTGAGATTATTTGAGATTCAGTTTTGCGGTTTCTCCTTTTTACTTGGGATAGCTTTGAAGGGTAGTGCGATCATACTTTTTCTTATGTTTATTGTCATTTGTGTTTCTTCAGTGAGTTGTCTGTTTTCTTTCCCATTATTGTACTGGTGTTTTAGTGTTTTACTTGGTTTATATGAGCTCTTCATTTGTTAATATGTTTTTCATCATATTAACAATGGTTTTCAACATATTAACATTAAAACAATGATTTTCCTCATTATTATAAGTATTCTCTAATTTGTATTGTTTCCTTTATAATTTTAAGTTATTTTCTACATACAGAAGTTTTATTGTTTTTGAATAATAAAGTTTTACAACATTTTCCTTTGTGAGTGAGGATATTCAAGTGAGTTGGGAAGTATGAATTACCTTATTCTATTTTTGATTGCCTTTCCACTCTGAAAGTTTGTATGTAGTGGAGTTTGGGGAGGGACAGTAACTACATGTGACTAGTAATGTGCATTTTCTCTAGAGTTGTTAGTTGTTAATTAACAACCATTGCTGGTAACTTGCAGAGCATTTACCATTTTTACCGTCAAATGTCCTAGTTATGAGGATTGAAGAAACTAGTAGTTTGGGGTGGCTATGTCTGGATATCTCTTGTTGATGTTGCAGATAGGGATTTAATGTTTGAAATTGTTTTCTATTTTCTTTTAGATCTGCTTGGCTTTGAGGAAGAGTGGCAGTACTGCCTCACTGCATAAGGGATGGGATCAGAGAACAGTGCTTTAAAGAGCTATACACTGAAAGAACCACCATTTACCTTACCCTCTGGACTTGCTGTTTATCCTGCTGTACTGCAAGATGGCAAATTTGCTTCAGTTTTTGTGTATAAGAGAGAAAATGAAGACAAGGTTAATAAAGCTGCCAAGGTACCATAATAGGTGACGACTTAATAGTTAGTACTTTTTACTATCTTGTTTTCTTTAAAAAAAAAATATATGAAATTAGTAAAGTTCAAAGGAGGTAAGATCATAAGGACCAGTATTTTATTTATGTCCTTTCAAAACATTGCTCTTACTTCATGGGCCTATCTTCCATTTGCATGACATGGTCAGGTACCATACCTGTAGCCAAAAAACATCATAAAAGTCAGTACAATGGCTTTTATCATCATATTTTATTTTTCTGGTGAGAAAGTTAGGGAGACATTTTTATATAGCTAATATAAGATATAAGGAGCGATATAAGGAGTTAATCTCGTCTAGCAAAATGCAGTTAACTATTGACAACATTCTGGAGGCTTCAGCTTCCTCCTTAGGGAAAAGATCCTTATAGTTCATGCCTTATAATTGTTGCTCCAGGCAGAGGGTGCATTAGCATGCTGTCTGACACACTCAGGAGACCCTGGCCTCTTATCAGAAAAAATGATTGTACTGTGGAATATAAGTCAATAAAATAAACCCAAGTGTCTTTTTGAATTAGGGAAAATGAAGGCATTAGTTGATGCTTCTTTGGATAGCTAGCACTTTGGAAATTTAGCCATTCAGCTATCTTCTAAAAAGGGAAATGTAGTTGTATTAGTAAATTAATTCTCCAGTGTTTATTCTGGTAGGCATGCTATTTTCAGGTTGAACTTGATATCTTGATTTTGTTAGAACTATAATCTCTATTACCTTGAGTCCCTTAGTAATATCAACAGGTATGGAACATTGATATCTATTTCATAGGACTCTAAATTGTTTTTACTTTTTAAAATGATGATAAAGGATTATATTAGTAATGGAATTTTGGTCTTCACAACAGTTATTTATTTGATGTTGTATTTTTGATCAAGCATGAAATTGTTATAAGATGGTTCCTAAAGAAAAAGATGTGTAACGGTTCTCTCGAGATGCATTTCCTAGTAATGCGTTGTGGTAAAAAGTATAGCTGGCTGTTTTCTTGCTGGGTAATTTTGCTTTTTGGTAGAACCACATTTTTGACTCTTTTTTTACATCATCTAGGTATTGTTAAGAATTTTTTATTGTGATTTTACAAAAGACAAAATGCCTTACTTCACTTTCTTGTTCTTACAGTTAACGTTATTTCCATCTAATATATATTTCATCTCCTGTTATTTTCATCTAATAAGATTGTGCATTTTTTTTAATAAACTATTATAAGCAAGGTACTAGAGACTTATCTTTCTTAGTATTTTTTTCTTTATAAGATTTTTTAAAAACCGTGTTACCCTTTGTGGTACACATACCAAGAAAACTGAATAACCTAGATTGAGTTTTTAAAGGAAGAAAACACCAAGACCACTCTCCATTTTTGAGGACTTCTGTGCTGGAGGAATTGCGAAGCTTGAGAGGGAAGACTTATTCCCCCTTAATATTCATAGATATCCTTTTAAGCCATGTTTGAGTCTTTGCACATAGTTCATCTTTGTTTCTTGTTAAGCCATTCTGTGGCTTTGAAAATCTCATATGAATTTGGGAAATTTGAAATTGCAACAAAGTGATAACTTTAGATTCTCAGAATGTTTCTCATAATCTTAAAAAACTAGGTCATAGTACTTGAGAAATGTATGGCATTCGATGTGCTAGATTTTAGGAATTTGATGTCCTAGCTATCTGAAATACTAAAACAATATATTTAGCTTGCCTCACTTTCTCTAGAGTTTGGGTTGTTGGTCACACCTTTGGTAGTTTTAACAATTATTTCAAGCAGATATATAGTGTTTTCTGTGGCAGATGTTATTGGATAACAATATACACTTTCTTCACTGTTACAAGTAAAAAACAACAATCATAGTACACCAAGATGAAATGCAGGTATAAGCTCTGGCTACAAAATAATATGAGAAATACTTCGTTCTATCTGACCATCTCATTTTATATTGAATTCATCAGCTACAATTAACAGTATAATTTGCTAACTGATGATGATGACTCATATATGTAAGCCTATAAACAATGATAAATTCTAAGCCCGAATTTGGTTGCTATAGTTTGCTGTAATCTAACTGTTTAGTTAGGGCTTTGTGGTAAGCTTATAAAAGCTTATAAAAATGATTCTTGAGTGTCTTTTTGCCAGGAATCACACTGGACTCTAAGAGTGGTATATAGATGCTATATAAGTGCTCTATTTAGTATTGTTGGAGTCATTATGCTTTTCTCCATAATGAATTTGGGCTGTTGTGGAAGGGTTAGTCAGCGTATTTAAGAATGCACATTGTGTGGGCATAACAAGAAATGGAAGAGATGATGGCTATGCCCAAAAGAGCTTGCATTCTAGTTGGAGAAAGCTGTTCTCCTCTCTCATACTGACGTTTTTTTTTTTTTTTTTTTTTTTTTTGAGATGGAATCTCGCTCTGTTTCCCAGGCTAGAGTGCAGTGGTTCGATCTTGGCTCGCTGCAACCTCTGCCTCCCGGGTTCAAGTGATTCTCCTGCCTCAGCATCCCAAGTAGCTGGGATTACAGGCACACGCCGACACACCCAGCTAATTTTTGTATTTTTAGTAGAGGTGGGGTTTCACCATGTTGGCCAGGATAGTCTTGATCTCTCGACCTCGTGATCCACCTTCCTCAGCCTCTCAAAGTGCTGGGATTACAGGCGTGAACCACCGCACCTGGCCCATGGTTGACTTTTTAAGAAATTATTTTTTGCCCTTCGTAATCAGAATCCAGTGCTCTTACGTGGCTCCTGGGCACTATCCACTCAGAAGAACTTCAGAAGTATCCCCCATGCCTCAGGTATGATGGACCCACCAGATGGATGGCCAGCTACTTGCTCCCCACCACACCTTTCAGACTTCACGCTCTCCTTTTTCCTTGAATGTTAATAACCATGCAACCTGCCATTCTAAACTAATTATCTGCCGAAATCTCTAGTCTGAGCTCCAGATCTGTATTTTCACTTACCTGTTGAACATTTCCACCTAAAAGTTTTATCAGTACCTCAAATGCAAGCTCTACAGAATGGAATTTTTATTCCTTTCTCTTTCTGCATTTTATTGTTAGTTTATGATCTAACCTTCAGATAGTGGACATTTACAAAAAAAAAAAAAAAAGTATCTGTATTTTGTCTTAGATTTACATCTTCAGAGAAAAAGGAATAATATTTATCCCTGAAGATCTTTGTTCTCTAGGCATCTTGGTTATTTTGTTTACTTAACATATTTAACAGCATGAAATTATGGCTTTGTCCCATCTAAAAGCCTGCAGGTGGATTTGGGCTGTAATGCCGTGTCAGTTAACTTTGCATAGTTCTCAAAGTGAAACAGCGAATCAGAGGCAGAACAACAATAAAAAGTTAAGCCTCTGAGGCTTGAATGAATTCTCTGGATAGCTGAATCATAACTGATTCCTGATAAATGGGAATCATTTGTATTTAGGGATAGAATCTCATACTTAAGATCCCTGATTGGGTGTAGAAAAATGTCATCATTGATAAATTATATAATACTATTCATATTTAACAATAAAGGTCCTTACCCAGAACCCTCTTTCAGAGACCATCACCTAGGACAGTAAATGGGATGTAATAGGTATTCAATAACTTTGGGGAAAGTGCTTTCAAGACACAGTCATTCAAAAATAGTCATCTTCCTCTACTAGGGCAAGAGCCATTTATTTGCTCAACTGATGTTCATTGAAAAATATCCTAGTTACCATTAGCAAGTATGTCTTGTTGCTGTTCTTTAGAGCAGCAGAGGCTTGAATCAAAAAATGTCCTATTTGATTCTGAAGTGCTAGCCTTTCCTGTGAGTCTATACGCATAATTTATGCTTAATATTGAATGTACCAAAGGAGAGTGACAAATAAGGTTCTTGCTAAGTTAAGTGCCTTGTTCAGAAACATGCAATGAGTCATTTCTTCCTCTCCTTCTTTATTAAACAAGTACTCACTTTGGATCAAGAAAATTTCTAGGCATTGTAGAGTAAAACAATAAGCAGAAAAGAACATGAAAGATTTGGTTTGAAAATTATTTGAAATTTATTTGAAAATTACTTGAAATGATTCTTCAATGAAAATATGAGGGAGGCTACATAATTTTATGCAGAAACCGTAGCTCAAAACACACTTGTAGGCCAGGCATGGTGGCTCATGCCTGTAAGCCAAGCACTTTAGGAGGCTGAGGTAGGTGGATCACCTGAGGTCAGGAGTTTGAGACCAGCCTGGCCAACATGGTGAAACCCCATCTCTACTAAAAACACAAAAATTAGCCAGGCATGGTGGTGGGCGCCTGTAATCCCAGCTATTCGAGAGGCTGAGGCAGATGAATCATTTGAACCCGAGAGGCGAAGGTTGCAGTGAGCTGAGAACACACCATTGCACTCCAGCCTGGGTAACAAGAGCGAAACTCCATCTCAAAAACAAAACAAAATGAAACAAAAAAAACACTTGTAAAAAATTATTCCCAGTTAACTGCACTCATTTAACCAACTTGCTAACACAATTTTTGGTTTATCTGAATCTTTGCTGCATTTATTAGTTTGTAATTGCTAAAGAAATTTTTCTTCAATATTTTCTTAATTATTTTTTATTAAATTAACTCGAGGGTAACAACTTTCTTCCTAAGAATAAATAAATAAACCTTATTGGAGCTATTCCCAGAGTTGGCAAAATTTGAGATTATTATAAGAAAATAAAAGAAATTAGAGGCTGGGCGCTGTGGCTTACACCTGTAATCCCAGCACTTTGGGAAGCCGAGGTGGGTGGATCACAAGGTCAGGAGTTTAAGACCAGCCTGGCCAACATAATGAAACCCCATCTCTACTAAAAATACAAAAACAATTAGCTGGATGTGGTAGCGGGTGCCTGTAGTCCCAGCTACTTGGGAGGCTGAGGCAGGAGAATCAGTTGAACCTGGGAGGCGGAGGTTGCAGTGAGCCAAGATTGTGCCACTGCAATGCAGCCTGGGTGACATAGCGAGACTCTCTCAAAAAAAAAAAAAAAAAAAATGTAATTGGAGAAACCAACCCACTGAGAAGATTTTCCTATGACCCTGCCTGGAAGTAGTTTAATAGAGAAGTTTGAGGCATCTGATACAAAAATTGTACCAATGCAGGGTATGGATTCTTATGCTAGCCCATAGTCTTCCAAGAAGGTGTTTGGAACGTTCGGTACTCATTGCTTATTTATGAAAATGGCACCTGATAATATATTGAGGGTTATCTTCCAAATGAAATATTCCATCACTCTCCTCCCAATCTGATTGCTTTACAGGGCTTCCTCAGTGATTGTATAGGGTAGACCCTAGAGCTTTAATATCATGAAATTTCTTTCAGAAATTCATGGTTTGTAAGGAAAACCACCATTCCAGCAGTTTCTTTTTGCTGTAAATAAATGATAAAATTATTCAGTGTTGGGGGAATTTTGGACTGTGGATCTCCTGTTACTCATGTTAAAACTTTCAAAATACGCTGCATGGGTGGGGATTGGAAAGTCAGGATCTGATAGAGCTGTACAGGACTATCTAGAGAAGATACTCCACAGATTTAACCTCCCTTGTTCAGACACAAAATTGTTTTATACTTGTCATTTCATCTGTGTCTACTGTCTGGTTAGAAAGTAGGACAAAAAAAACAGGTCAGGAAGCGGGAATATTCCATTGTAGGGGTTTCTAAAAGTTGGGTTATCCATACCCAGTGAGTTGTGATAAAAGTTTAAAAGATGTTTAAATGTTTTATTTATTTAGACAGGGTCTTGCTCTGTTACCAAGGCTGGAGTGCCGTGACGTGATCATGGCTCATTATAGCCTCAACGTCCCCAGCTCAAGCGATCCTCTGACCTCAGTCTCCTGAGTAGCTGGGACCACAGGTGGGTGCCACTGTGCCCAGCTAATTTTTGTAGTTTTTTGTAGAGATGGGGTTTCGCCATGTTGCCCAAGCCGGTCTTGAACTCCTGGGCCCAAGTGATCCACCCATCTCAGCCTCCCAAAGTGCTAGGATTACAGGGGAAAGCCACGGCACCCAGCATAAACATTTTCAAGGGGAGTAAATAATAAATAAAAAGGTAAAATGTAAGAAAACAGAATAAACAAAATTAAAATATTTTGTAAATGTGTTTTACATTCATTGATGATCTGTGGCAGAGGTAAGCAAACTTACACCCAGATTAGCTAAAAATGGTTTTTACAGGTTTTTTTTTTTTTTTTTTTTTTGAGATGGAATCTTGCTCTCTCGCCCAGGCTGGAGTGCAGTGGTGCGATCTCGCTCACTGCAAGCTCCGCCTCCCGGGTTCACGCCATTCTCCTGCTTCAGCCTCCAAGTAGCTGGGACCACAGGCACCCGCCACCACGCCTGGCTAATTTTTTTTGTATTTTTAATAGAGACGGGGTTTCACCGTGTTAGCCAGGCTGGTCTCGATCTTCTGACCTTGTGATCCGCCCGCCTCGGCCTCCCAAAATGCTGGGATTACAGGCATGAGCCACTGCGCCTGGCCGGTTTTTACATTTTTAAAGGGCTGTTTAAAAAAAAAAAGAGAAGAGGCCACAGATACCCTACGACCTTTAAAGCCAAGATATTTATTATCTGGCCCTTACAGAAACTGTTTGCCAACCTCTGGTCTATGATGTGCCTGCATCAGGGTAAGCGTAAGGTACTAATCCATTCAAAATTGTTTGATGGCCCAGCATGTAGTCTTATTTTTGTGATTATTTCATGTTCACTTGAAAAGAATGTGTGTTCTGCAGTTCAGTGTAGTGTTGATGTTATTAGATCAACATAGTTGACCTTATTCATGTTTTCTTTGTTTTTCTTGTTATTATTTTGTGGGGAGAGGCTAGTTTTATTGAGAGAAGGGCGTTTAAGTCTCCAGCTGTGATTGTAGAATTGTCCATTTTTCGCTTTAATTTTGCCAATTTTTGCTTCATGTGTATTTTCAGACTCTATTATACAAATACACATACATAATTATGTCTTTTTAATAAATTATTTTTCTTTAAGAAATACCCATTTTTATCTCTGGCTGTACCCTTTGTCTTGAAGTGTATTTTGTCTGATAGGAATATAGCCACTCCTGCTTTCTTAATGCTTACTATTTTTGTAGTGTATCCTTCTTTATCCATTTACTTTCAATCCATCTGTGTCCTTATTTTTAAAGTCTCTTTAATAGGCAACATATAGGTGGGTATTGCTAATTTAATCTACTCTTATTTCCAGTGTTTAGATCATTAACAATTAATGTAATTATTAATGTAGTTGGATTTTATTGTTTGCTTTCTATTTGTCCCCTTACGCTCTTTTTTCTTCTGTTCCCCCTTCTTTTGGATTAATTGAATATTTTTTAGTGTTCCATTTTAATATATCTTGATTTTTTTGGCTATATTTCTTTATATATTTTTTAATGTCTGCACTAGGGATTTTAGTATATGTTAACTAGTCTTTAATAGTCTACTTGTTTTGCAAACTATCCACCTGACAAGGGATTAATAACCATAATATAAAAGGAGCTCAAACAACTCAATAACAAAAAACACAAAATAATCCAGTTTTAAAAGGGGCAAAAGATCTGAATAGACATTTCTCAAAAGGCACACAAATGGACAACAGGTATATAAAATAGTAGCAGTAATCATTAGAGAACTGCACAACAAAACCACGATAAGATACCCTCTTGGCCAGGTGTGGTGGCTTACGCCTGTAATCCCAGCACTTTGGAAGGCTGAGGACGGCGGATCACATGGTCAGGAGTTTGAGACCAGCCTGGCCAACATGGTGAGACCCCATCTCTACTAAAAAAATACAAAAATTAGCCTGGCATGGTGGTGTGCACCTGTAATCCCAGCTACTCGGGAGGCTGAGGCAAGAGAATTGCTTGAACCCGGGAGACGGAGGTTGCAGTGAGTGGAGATCGTGCCACTGCACTCCAGCCTGGGTGACAGAGCAAGACTCTGTCAAAAAAAAAAAAAAAAAAAAAAGATATCCTCTCATCCCAGTTGAAATGGATTTTATCAAAAAGATAGGCAGTAATGGATGCTGGTGATGATGTGGAGAAAGGGGAACCCTCATATACTGTTGATGAGAATGTAAATTAGTATAGCCACTACAGAAAACTGTCTGGAGGTTCCTCAAAAAAGCAGAACCACCCAGTGATTCAGCAATTCTACTGGGTGTGTATCCAAAATAAAGGGAATCAATATAAAAAAGAGATATTTGCACTCTTATATTTATTGCAGTATTATTCACAATAGCCAAAATGTGAAATCAACCTAAGTGCATCAGTGGATGAATGGATAAGGAAAATGTGTATATATACGATGGAATGCTGTTTAGCCATAAAAAGAATGAAATCCCATCATTTGCGATAACATGTTAGGACCTAGAGGACATTATGTTAAGTCAGGTGTCCCCAACCCCTAGGCCGCAGACTGGTACTGGTTCGTGGCCTCTAGGAACAGGATTGCACAGCAGGAGGCTGTGGGCAGTGGACACGCGAGCATTACCATCTGAGTTCTGTCTCCTGTCAGATCAGCAGCAGTATTAGATTCTCATAGGAGCAGGAACCCTATTGTGAACTGTGTATGCAAGGGATCCAGGTTGTGCACTTCTTACAACAATCTAACTAATGCCTGATGATTGAGGTAGAACAGTCTCATCCCGAAATAATCCCCCCACCCCTGGTCCATGAAAAAAATTGTGTTCATGAAACTGGTCCCTGGTGTCAAAAAGGTTGGGGACTGCTATGTTAAGTGATGTAAATAAGGCACAGAAAGACACACACTGCAAGATCTCACTCATGTGGAATGTAAAAAAGTTGATCTCATACGAGTTGAGAGTAGACTGGTGGTTACCAGAGGCCAGGAAGGGTAGGGGATTGTAGGGGATGAAGAGAGGTTGATTAATGGTACAAATACACAGTTAGAAGATACAAGATAGAAGATCTAGTGTTTGATAGGTCAGTAGGATGACTAGTTTACAGTAATCGATTGTATATTTTTACGTAACTAGAAGAGAATAATTCTAATGTTTCTAGCATAAAGACAAATGTTTAAGGTGATGGATATCCCAATTACATTGATTTGATCTTTACAAATTTTATGAAAGTATTAAAATCACAGGTACTCCCGCAAAATATGCATATTATCAATTTTTTTAATTCAAGAAAATTAAAAATAAATAGGGCAAAAAATAGTCTACTGTGGTTAATATTGTATCATGTCACATAAAACATAGAAGCCTTGTAATGTAGGTATCTTCAGTCTCCCATCCCTACCGTTCTTTGTTACACACATATTAATTGTACATTCATTCACAAACATTGAAAACCTCACCAGGAAGTATTACAATATCTGCTCTAAATAGTGATTAAATAACTGAAGAGGTAAAAACATGGCCTTCACCTGGGCACGGTGGCTCACGCCTGTAATCCCGACAGTTTGGGAGGCTGAGGCAGGCAGATTGCCCGAGGTCAGGAATTTGAGACCAGCCTGGCCAAGATGGTGAAACCCTGTCTCTACTAAAAATACAAAAATTACCTGGGCATGGTGGTGCAAGCCTGTAGTCCCAGCTACTCGGGAGGCTGAGGCAGGAGAATCGCTAGAACCCAGGAGGCGGAGGTTGCAGTCAGCTGAGATTGCGCCACTGCACTCCAATCTAGGCAATAGAGTGAGACCCCGTCTCAAAAAAAAAAAAAAGTGGCCTTCATATTTATTGTAATATTTACCGTTTCTGATGCTGTTCCTTCATTCCTGAAGATCCAAGTTTCCCTTTGGTATCATTTTTTCTTCCATTTGAAGAACTTCCATGAGCATTTTTTATATAGCAGGTCTTCTGGCAAGAAATATTCTGGTTTTTTTTTTTTTTTTTTTTTTTTTTTTTTTTTGTCACCAAAAGTGCTTTTATTTTGCCTTTTTCTCTGAAGGTTACTTTTGCTTAGATACAGTATTCCAAGCTGATAGTTTTTTCTTTCAGCATTTTAAACATGTCTCATTGTTTCTTGCCCTCCACCTTTCCTGATGAGAAATCTGCAGTTGTTTAAATCACCATTCTCCTCCATGTAATGTGTTTCCTTTAGCTGCTTCTAAGATTTTTTTATCTTTGATATTTAGCAGTTTGATGGTATTATGTTTAAGTGTGCTTTTTAAAAAATTTATCTTGTTTTATATTCACTAAAATTCTTAAGTCTGTAAACTTAAGTATTTAGCCAAATTTAAATTTTCATCCATTGTATTTTTTATGCCCCAATTTTTTTCTTTTCTCTTTTTGGGACTTAAGCTATATTTATTTGACCTTTTGTTATTGTCACAGGTGTCTGAGGCTCTGGTCTCTTTTTTTTCTTTCTTAATTTTTCTTTTTGAGACGGGGGTTTCACTGTGTTGCCCAGCTGGTCTTGAACTCCTGGGCTGAAGTGATCCTCCTGCATTGGCCTCCCAAAGTGCTGGGATTACAGGTGTGAGCCACCAAACCTGGCCCCTCTGATCATTTTTTAAAAATACTTTTTATTCTTCAGATTGGTTAATATTTTCAAGTTTACTGACTCTTTATTCTGTCATGTTCATTCTGTTAATGAGTCTATACATTAATTTTTGATTTTCAATCTTTTATTTTTCTTTTGGAAATTTATATTTTTCTATTTATTTTGTAACTTTTCCTTTATCTCTAGGACGATGATTATAATAGCTGTTTTAAATTCTTTCTGGTAATTCTAATATCTGAGGCCCCTTGGAGTGGTGTTTGTTGGTTGTCTTTTCCATTGAGAATGTGTTACATTTTTGTGGTTCTTTGTATGTTGAGTAGTTTGGGGTTGCATCCTGGACATTTTGAATGCGATGTCACGTAACTGCTCTGTTATAATCTTTTGGAAAATGCTGATGTTTTTTATTTAGCAGGCAGCTAATTTAGGTTCAGGCCTCATGTTTTTGAACTACTTCCTCTTACTCTTCCTGTGAATAGTATTTGCAATCTGTCTGTTTCTCAAAACTTTGTTCTGTTGGTTTGGGTCTATCCTGTGGATGCTTGCTTCTGAGAATTTGTGGGTATATGAAAAATCAGGGCATCTCTCCAGCTCTCTCCTCTCTGGGATACCCTCCTCATACTCACCTTCCTTGGTTCTTTTCTATCATTCAGCCAGAAAGATGGTAAAGTTTTTGCTGGACTTTTAGCACCTTTGTTACACTGCTTTGCAACTGGGGCCTGCCTTCATGCATATCTGTGAGAAGGGGAAAATTTCCCCAAACCACCCCCATGGGTGTCGCTTCTTCGGGTTTGACTCCCCTCCATAATCTGTTTGCATTTGCTTACTTGTCAGGATTTCAGTTGTTTCTGGCACTTCGTTCGGTTTATAGCAGTAATCGTTGAGAGATCTGGGCTCTTTTGAGGCTTACACTACCATAATGGAACTGGAAATTTCTGTAGAGTCATTTAAATGTTAGTAAATTGAATGATGTCAGAACAAGTCATAGATCTTTGCCTTATGTGAAATTTAGTGGGTAGGGAGGAAGGTAGGGAGCTCAAAAGAGCCTTAACTGCAAGTATACATTTTCTGATTTCCCACATAATGTATATGAAACTATAATCTGGTTTGGGGTCATTAACTTCAACTCTTTGGTTTGCATTTTTAAAGCATTTGAAGACACTTCGTCACCCTTGTTTGCTAAGATTTTTATCTTGTACTGTGGAAGCGGATGGCATTCATCTTGTCACTGAGCGAGTACAGCCCCTGGAAGTGGCTTTGGAAACATTGTCTTCTGCAGAGGTCTGTGCTGGGATCTATGACATATTGCTGGCTCTTATCTTCCTTCATGACAGAGTAAGTAACCTGTATAGTCTGCATCACAGACTTTGATGTAGATGGGGGTGGGGGGGTGATGTGTGTGGTAATACTTACAAATTATGGTGTGTATAGAAATTGTAAGTTAAGTGTTATTATTAGAAAACTTCCTGAGGAAAAATAGCGTGTTGGAAGGCACAAGAGGTGCTATAGATAGAGGTTTTATAGAACGGACAACTAGTTCTGTGTCCCTGGACAGTTACTTATAGAATTTTATTTTAGTTCACTGTAGTCTGTCTCTAGTTTTGGATAATTCTTTGCCTAAAAATAGCTACAGCTGGCATGAGTTACTAAAACAAAGAAAAGGTGTAATGTCAGTGCTGCCATAGACTAAAGTTCCTATTTGTTTTCAGGAGTTGTGTCCCATTTTAGATTGTGAAGAAAGAAATGACCATTTCTTAGGAAGAGGCAGAATATATACATATCCTTTCCTTTCCCATTTGAGTAGTTGGGGCCAATTGAGAGACAGCCTCTTTACATTCTGTGGTGTAACCAGTGTGCTTGGCTCTCTGATGATATTTGCTATTACTAGAAGATGGTTCCTAGGTTTACTTCTGGTCTGTTTCTTGACGGTATTACTGTTTTCTTAATGGTATTTGCATTCTGAAGCATTAAGGTCTTTGGCAGTCCACCAAGATTAAAAAATACTAGTCACGGGTTAGAAACACTTGGACTTGACTCATCTTTATGTTTTTAAATTTTTTCGATTAATTGGAGACATATTCTCCAAATAGCATGTTGGATTTATAGTCTCTTGAAAGTGTATTTATAAGGTCACATGAGAACGAGAATTATTAGTGGTTCAGTGGGGAGAAATATCTTCTTTGTTGACAAAAGTGCATACACATGGTTAAAAAGTTTGTACAGTATGTGGGTGAGGTGTCCCTCTCCCATCCTTGAATCCAGTGCCCTAATTCCTCCTTCAGAGGCAATGGTGGTAACTCGTGTATTATTCCAGAGATGTTCTTTGTGCATATAAAACAAATATCTAGTGTGTATACTTCTTCTCTTTCATTTTTTTCTCAAATGGAGATATACTATACACACTATTCTAAACCTTCCTTTAAAAAATATTTATCTTTTGGAGTATTCTCTATAAAAATATTTACATATTTGATGTATTGGGTAGAATATTTAAAGTGCTCTTTTGGCCAGGCGCAGTGGCTTACACCTGTAATCCCAGCACTTTGGGAGGCCGAGGCAAGAGGATCGCTTGAGCCCAGGAGTTTGAGACCAGCCTGGGCAACATGGCAAGACCCTATCTCTACAAAAACATTTTAAAAAATGAGCCAGGCATGGTGGCACATGCCTGTAGTCCCCCTACTCAGGAGACTGAGGTGGGAGGATTGCTTGAGCCCAGGAGGTCAAGGCTGCAGTGAGCTGTGATCACACCACTGTACTCCACTGTACTCCAGCTTGGGCAACAGAGACCCTGTAATAAATACATACATTACATACATACATAATAACTTTAAACATACTTTTTTGTCTACTGAAATGATTTTTGGTTTGGGGAAAAAAACTTAAATACCTGAATCCTGTTCCTATTTTCTCCCTTTCTTTTACTTATTTGACTGTACTATTTTTACAGTTTTTAAAATGGGCTCTTTTGTGTCTGTGGGATATTTATTTATTTATTTTTATTTATTTATTTTTTTGAGACGAGGTCTCTCTCTGTCGCCCAGGCTGGAGTGCAGTGGCGCAATCTCAGCTCACTGCAAGCTCCACCTCCCGGGTTCACACCATTCTCCTGTCTCAGCCTCCCGAGTAGCTGGGACTACAGGTGCCCGCCACCATGCCCGGCTAATATTTTGTATTTTTCATAGAGACGGGGTTTCACCGTGTTAGCCAGGATGGTCTCAATCTCCTGACCTCATGATCCGCCCACCTCAAACTCCCAAAGTGCTGGGATTACAGGCGTGAGCCACCACGCCCGGCTGGTCTGTGGGATATTTCTGGTGGTCCTTATCATTCCATTTTCCTCTTCTTCAGGCAGAATTTTTGTAATGCCTACTAACAAGATTTCAGGTGAAGTGGATCTGGGTTCGTGATAGAATGTAGGTGAGAAAGAATCTAGAGAAGAAAATTAATAAAATAACCTATGTGAGCAAAGATATATTTTATCTTTAAAAAGGCATTGGAAGCAAATAATATAGGCTATACAGACTTGTAAATATATGTTTAAGAACATGTATATCCCCTAACTCCCATAGAAATGGGGAGATGACTGTGTGCACTGGCTTTAATGTGTTTATTAACCTGCCACATGAGGCAGGGGGAGATAACAGAAGCCCTTCCATTCCATTTTCCTTTTTATCTAACTTCATTCAGTTTGTTGTTTCTTAAAGTCATAGTTCCATTTATTATGCCACAAGTGGGAAGGCTTATCATAATTTTTTTGGTGATTAGTATTTAGTTTTTTAAAATAAAGATTGTGAGAGATGGAGAAAAACATTTTTTGAAATACATTTCTATTTCAGATCCTGGAGTGGCACTCTTCCTTCTGTTCTTTTTTTTTTCCAGGGACGCCTAACACACAATAATGTCTGTTTATCATCTGTGTTTGTGAGTGAAGATGGGCACTGGAAGCTAGGAGGAATGGAAACTGTTTGTAAAGTTTCTCAGGCCACACCAGAGGTAAGCCAGGGGACAGCCCCTCTTCCTTACCTGGTTTTTAATAGTGTCTTGGTATGTGGTTCTTGCCTAGGCACTTTCCTTCAGTGTTAGCTTGGTCTTAGATTTGGAGACTTGAATTTTTTATCAGTGCCCTCATTTATAGAATTATAGCATTTTGTTCCTCAGAGGCAGTGGGGGTCATGTATCCTTTCTCCTTATTTTATAAATGGGGAAACCTGAGACTGAGAGAGGTAAAATGTTTCGTTCAGATATTTGAGTTAAATGTCCCTCCTCTTTGCCCCATAGCACCTTGTACTTACTTGGATCATACCACTTGATAGTGAAATTACCTTTATGTATCTGTCTTGTATTCCAGTGGTTGGGCTCTTAAAGGTGTGAGTCTCTTATCTTTACACCTCTACCTAGAACAGTGCCTGGCACATACTAGGTATTCAGAAAATGTTCTTTGAACAATTGTCCGAGTTGCCCAATTTCATACATGGTATCGTAGTAGTTGGATTTAGGACCTGTGCACCTTAACTCCTAGTGGGCTGTGTTGTTGCTGATGTAGTATTCCTTATACTTTTGTCTGTGAGTTCTGCATGTTTCCCTCCTAGGATGATGAACCTTTCTGTTTTGTTTTGTGTGTTCTTTTCACATTTTGCATGTTGCCGCTGCATTCACTTAAGAAAAAATAAAAACTATTTCCATCTTAATATCCCTACGGAAATGGTGGCTCACTGTTGACTTACTGTTTCAGCCTAATTTCCCCTATTCTTTTTTTTTTTTTTTGAGACGGAGTCTTGCTCTGTTGCCCAGGCTGGAGTGCAGTGGCGCAATCTCGGCTCACTGCAAGCTCCGCCTCCCGGGTTCACGCCATTCTCCTGCCTCAGCCTCTCCGAGTAGCTGGGACTACAGGCGCCCGCCACCACGCCCGGCTAATTTTTTGTATTTTTAGTAGAGACGGGGTTTCACTGTGGTCTCGATCTCCTGACCTCATGATCCGCTCGCCTCGGCCTCCCAAAGTGCTGGGATTACAAGCGTGAGCCACCGCGCCCGGCCAATTTTTTGTATTTTTTAGTAGAGACGGGGTTTCACCGTGGTCTCGATCTCCTGACCTCGTGATCCGCCCGCCTCGGCCTCCCAAAGTGCTGGGATTACAAGCGTGAGCCACCGCGCCCGGCCTCCCCTATTCTTTTTTGTGCTGCTTCCACACTTAACTTGGGCCACGTCTAACGTGCACCTTCGTGGGTTCTTGCTCAGTTCAAATGTTCTACCACAAAGACATCTCTCTGGTTATTCTGCCCATATTGGTCTCTTTCTTTCCTGAATTTACCTTGTGTATACTTCGTATATAACATGTAATCCTTTCTGTGCTATTTATTCCCAATTATTTGCCATGGGATATAAGGCCCTTTACAGTCTTTCTGCAGCCTACCTTCAGCCTCATTTACCATTTAGGTTTTTTTTGGGGGGAGTGCTGGGAAACGGAATTTCCCTCTGTCACCCAGGCTGGAGTGCAGTGGTGTGATCTCGGCTTACTGCAACCTCTGCCTCCCTGGCTCAAGTGATCTTCCCACCTCAGCCTCCTGAGTAGCTGGGCCCACAGGTGCACACCACCACGCCTGGTTAATTTTTTATATTTTTGGTAGAGATGGGGTTTTGCTATGTTGCCAAGGCTGGTCTCAAATTCCTGACCTCAGGTTATCTGCCCACCTTAGCCTCCCAAAGTGCTGGGATTACAGATATGAGCCACCGAGCCTGGCCTCACTCAAGAGTTCTTGAGCTATAGTCTGGTTACATCTTGTTCCATGCAGTTCAGCTGTGTTCCCACATATTCCTTCTTCCTTCACATTCTTCTTTGTAGGCCATTCTGTTGCTGGAATGCATTTCTTCCCCTTGGCTTCTGGAAAATGTAAACTAATCTGAGAGATGGCTTTAGTTTCCTTTCTGTGACTCCTTCCCCTAGGCATTCCCCTGCCCAACAAAATTAGTCACCCCAGTGCTTCCAGGGCACTTAGCACGTTTATGGAGATTCTTAGTTTACATTCTAGGTTATGAGCACCTGGTTGGGGGCAGAAACTTTATTGCATTCATCTTGTATTCCTAGTGCCCTAAACGATGTTCGGGACATATAGGCTCTTCAAAAACAGTCTTCAAAACTAGCAAATTAACATGCTTATTCTGTGGATGGTAGTTTTGTCTCCATAACTAAGGTTCTCAACTTTCTAATCTCGTGTGGTAGCAAGACTTAAGATTCATTTGATTTAGTGAGATTAATGACAGATTTGTTCTGTGCTAGAAAAGCCTTCTTATTGTTAATATCTAAGCAGGAAGAGAAAGAAGTGTTCTAATTTCCATATAAGGAAATCAGATGCACAGATGCCTCTGAACAGCAGAGCGTGTCTGTTAAACCAGATGAAGGGGAGAGGAAAAGGAACTACCATTTATTACTATGCCTTGTACTGTGCCAGGTAATTTGTTTGCATTTTTAAAATTAGAAGCATTTTAAATTTGTGCATCTAATGTGCGGCATTGATTTGAAGGTTTAATTGCTGCTGTTTGAATTGCTCATTGCGTATGTAACTTGATGTAAGAGATTAGTTCACCAAACATATATGAATCATTTTCTTTATTTCTCTGTCTAGTTTCTGAGGAGTATTCAGTCAATAAGAGACCCAGCATCTATCCCTCCTGAAGAGATGGTAAGATGATATACTTCACATATAATGAAGGTGCCTTTGTGTAACTATGAAATTTTAAAAAACTTTCCTCTGCTTATTCCTTTCTTTACTGAGTTATAGATGCCTCATAATTCCTCTGGCCTTAAAGCTTTCTAAGATTAATCTTAACACCACAGCCAGGGAGCCAACTTAAATTTTTTTGTCATATAAACACCTATGATATTGTTTAGAGGTAGAGATACCTCAGTGTGAACAGACAGTTATACCCATTTCACGATAAGTAGTTGTATTAGTCTGTTTTCATGCTGCTGATAAAGACATACCTGAGACTGGGCAATTTACAAAAGAAAGAGGTTTATTGGACTAACAGTTCCATGTGGCTGGGGAGGCCTCACAATCACAGCGGAAGGTGAAAGGCACTTCTCACATGGCAGCAGACAAGAGAAGAGAGCTTGTGCAGGGAAATTCCCTTTTATAAAACCATCAGGTCTTGTGAGACTTACTCACTATTACCAGAACAGTGCAGGAGAGATCTACCTCCACAATTCAGTCACCTCCCACCGAATTCCCATGACACATGGGAATTGTGGGAATTATAATCCAGGATGAGAGTCACAACCAAACCACATCATTCCTCCCCTGGCCTCTCCCCAGTCTCATGTCCTCACATTTCAAAACCAATCATGTCTTCTCAACAGTCCCCCAAAGTCTTCACTCATTTCAGCGTTAACTCAAAAGTCCATAGTCCAATGTCTCATCTGAGACATGGCAAGTCCCTTCCACCTATGAGCCTGTAAAATCACAAGCAAGTTAGTTACTTCCTAGATAGAATGGGGGTACAGGCATTGGGTAAATACAGCCATTCCAAATGGGAGAAATTAGCTAAACAAAGGGGCTACAGGCAAGTCTGAAATCCAGTGAGGCAGTCAAATTTTAAAGCTCCAAAATGATCTCCTTTGGCTCCATGTCTCGCATCCGGGTCATGCTGATGCAAGAGGTGGGTTCCCATGACCTTGGGCAGCTTCTACCCCTGTGGCTCTGCAGGGTACAGTTTCCCTCCTGGCTGCTTTCACAGGCTGGTCTTGAATGTCTGCAGCTTTTCCAGGCACATGCTGCAAGCTGTCAGTGGATCTACCATTCTGGGGTCTGGAGGATGCTGGCCCCCTTCTCACAGCTCCATTAGGCAGTGCCCCAGTAGGAACTCTGTTTGGGGGCACCGACCTCACATTTCCTTTTCACACTGCCCTAGTAGAGGTTCTCCATAAGGGCCCTGCCCCTGCAGCAAATTCTGCCTGGGCATCCAGGCATTTCCATACATCTTCTGAAATCTAGGTGGAGGTTCCCAAACCCCAGTTCTTGACTTCTGTGCACTTGCAGGCTCAACACCACGTGGAAGCTGCCAAGGCTTGGGGCTTGCACCCTCTGAAGCCACATGCCGAGTTCTGCGTTGGCCCGTTTCTGCCACGGCTAGAGCGGCTGAGATGCAGGGCACCAAGTCCCTAGGCTTCACACAGCATGGGGACCCTGGGCCTGGCCCATGAAACCACTTTTTCCTCCGAGGCCTGCAGGCCTGTGATGGGAGGGGCTGCCGTGAAGATCTCTGACATGCCCTGGAGACATTTTCCCCATTGTCTTGGGGATTAACATTTGGCCCCTCATTACTTATGCAAACTTCTGCAGCTGGCTTGAATTTCACAGGAGATTTTCATTTCTATTGCATTGTCAGGCTGCAAACTTCCCAAGCTTTTATGCTGTGTTTTCCTTTTAAAAGTGAATGCCTTTAACAGCACCCAAGTCACCTCTTGAATGCTCTGCTGCTTAGAAATTTCTTCCACCAGATACCCTAAATCATCTCTTAAATTCAAAGTTCCACAGTTCTTTAGGGCAGGGGCAAAGTGCCACCAGTCTCTGCTAAAACATAACAAGAGTCACCTTTGCCCTAGTTCCCAACAAGTTCCTCATCTCCATCTGAGACCACCTCAGCCTGGACCTTATTGTTCATATCACTAGAGCATTTTTGTCAAAGCCATTCAACAAGTCTCTAGGAAATTCCAAACTTTCCCACATTTTCCTGTCTTCTTCTGAACCCTCCAAACTGTTCCAGCCTTTGCCAGTTACCCAGTTCCAAAGTCTCTTCCACATTTTTGGGTATCTTTTCAGCAACGCCCCACTCTACTGGTACCAATTTACTGTATTAGTCTGTTTTCACACTGCTGATGAAGACATACCCAAGACTAGGCAATTTACAAAAGAAAGAGGTTTATTGGACTTACATTTCCACGTGGCTGGGGAGGCCTTAAAATCATGGCAGAAGGTGAAAGGCATGTCTCACCTGGTGGCAGACAAGAGAAGAGAGCTTATGCAGGGAAACTCCCCTTTTTAAAGCCATCAGATCTTGTGAGGCCCATTCACTATCATGAGAACAGGGCAGGAAAGACCTGCCCCATAATTCAATCACCTCCCACTGGTTCTTCCCAGGACACATGGGAATTATGGGAGTTATAATTCAAGATGAGATTTGGGTGAGAAAACAGTGAAACCATTATCAGTAGTTGCACTTTGCTGGAATCCATAATAATTGTGGAAGCAAGAACCCTAGTCCTTTCTTGTATGTCACCCAAACCATTCATCTATCTATAGCTGCCCATTACTTAGGATTTCAAGATGCACTGAAGAATGATTATTAGGAGTGCTGGTAAAGAAAGATTCTATTTACCAATAAATTCAAAAGCAGATGCTCCTTCTATAAATTTCTTATAGTGACTATAAACAATCCCCAAAGATATATTTAGTGTGCTTTACAGGAAATATGAACTCAACTATAAACTTAAGTATAGACCTAAGACTTGAAATAAATCAGATTTATCCAAATCAGTATTATGTATATATACTAGTGTTTTTAAAATTGGTGATTTGTGAGTTTTAAGTCAATTTAGGGGGTCCTGACTAGCATTTTACAAAAAAAAAAGAATAAAAGAACATATCTTTGGGCATCTTAGATAGTAAGGCTAAGCATTGTTTTATGAAACTTTTGTTTCCATTATGTGTGTATTTATGCACGTGTATGTATAGTAGATCATGATATAAGATACATTCTTTACCATGGGTTGCTGTGAAAATATTTGTAAAAGCCACCGACGTGTGCCGTACTCTGACCTTTTTAAAAATTTTTGCTCATTTTAATGTATTAAAATATTCAACAAATTCTATTCACTAGTAGTGTTAAGAACCTATACATTCATGTGTGGTGGTCTGAAGATAGATTTGAGTATAATAAATACAAACATGGGAGAAGGTGCTTCAGAGAAAATTAGAAATGGCTTATAAGGCAGATCCTCTAGTTAATTGTCTTTACTGCTTTTAGTCTCCAGAATTCACAACTCTCCCAGAGTGTCATGGACATGCACGGGATGCCTTTTCATTTGGAACATTGGTGGAAAGTTTGCTCACAATCTTAAATGAACAGGGTGAGTTGGAGTTATACTACTGCATCTATAGAATAAGTAGGAAAATCAACCATGGCCTGTTCTGTGTGGAATTCAAAGGAATACAGTCTTTGAGCATAGTAAGGAATCTTTTGCTTACCAGGTAACTTTTTTAGGGCAGATATTAAGAACAGTAAGGAAAGAAGCTTTGAGTTTCATTAGTTTGCATGGTGAAAAGAATTTTAAGTAGGAAGCACTTTGAACTATGGCTGTCAGTATCATGTGTGATTATCTTATTAATTGGTAATAGTACTTAAGCAGTCTAAATGTAGACTCTATTCCTTATTGAACCAGCCAATAAGTACATAACTATCATTAATGATTTATATGTAATAATCTGCATAATAGGGTAAAATTCATAATTTTTTGTTAAATTGGGCTTAACATTTCTTTATTCTTTCAAAGCTCATTTTATTTATTTTCCTATTACTTTAATTTACTCTTCACTTTTTTCTTTCATTGCCTCTTAAAGCTCAGGCTACTAAAGACATTGTTTTCTCCTCTCTTCTGTGTTCTGTAACTGCATGCTTGGCAGCCTGCTTCACTCTCCTGTGCCCACTTTAGGACTTTAATTTTCCACTCATTGAGTTTACTGGGGCGTGTGTCACAGTATAGGCCCCTTATTGGCCTACATCTCACATGGCTCAAGCTTTGTGCCAGTTCTAATGCAGTTTGTTCTGCCAGGCTTATGCAGTGTTCTGATTCAGCTGTCAACTCTAAATTGTCCCATCCTAAATACTTGAGAATTAAACCCTAAGGGCCAAAGGCATTCATTGTGTATAATGAACTAACTATTCTATGTATTTAGAATGGTAGCAATTATTTACTATCCTTGGAAGAATTGTAAATATAATCATTCATATAACTGTTCTGTGGATGAGGAACCCCTGTTGAGAAAGACCCTCAAACCTATCACTGTTAGCCCTTCTTCTTTGGGCCTGAGCTGGGTTAAATGGATAATCAGGAAATGAGAGGGTATAGAAGGGAATGGCACCTGGGGTGGGGTTTGATGGTTGTGGCAGGACAACTTTCTACACCTGCCAATGAGTTTTGCCTAAGGCAAGCAGGAAGCTGTTTAGCAACAGCCAGGGCTTTGTTTGTTTGGGCTTTTACAGGTTGGTTTTTGCTCTCGGCAGTCTCCAGCTATAGAGGTCCTGAAAAGAGGGAGAAGGCATTGGAAACTAACTGTAGCTCTGGATTTCAGTTTCAGCGGATGTTCTCTCCAGCTTTCAACAGACCTTGCACTCAACTTTGCTGAATCCCATTCCAAAATGTCGGCCAGCGCTCTGCACCTTACTATCTCATGACTTCTTCAGGTGAGGGCATCTGGTGTGGTGACGCCAGCTGCTTCCGGAACACTGCTGCCTGCTCTCATGCCTTGGATAAGTGGCAGTGGGGGGATTTTGGAGGACCAAATGATGCAGTTTCTGTTGTTAATTATTAGGAGAGATTGAATCATGTCCACAGGAGAAAATAGAGGAAGAAATTGGGTTGTCTGTCAGTTTCCTATTATAGATAGGAAGTTTTAGAAATCCTTGATTGTCTTGAAGGCTTGGATTTAGAAATTGTAGCCAGATTTATTAGGGCTTCTAATACTGAAGAAGCTAGGTGTGTCCACTGGTTTACAGTTGTAAGTTAATTGAAAAAGTTACTAAACCTAGTCTTTCTTTTCTGCTGCCATTATATTATGAGTTTATTATTATTCAGTTTTTCTCATGGGGATAGGGAATGAGTTCATATTCTTTGTCTAGTAATATGTGATGGAAGAGCAAATAAGTTGGTTTAGAGGGAAGGGCACAATATAATTTAATACCTTATTCGATTCAGAGATATTTTTGAACCCTTCTTCAAAATTAGTTTTAATTATGTGTCCTTCATTTTTTTATTTCCATGACTGCAGAACTTCTGCACAGGTTAGTTCCAAATTCATGACTTTTATTAGCAAAGCCAACCTTATGTTAGTTTTAAAACTAAAAAACCCTATGTGTTTGCATTTAGAGTTTGGGAAAAACCAGAGCAAAGGGCAGGCTAGTATTATTCCCAAGTGGGGAAAATTACCTCTAGGATAGAACTAGGGGCAGGTGGGGAAGGGTAATCTTATTAAATAAGTAGCATTTATGGTTACTGGGCTTATATTGTCATATTTCAAAGAAACTATTCAAAACTTTCCCATTATGATCGTCTTTTTTGAGCATGTTTTTAAAAATTTGTATTTTTAATTGACAAATTTTATATTTATCATTATGAGAGTCTTTCCAAAGTATTTCTATGCCCTTCTGGATGATTCTTAGAAATATTTTATTTCCCTTGATAGAAAGTCTCTACAAAAGAACAATCCCTTATGGTAAATAGATTCTCTCATCACTATGTGTAAAATGAGTTATTTATTAAGAGTTGTATTGTAAATTGAGAGGGGAGAAAAAAACTGAAAACATACAAACTGCACCTGCCAAAATCCCACTGTTAATGTGGAGAGAAACCCCAGTCAAGAGACAACAGTAGGAGCCAGGGTCAGCATCCCTTACAGAGGCAGCTGAACCAATTTGATTAGATTTAAGTTTAGACATCTTTGCTGCTGAACCAGGGGGAAGCCTAAGGTAGGTATAAACATAAGATGTGAAGACCCAAGTGGTATCTTTGCTTACTGGGCCTCCGAATAGGCTGTCTAGCTTGCATGCCGGAGCATCTGAGGTCAACAGTCTCATATACAGTAGGGTGTGAGCTGAGCAGTGCACAGCCTTTGGAATTCTCTGGCAGCCCTGTAGGAAACCGACCGCTCCTCTCACACTAATCCCTGCCTGGCTGAAAGAATGACCAGGTAACTTACAGCAGGAGAAATGAGAAGATTGCTGTATGGAAATTCCACTTTCCACAATCTCTTTAATAGTTTTTATTTCATCAAAGGAGACTTGAGAGTCAGCAATATTTTGTAATGGTAATGTCATTTCTCCCAGGATATTTCATTTCACATCCTATTACAACCAACAATTTGGAGGATTTTTCTGACTAAACCATAAAGCATGTTAGCATATGTGTGTTTAAACTTGTATCCTCTTCATAGATCTCTTTGATATTAAAATATTAGATTTCATAGAGGCTTGTTCCATAGTATTTGTCTCATAAGCTACTTAGTTGTAATAGAATCTTTAAATGGCAAAGGAGAATGTTTCTTGGTTGAAAATTATATTGATGTAGTCTGTGATTATGGCCTCAATATTTAACATTCTCTAATCTGTTCTGCTGAATTCCTTCTCTTTTTGGCATTTAGAAATGATTTTCTGGAAGTTGTGAATTTCTTGAAAAGTTTAACATTGAAGAGTGAAGAGGAAAAAACGGAATTCTTTAAGTAAGTTCAGAAAATTAAGAATTTAAATTGAATAACTTGGATTAAGTCCATATAATCACTTTAGGTATTCTAGAGAAGATGAGTCAGATATTTGGTTTATTTCACATTTATTGAACATTTCCTATGTGTCAGGCTTTCTGCTAGGCCCTGGGGTAGATATTTCTGGTGAAAGAAATAGATACCCAGACTGATAATCCTAAAACAGAGAGGTGGGTACAGTAGAGCTTTTGGAAGGAGTCCTGAGAACACACAGGGCAGGAGGAGGTCGTTAGAGAAAAGGTATTCTAGGCAGAGGGGCAACATGAACAACTGCACAAAGACAAGACCTAGTGTGACTTGTGCAGGAACCGCAAACAGTTGAGTCCTGCTGGGGGACAAATTCCAAGACAAGGACAGGTAGGAGGTACACCTCGCATGTGGCAGTGAGAAGTGCTGACATTATTTGTAAATAGGGGACTTCAGGCATTGAAGCCATCAAAGAGATGGAAGCAGGTTGTGAAACAGGTTAATGTCCCTTTAGGTGGATCACTTTGTTCTCTATTGAGTGGGAAGGCTTAACTCATTTAAGATTTGGATTGGTTAGTGACTATGGTAGTCCAGGCAGTAAATATGAAGCCACACATAAGGGCATTAATGTCTCCAGTGAAGAAGACACTAAGATAAACATTTAAAAAGATAAAGCTGAGAAGCCTTAGTGATTATCACCAAATGAAATAGAGAATATTGGAGGAGAGGACCTAATATGCAGGGAAAATTATGACTTCAGTGTTGGATATGTTGGTTTGAAGTATCTATTGGACTTTAGTAGAGATGTACATGGACAGTTGACCAGACAGGTCTGAAGCTTGAGAGAAGTCTTCAGCTGATGAGCTAGAGGGAAATATTAGGGTGTTATCAGCCTGTAGTTGGTGATATTTTCACAGAGAAAGTGGGTAGCATGAAAAGGACAGTGAGCCCAAATTGTAATCCTGGGGCACCCAACCTTATAAGGGGGCTGGTGGGAAGGAGTGGCTGATGAATGAGAAGCAAGGGTTAGAGAAGACTCTGAGAGCTAGGAAGGCTATGATATTCCCAAAGGGGTAGGGAATTTCACGAAGGTAGGAGGAACGAACAGGTACCTGTTCATTTAGCAGTTAGGAAGACACTGGTAACTTTATCTTAGCAAGAGCTGTTCCAGCAGTGAGAATGCATTGGGCTGAGAAGTGAACAGAAGGTGAGAAAGACACTGGAGAAAAACTTGGAGAGAAAATATTATTACTGAAGAAGCAAATGGAGTCAAGGAAGGATTTTGTAAGGGTGGAAGAGACCTGAGCTTATTAATAGATGAGGGAAAAGAGCTGGCAGGAGAATGGAGGGAGCAGTTGAAGCTGCAATCAAGTTGGGGAGACAGTTGGTGCATTGTCCTGGAAGAGAGGGGAATGCTGGGGCAGTGGCTGGATGGGGGTGGCCTTAAGTAAGAGGAGGCCCTCGGATCCTTGATAACTAGAAGGGAGGTGGGAATGAGTATCAATGTAAACCTGTTTGCTGATAGCGGTGTAGGGGTTTGAAGGTGATAATGCATGTGACTTGTTTCCTAATAAAGTAGGAGGCAAGGATATCTGCTAAGGGTGATTGTATAATGGAGTCATATTACCATTAATACCTAATATCTGTATTTCTTAACAAAGTGCCTTTATATATGTTGTTTTAATTTATGGGGATAGTGACAAAGGCCTATATTTTGTTAGTTATGGAAACTTTCTACATTGTTTAAATTTGAGAAAGTGTCTTTTATTATCTACGAACCCTGTCGTATTAGGGTAAAAAGGAGGGCACTTTGGCTATTAGTAAGGGAATAATTTGGTGGAAACATTTCCTGGTGTGAATTGGAGGTGTGCTGACTAGCTGGCTTTGCCTCACACTTTCTGTATTTTTTTTTTTTTTTTTTTTTTGAGACAGAATCTCACTCTGTCACCCAGGCAGTGGCATGATCTCAGCTCACTGCAACCTCTGCCTCCCAGCTTCAAGCGATTGAACCTCAGCCTCCCATGCCTCAGCCCCGAGTAGCTGGGATTACAGGCGTCTGCCACCACGCCCGGCTAATTTTTGTACTTTTAGTAGAGATGGGGTTTCACCATGTTGGCCAAGCTGGTCTCAAACTTCTGACCTCAAGTGATCTGCCCGCCCTGGCCACCCAAAGTGCTGGGATTACAGGTGTGAGCCACTGCACCCAGCCACACATTTTTCTTAAGTACTTGGGGACCAATCTGTTCACCTTCTCTATCTCCATTTCAAGTGCATCCCTTTGATAGAAGTGAGAGAGAGGATGTGTGTAGGCTAAACTGTACAAGTAAGCTGATACAGTGTCATGACCAGTTTCCTGGGCTTTCCCTTTTTGTCCTCAGATTTCTGCTGGACAGAGTCAGCTGCTTGTCAGAGGAATTGATAGCTTCAAGGTTGGTGCCTCTTCTGCTTAATCAGTTGGTGTTTGCAGAGCCAGTGGCTGTTAAGAGTTTTCTTCCTCATCTGCTTGGCCCCAAAAAAGGTGAATGCTTTTTCAAAGTCTTATTGCTAGTTAAGGAGTTTGGTGATTATTAGTCCATATTTGAGCAGGATGAGATTACTGTGTGGTGTAGTTAATGTTTGGTTCTAAAAACGGAGAACAATTGTTGGCCCCTGATGTGATAACTTTAATTCAAACCTGGGTACCAGAGTTCACAGGATAAATGAAGCATCTTCCCAGAGAGTCCAATTTACTATAGTAAGTGTTACATCTGACTAGAATCTGAAATATACATTTGAAGTTCTAAGGTAAGGCATGCATCTTCAAAGAACTTTTACATTTATCATAAATCATTTAGGCCTGTGCCTCCTACCTTACCAAGAGCAACCCATTTATTTTCTATTTTCAGTGAAAAGCACTGAGATCATTTTACTTCTTGGGGCTTCAGGTTTTTTTTCCAAATGTGAAATGAGGTTATTGCTTTGGAATTTTACAATTTTATAGCACTATAGATGGTAACACAACAGATTAGAGAATATAGTATTAATATGACACTAGAATTTTAAGTTAAGTAGAATCCTGCTTTCAGAATTTATTTTCGTAAAGGGATCTCAGTCCAACAAAGCATTGTTACAGTTTAGAATTTCCTTATATCTCTACTTTGATATCATTCTCTTTAGCCATGAATTTTTCTTTATAGCTCTTACATCCTGTTCTTCAGTAGGTCTTACATAGGGGTGTGCCTCTGAATCACCTATGTTGCTTTTTAAAAATTTGCCTCTTTGCTTGATCCATTGGTTCTAGAACAGAGAGCCAGGACATAGGTATACATATTTTTTAAAAGTTCCCAAATAATTCTCAATACATACCTGCCTGATAACCACTACCACAAATACTGGAAAAAGAGGACTATCCTGCATCAAAGTCCCACTGTAGCATTTAACACCTGGTTTTGCAAATAAAACTACAACAATATCAGTATGTCACAAATCTACTGTATGAAATTCCTCACTGATTAAACATAAATTTATAAAAAGTTACTCAGAATTCTATTAAAATACAAGCTTTGTTGTACACTAAGTATGATCTCTAGTATTTCAAAAACTCTACAAGATAAGTGTACTTAACATAATGAAGCGTTAAGTAATTTTCGGTCAAGAAAAGAACTTTCCTTTGGTTTGGAGCATTAGAATTTAGAAGAGTACTGGCTGGGCGTGGTGGCTCACGCCTGTAATCCCAGCACTTTGGGACGTCGAGGCAGGCGGATCACTAGGTCAGGAGTTTGAGACCAGCTTGGCCAACATGGTGAAACCCCATCTCTACTAAAAATACAAAAATTAGCCGGGCATGGTGGCGGGTGCCTGTAATCCCAGCTACTCGGGAGGCTGAGGCAGGAGAATTGCTTGAACCTGGGAGGAGGAGGTTGCAGTGATCCGAGATCGCGCCACTGCACTCCAGCCTGGGTGACAGAGTGAGACTCCGTCTCTAAAAAAAAAAAATTTAGAAGAGTACTTAGAGTATGTGTAGTTTTGGGCTCAATGTATGAATTATGCTTAATACTCCTCACTGAAATGAAAATTTGTTTTTTCATCTGTAACCTTTGATTTTTCGGGTAGATCACGCGCAGGGAGAAACTCCTTGCTTGCTCTCACCAGCCCTGTTCCAGTCACGGGTGATCCCTGTGCTTCTCCAGTTGTTTGAAGTTCATGAAGAGCATGTGCGGATGGTGCTGCTGTCTCACATTGAGGCCTACGTGGAGCACTTCACTCAGGAGCAGCTGAAGAAAGTCATCTTGCCACAGGTCAGAGGCCAAGTTTGCAGTGGGGTAGTCACAGAACCTGAGGGAAGAGTGCTGAAAGAAAGAAGGAGTTTTGGAGGTATTCAGATAATAGCTTAGAAAGCCTTGAGGCAGCAGTCTGTGGAATACAAAGTGCTGAAATTAAAATTGCATTTCCATTCCATTCACACAGGCAAATTGATTAAACTGACATATTTGGTCTTAACCTGGGAGAAACTATAATTGTTTGCTAATTTTGGGAGGGTAAATGAATAACAATAATGTATGGAGCACTTTGTGAACATAAAATATGATTATCCATAATTATTATAAAGTAATTAGAACACAGAGGAACATGAGATGATTCGTATCAGTGGCTTTCAGCCTGTTGTCATCAGCCACTAGCCTTATTATGATTTGCCCACCAAAGGGTTTCGTTAGTGAAACTAATGAAAGGTTTATATTAGTTGCTTAGGCTGCCATAACAAATTATCACAAATTATAATGGCTTAACGCAATACAAATTTATTCTTAGTTCTGGAGGCCAGAAGTCTAAAACCAGGGAGTCACCAGGACCCTGCTTCCTCTGAAGGCTGTAGGATATGAAAGGGACTCCTCTTTACAAACTTCTCGTAGTTCCCAGCAATCCTTGGTATTTCTTGGCTTGTGGCTATATCATTCCAGTCTCTGCTTCTGTTGTCATGTGGCCTTCTTACCTCCTTGTCTGTCTTTACATGGCTTCTTAGAAAGACACCAGTCATTGAATTTATGGCCTACCCTAACGCAGTATGACCTCATCTAAAGGTCACATTCTGCATGGACATGAATTTTGGAGGGACACTATTCAACCTAGTATGAGGTTTTAAAAAAATTCTTTTAAAAGACTACAATCACATGATGTCTTTCAAGTAATTTTCCTATGAGATAGATTAACATTCTCTCTGCTTTCAAGGAGCTCATAAGTGGGACATGTTTCAGTCATCTGTTGCCGTGTAACTACCCCAAAACTTAGTGCCTTAAAACAATAATCATTTTATTAATTCTCATGATTCTTTGGATTGACTGGACTCAGCTGAAAGTTCTGTTTCACATATCAGCTGAGTCTTCAGTCATCTGGGGCCCGACAAGGGTTGACACATCCAAAATGGCTCCTTGGTATCTTGGAAGGGGTGGCTGAGAGGCTGGGCCTTTCTCTCTATGAATTTTCAGGAAGCTTGGGGGGCTTGTATCCCCCCATGTGACATTTCCACATGATTTCTCTAGCAAGGTAGGTGGACTCTTAAATGGCTGGCCAGGGCTAAAGAAAATAAAAGGGCAACAGAAGCCTTAAAGTGTAGGTTGTGAACTGACAGTCATTTTTGCCTCATTCTCTCGGTTAGAGTTGGAAACGTCAGCCCAGGCTCATTGTGGGATGGGTTTACTCAAGGGCATGGCTACTGGAGGTGTGATTCACTGGGGGCTGACTTTAAAGTCTCTATGTTGTAGTAACTACAACATAGCACTTTGTATTTACATCTGCAGCAGTAATTGTTACCCTGTATGTAGTTGTGTCTGGAAATTTAGAAGAGGAATGAAGCACTTTAACTCTGAAATGGAGGTGTCATCATAGGTCTCAGAATTGGATTGAGGTCAAAGAGTAAATTTTGAGCATGTGGAAGACAATGAAAGCTCTCATTACTTAGGAAACTGCTTCCCCTAAAGAAGAGTGGGCCAATTTGTGTGTGCTAGAAAGTTAACTTTGGTAGCAGTGTGGAAGAGAGACCACAGAAAAGGAGATAAGCGAGGAAGCTGTTAGAATAGTTTAGCTAAGAGATGACAAAGGCTGGGGAAAGTGTGACAGTGGATATAGGAGAGGGACACAGAAGGGGTAGTACTCAGTTTCTCATTAGATGGAAGAGGTGTTGAGGATGACCGATTTTTGGCTTGTGGATTGCTGTTTTATGATTATCATATTCAGTGAGTAGAACTCTAATCATATGTAAAAGAAACATGTTTTAGTTTACATGTACAGAAAGTACCTGATCTGTTAGCATTGGTCCTAATAATTATCTTTTGAGTCCTGTTTGAAACCTTTAATCTTACTATATAAATGAGGAAACTAGGCCAGAAAAATAAAAAGACCACTTGGTCAAGTCACATTGAGAATTATTAGCAGAGCTAAGACCAAAACCAAAGATTCCTTCCTGATACCTATCATGCCCTGCTGCTTCCAGTAGGCAGGCCAGTTACCCTGGCCTTGTGTCTGGCTGGTGCAGATGCTTTGAAGGTCATTTCCTTCCTTATATGCACAGCAGTACTTGCCTGATATCTGCATGTGACTGTCTTCTAAGGTGTTTTTGGTTGCAAGTAACTGAAACTCATTTTAAACCAGCCAAAGCAAAAAAAATTTAATGAAAGAATGTTAAGACTACCTTAGATGGAAATCAAGTGCAGCTGGGGCTTACAGCCATGTTTTTCATTCCTTTCTTCTCTCTGCATTTGTTTGACTTTTGACTCTGTGAAGACCAGCTTTCCTTGTTTTGGTGTGCACATGGCCAAAATGGTTGTCCCATAACTTCCAAGTTTTCTGTCCTCATAAAAAAAAATTATTTTAGAGATGGGGTCTCACTGTGTTGCCCAAGCTAGAGTGCAGTGGCTCTTCACAGGCATGAACCCACTACCGATCAGCCCAGGAACTTTGACCTGCTCCATTTCCAACCTGGGCTGGTTCACCCCTCTTCAGGCAACCTGCTGGTCCCCAGCTCCTGGGAGGTTACTATATTGATGCTGAATTTAGGGCAGACACCGAATCAGCATAGCACACTACAGCCCAGAACTCCTGGGCTCAAGTGACCCACCTGCCTCAGCCTTCTGAGTAGCTCGGGCTACAGGCACGTGTCACTGCCTGGCATACTGTCCTCATTTTGAGTAAACCTATATAAACTGAAAATATAAATTCTTGTTTATATTACTGGACAAAAGATCATGATGGGCTTAGTTTGGGACAGGTGGTCCTACCCTTGAAACGAGGAGCATGGACAGGAACATAACTGTTAGTGCCCTAGATGAGTTCTGAGTGCGCTCTGCAAAACACTGCCAGTACGTGAACTTTTTATTACAGTTCTGTGATGTGAGTACAGATATGAAGACTTAACATTTAAAACCTTTTGTAGCAATTTGACAGAGTAATTTTATGTTCCCAACATATGTCTTTTTAATTTTGTTTTGATTGTATTTTTTAAAAATGGTAAGTCTGTGATGGATTGGCAGGGGAAGATACTGGTCTTTTACCACAGGTAGTTTGAGAGCCACTGACCTGGAACACATATCTAAGATAATGTAGTTTAAGCACAGTCTGTTTGCAGCCCAATTGCTCATTTACAGGGGAAGAAAGAGATAGGTATTGTGGTTGTCAACCCTTACTAACCTCATTTGCTCCTAGGTTTTGCTGGGCCTGCGTGATACTAGCGATTCCATTGTGGCAATTACTCTGCATAGTCTAGCAGTGCTGGTCTCTCTGCTTGGACCAGAGGTGGTTGTGGGAGGAGAACGAACCAAGATCTTCAAACGCACTGCCCCAAGTTTTACTAAAAATATTGACCTTTCTCTAGAAGGTAAGAATTATTAAAAGGTCTAGCTTTTTGTGTGTGTGTTTTTTTTAGATTTTTACTATTACGTAAGTAATGTAGGAGGGTCATATTCAGTCAAATGATATAAAGAAGTATAAATAAAAAGTTAATTTCCCTTTCTGAACTTCTGGGGGGGATTTTCAGTGGGAATCCTTTCATACTTTTTTTTAAGCTTGCAAAAAGACACACAGATGTATGTTTACACATGCATAGAGAGTCATGTAGCACATAAGGACGTTTTGGTCAACGAAGGACCTCCTAAATGACTGTCCATACCATGATGGTCTCATGACATTATAATGGAGCTGAAAAATTGCTATTGGCAGTTGATGTCGTAGCTGTAGTGGAATGCATTACTCATGTGTTTGTGGTGATGCTGGTGTAAACAAACCTAGTGTGCTGCCAGTCATTTAAAGTATAGTGCATACAATTATGGGCAGTATGTAATACTTGGTAATGATAACAAATGACTATCTAACTGGTTTATATATTTACTATACTTTTAATCATTAGTGTATTCCTTCTGCTTATTAAAAAAAAAATAACTGTGAAACAGCCTCCAGGGGTCCTTCAGGAAGTATTCTAGAAGAAGGCATTGTTATCAGAGGACATGACAGCTCCCTGCAGACCTTCCAGCGGAATAAGCTGTGGAGGTCAAAGACAGTGAAATTGATGATCTTGACCCTGTGTAGGCCAAGGCCTAGGCTAATGTGTGTGATTGTGTCTTAGATTTTAACAAAAAAGTTTCAAAGTAAAAATAAGTAAATAATTTTAAAAACAAAAAGCTTACAGAATAAGGATATAAAGAAAATATTTTGGTACAGTTGTACAATATGTTTTAAGCAGTGTTATTACAAAAAAGTCAAACAGTTAAAAACATTAAGTTTATAAAGTTATAGTAAACTAACATTATTGAGGAAAATTTTTTAATAAATTTAGCGTAGCCTAAGTGTAGTGTTTATAAAGTGTATGGTAGTGTACAGTAATATCCTAGGCCTTCATATTCATTCATTGGTAACTCAGAGCAACTTCTAGTCCTGCAAATGCCATTCACAGTAAATACCCTATACAGGTATACCATGTATCATTATATTTTTACTGTACCTTTTCTATGTTTGGACACTCAAATAATTACCACTGTTATAATTATCTTCAGTATTCAGTACAGTAACATGCTGTATCAGTTTATAGCCTAGGTGTTAGTAGGCTATACCATCTATGATGTTTATACAAGGACAAAATCGTCTAAGATGCATTTCTCAGAACACATCCCCATTGTTAAGTGACACAAGACTCTGTAGGATTTTTGTTTAAATGGTAAGAAAATGCCATGCACAAATCTCTAATTTGTTTTCAAGTAACAACATATCAGGGACCTGTCTCCCAATACATAGAAATCTAACTTACTCTTTGAAAGCTACCTAATATTTCATTGAATATAATTTATTCAGTGATTTCTTTATTCATGGATACTGCATCCATTTCTGGATTTTTAATCACTACAAACAGTTCTGCAATGAATATCTTTATACGTGTATCTTTCCAGTTGGTCCCCCATATTTGCAGGTTTGCATCTGCAGATTTAACCAACTGTGGATCAAAAATACTCAGAAAAGAAACCAAAAAATAAAGGTATTATAAGTAACCAAGAAATGATTTAAAGTATTATGGGATGATATGCGTAGATTATATTTAAATACTACATTATTTTCTTTAAGAGACTTGAGCGTCTGCAGACACTGAATGTCAGAAGTAAACTTGCTGGGCCAAAGGATATATTTTAAATTTAGTAGATACTGTCAGCTTACAAAAAGGTTGCATCAATTCTTACTAACACTAGATGTTTAAGTTTCTTGTGACTTTTGTTGGCCTATGGGGTAAAAAGCTGTTGACTTTTAGATACTGCAGGAAGCCCTTATTTCTTGGTATGTTCCCAGTGGATGTTACCTGGGAGGTAGCAGTAATTTCTGGTCTTACAAGAATTTTTTATTATCAACAGTGTCATTGCTCCTTTGTATAGCCTTCAAGAAGACAATGACCTTGTTATGTAATTCTGGATCTCTAACCTAGTTCTCATTGATAGTTGGTAACATGCAGACACTTAGTAGAAAAGAGTTATCGGATAGGCTTTTCTCTAATTTTGATGCTAAAAGAATTTTTAAAGCAACATTGGCTCCCTGAAGTTTTGAAGAGCGTTCACCTCTTCCTTGGTGCTAATGAAACCAGTGTCATGGCTGCAAAGAGCTTGAAAAGGGTGATGTAGAGGCTGTGGTCTCACTTTCAGCTATGAAAGGGAAATAGGAAATTAAGTCTGCCTGAAAGAGGTGGAGAACATGGTTCAGAAAAGACATCGGATAAGGCATTAGATAGGACTTCAAGGAGGATAGTGGCACAAATAAGAGTGGAGGGCTTGTAGAGGCCTGGCCTTAGAGTGCTGGGGTGAGGAGCGGGGAGATGTGTTGCTGAAGAGAGCTGGGGACCTAATCGTAAGAGTTTACCCCAGGCCATTCCCCACATCCTCACTTTTTGGCCAAACATTTATTGAATCATTTTGACTAATGCCCATTTTTTTAAGTGTAAACTTTCTGGTAAACTGTTAAGGACATTTCTTGAAACTAGTTTTTTCCCCAGTTGGGGATTAAATGTCCACAGCTTAAATTTATTATTTTAACTACTTTTAAGTGTATAGTTTTGTGGTATTCACTACATTCCTGTTCTTGTGCTTATACTCTTCAACTCTTATTCTTAAAAGGAAAGTAAGTAGAATCATTTGGTTTTAAATCTCCACCAACATGTTTTGAAGGGCTGTAACTTTTTAACTAGGTGTCCCAAATGTAATGCTTGGATCCTTTCTGTTCATCACCACCACATGGAGTGGACATAGCCTGTTCTTAAACACCTCTAGGGACAGGCAGTCCATTCCATAATGGGTGTATGTCTTCAAATGTTTGACGATGTTCTCTCCTCCATTTTATCCTTTATCTGTGTAAAAATATACCCATTTCACTTAACTATGCCCACCAACCATGTGATAGATAAGAAGCAATTTACTGTCCCTTTCATGTTTTGGAGTTTTTATTTACCTTCAGATTCTCCTATGCGTGTCGTCTGCAGCCATCACAGTCAGATCTCGCCAATCTTGGAGAACCCCTTCTCTAGCATATTCCCTAAATGTTTCTTTTCTGGCAGCATGCCCATCAACAGCAAGAAGCACATACAGCAAGATTACTACAATACTCTTTTACCGACAGGTAGAAATACTAAATTTATATAGCTTTTCCATTGCTTGGATGAATGTTCTCCTGAGACTAATAAGCTTATGGGTGTTTCGGGAGTTTTGAGACTGATTTATTTGTAATTATGTAGTCAGCTTTGGTCTCATCTTGTTTCTCCAGACTACTGGATATATACTTACCTCTTCTTTATAATTGATGAGAAGAGCAGGTTGACATTACTTGAATTCTTTTTTGCACTGATACTTTACTTTGAGACTTTTGATGCCTTAGTGCAGCATCTTCCAAATTGTACCAAGAATGATAGTTTTGAAAGATGTTAATGGGCGTGTTGTGAAAAAGAGTTCTGTGGTTAAATAAGTTTGGGGAAATGAGAGCAAAGTCATTAACACGTTGCACAGGATCTCTCAGTGCCTTAACTACTACACTTAGGGAAATCTGCTTAAAGTGAGGTTAATAAGTTGGGTTAGGCAAACTTATTTGAGCCTGCAAGACTTTTTCAGGCATATGTAATTAACATCCCAAGGATAACACTGCCTGGCTTAGAGCATTTCTATATTTATGTCAATATACTGTATGTTTGGATATTTAATAAGGGTTGAATGCGCTAGTTATTACTTACATGCTTCCACTGAGTTAATAATATAAGTATTATGTAATTATTTGGATAACATGTGACATCGTTGATCTTGAATAATGTTCTGCTAGGATCTCTTTTGTTTAGTATGCATGGATATTTCCAAGTAATTAGATCTGTACTACTACACTTCCTTAATGCTATCCTTCCCCTAAATGTAGTTCTTACCTTTAACCAGTATTTTATGAGAATAATTCTTTTCCCTACAGGTGATCCATTTTCTCAGCCTATTAAATTTCCCATAAATGGACTCTCAGATGTAAAAAATACTCTGGAGGACAGTGAAAACTTCCCATCAAGTTCTAAAAAGTCTGAGGAGTGGCCTGACTGGAGTGAACCTGAGGAGCCTGAAAATCAAACAACTGTCAACATACAGATTTGGCCTAGAGAACCTTGTGATGCTGTCAAGTCCCAGTGCAATACCTTGGATATGGAGGAGTCATCTTGGGATGACTGCGAGCCCAGCAGCTTAGATACTAAAGTAAACCCAGGAGGTGGAATCACTGCTACAAAACCTGTTACCTCAGGGGAGCAGAAGCCTATTCCTGCTTTGCTTCCACTCACTGAAGAGTCTATGCCTTGGAAATCAAGCCTACCCCAAAAGACTAGTTTTGTACAACGGGGGGATGACCCAGACCAAATCAAGCCGCCAAAAGTGTCATCACAAGAAAGGTCCCTTAAGGTTCCATCAGAACTTGGTTTAGGAGAGGAATTCACCATTCAAGTAAAAAAGAAGCCAGTAAAAGATCCTGAGATGGACTGGTTTGCTGATATGATCCCAGAAATTAAGCCTTCTGCTGCTTTTCTTGTATTACCTGAACTGAGGACAGAAATGGTCCCTAAAAAGGATGATGTCTCCCCAGTGATGCAGTTTTCCTCAAAATTTGCTGCAGCAGAAATTATTACTGAGGTGAGTACGTTTTATGGAGTAAACTGTGCTACTAGCTTTAGGATTTCCCTCATAGGTCCTAGTTGCAGTATCCCATTTATAACAAGCAACATGCTATTTCCCCATCAAGTCAAGCACAAAATTAACAAAATCAGTTTCTGTCACTGGTATCTTTCCTTCCCCCAGAAAAATGTAGCAATGCTTAGTTTGTTTAATGAGCTATTGTACCCTTTTTATTTGAAAAAAAAGGGGGGGGTTAAAATAAGGATATGGTGTCATCACACTGATTTTTACTGGATTTTATGGTTTTTGAAAAGCTATTTTCCAGTGCCATGGTTTTATAATCCTACTTTTCAACTTTCTGTTAGAGCTCTTAAGTTATTTTACTTAGTACAAGGTAGTGTTTCAGACATCAAAAGATAAATTTTAAATTCCTGCTTTTTCAAATTTGCATGATTTTTGCATATGATTTGTTTCAGTGGGTTTTTGGTGTGCTTTATTTTGTTGCAGGGAGAGGCTGAAGGCTGGGAAGAAGAAGGGGAGCTGAACTGGGAAGATAATAACTGGTGACAATAGATGTGAGTTAAACTTTAGGAAAAAGGATTCCCTTTTTTTAAAAAAAATCAATACCTCAAAAGCAGGCTTTGGGACAAGAAAACCCCAAAGTGGCCTGCTTTTCCCATCCCAGGAGCTCATTATCCGGTCTGTGCCAACTGAAATATGATACTGACTGCGAGTGCTGGCTAAAAGCCCTGGGTGGTGAGGCTCACAGTACTGGTTTCCAGGAGGAAGAAGAGCCTTTGTGCATTTGACTGAGGCCAGTTTCTATGAAGAGCAAGTAGCTGAGGACAGGTTGAACTTACTGCTTTTTCCAGGACAATTCTGGAAGTAAAATGTAAGAATTCAAGCTGGTTAGCTTAATTTTGTGCCATTCTTTAACATAAGAGTAAGCTCTATTATGAAATACAACAACTTTAAAAAATTCTAGCTGTAAATTATATAAATGATTTTAAATTGCTGAGGTTTCCTTAGGCAGCTTATTTATTTGTTTACAGTTATACTATCTGAGTAAATGGTTCTTTGTGGACCTGGGCAGTTCCTGACTGTTCCACATGTAGTACATTGTACCAAAGTTCTTAATAAGAATATTCCCCACGATCCTGTTCTCTAAATGTCAAATAAAGATTATTTTCACTAGATTCAACTTTACAAAATTTGTTTTATATCTGTTTGTTTGTTAGAAAATGTACAGACATAAGTAAGTATTTTCAGTTGACAAAGCATCAAACCCAGTTCTGCCTAGTGATAAGTTTCACCCTAGAGTATGTACATAACGTTTTAGCTTATCCATCCTTTCTTGGAGCGCCTCCATTTCCATTAAAAGCCAGGCTGGAGCAGGACCCTTTTGGAGTAGTGACTCAGTTGCTTCCAAGGCCCCTACTATTGTATGCAGCGCTGAACTGTACTCTTCTTCCCAAGGGAACTCTTGACGAGCTCTTTTTGCATAAGGCTGGAAAAAAAACGTAAGTAATATCGTAATATCCATTCTAAATATAAAGAACCTTCCTTTTGGACTGGAGTAAAGCTTACATGCAAATTTTATTCTAGTAATTGGATCACAAGGGTAGGAGGATGCACCCCAAAACCCCTACACAGTCATCTAGAAAAAGATGTAAAGGCATTTTGGTTTATCATAGCAATTCAGAGTGCTACTACCAGTGTCTTAGTTTGTATGTGGTATACAACAAGTATCCTGTCCCAAAGGGCTCCCAATGAGAAGTGCTGCATAGTCCAAGCTTACATGTCTTATAAATAAGTTCATAAATGTATTTTCTTTTTATGAGAGTTTGACTAAAACTTATCAGAATGTTGTTCTTCATAAATTACTACTATACTAATTACTATACTAATAGTGCTTAAAACAATATTTTGAATATCCTTACTGATGTCAAATTCTGCCTTTTAATGGGTAGATGTGATCTTTAGATACTGCCTAGAATTATTAGGAGACTCATTTGATTAATAAGGCAAGGAATCAAACTAAACATTTAGGAGTAAGTTTCTTTCATTTTCTTCTGTGGTTCAGTAAAAACTGCATTTATAGCATCACTGGTACAATATGTAACTTACTTCCCTTAAAGGTTACTACCAATAATTCAAACATACTGAAAATATATTTGATATGGTGTAGTCCCACTTCTGAATTTTAAAAGCAACTACCATAAAACAGAATTTTACATGTCTAGATCTTATTTGATTTGAAATTCAACATGAGGCTGGAAACCACACTGGTTTGTTTCATCAGTAAGTAAAAAGGGCAGAATTTGCCTTGTTAAAATTTGGCCCCCATTGAAATCAGCCCATACCTGTAAAGATGACCTCTTTGCTTCTTCTACAGTCACATTAGCAAAGGGTTCCCAGAAAATACCTTTTTCCTGTTTCACACGTTCCACTTTGGCAGCTTCAGTTTCATCTACAAACTCAGTCTGCCAGGGACCATGAAAAACCAAGCAAACAGAAACATGTTAGCACTCTACTAGATATGAAATGGCCACGTAATTTGTGTAAGTGCTGAGTGTTCAACCATACTAGGCAAATTCTGGAAGTCACATGGACTGATCTATAAATACTCAGTATAATCTGGATTAAATCACTCTACTGTATTCTTCCTTACAAAAAAGTTATAGAGTCGTCTTTGCAGGAAAAAATGATAGTCTGCTAACCTTTACTGTATAAGCTAAGAAACTGGCAACAGCAGTGTATACACATGTACTTAAAATCCAGCTTAGATGTAATATAAGTAGGCCAAGTGTGGTGGCTCATGCCTGTAATCCCAGGACTTTGGTGGGAGGAATGCTTGAGCCCAGGAGTATAAGGTTACAGCGAGCTATGATCACACCACCCACTCCAATCTGGGGGACACAGCGAGACTCTGTCTAAAAAATAAAGTTCAGTGAGTCAAGTGGGCCCATTCCACCTAAAAAAAAAAATATGTAATATATGTAAAATATATAACATGTGCATCATTACATGTAATATATAAAATAATTCAGTTTCTCCTGGTAGTTTAAATTTGTGGTTTAACAGTTCCACTAGTATTTCAATTAACTATTATTTCCTCATGCTAAGTTCCAAAGTATGCATAGACATAGGAACCCTGTGATTCAAAATTTTGGTTTTAATTGTAAAAACAGGTCTTGGCTGCAAAGAGAATAAAAAAGCCATCCCAAAAGAAAAAAAAAAGGACCCTGAGCTTACCCTGGCTTGGGAGGCTGCCAAAAAAAAAAAAAAAAAAAAGCCATGCCTAAGTTATACCCAAAATATGGTAGTAAACATCCTCTCAGGCCTACCTAATGATGTGATCAAGTGTATTTAATTATGATTATTAATAGCTTAGGGATCCTCATTAGTCATCTCACTGCCTGGATAATCAGTGCTATTACACCCCAAACAACAGGCAGAGGAACTACAAGTATTCTTTTTTGAGACAGTCTCGCTCTGTCACTCAGGCTGGAGTGCAGTGGCACGATCTTGGCTTACTGCAATCTCTGCCTCCCCAGTTCAAGCAATTCTCCTGCCTCAGCCTCCCGAGTAGCTGGGACTGCAGGCACGTACCACCATGCCCGGCTAATTTTTGTATTTTTAGTAGAGACAGGGTTTCATCACGTTGGCCAGGATGGTCTTGAACTCCTGACCTCGTGATCCACCCGCCTTGGCCTCCCAAAGTGCTGGGATTACAGGCATGAGCCACTGCGCCTGGCCCCAAGTGTTTTACTTGTGTGGCCTCAATTGCTTAGTAAAAGTCTGTCAGCACTGTGCTGAGCACTGTGAAAAGTTTAAGCTAAGACAATACTCAGGTTGGTTACAGTTACATAATTTCGGAAAAAAAAAAAAAATAGGGCAAAGAATAAAACATGAGCCACGTAAAGAAAGTACCTTCTCCAGAAAGGATACAACTTTGTTCCTAGTTTCTTCAGAACTGAGACACTGTGGAACTATCTCTTCATGATTTGTTCCCTATTAAAAAATTAATGAACAAGACCAATTTTAACATATTTCAACAACTTTCAAAGACAAATAGATGAGTTTTATGAGCTACCTTAACCAAAAATTCATTTTAAATAAGAGTCCCAGAGGATCCTCAGAGGTGTAAACTCATGATTCCTTCAGGGTCCCTAAGGATAATACAAAATTAACTTCTGTACCAGTGTTCTAAGCTTTAATTACTCCTGCTGGGTCATACTAATGCTTCTGGACTCCCTTATGATCATAGGCATGACTATACAGCAAATGCAGTAAGAGTAAAGGAGCAACCCATCTTACAGGTTTAGGTTCATCAGCCTAACCCTTATGACTGATAGCACAAAATGAAATGTATTATCATTTGAGCCAAAAATACTATCTGCTGGAAGACTGTGTCTGTGTTTGTGTCAGTAGGCCTGCTGTGTATGCCTGTTCTGGTCCTTGTTTATTCAGAGGACCTTAGGAAATTCACTTCATTTGTCTTAAGCCTCATTTTGATAAGCTGTAAAAGAGATAATGAGTAATGTACCCTTCAGACAATTTTCCGATTGCAATACAGAAGCAGTTCAATAAATGTTTTGGGATTGTTCTGGAACATCTGAAATATTAAAATGGTTTGAAAGTCATTGTGATAAATCAGTTTTATAATTACCTCAGCAAACTGAGTAAATGCCTCCAAGGTATGTTGTTCTAGCAGCCAACTCCTGTCAGCTAGCAGTAAGGCAAAAATACAGGACAGGTTGGGCAGAATTCTGTCCTAAAAGAACCAAGCCTTATTATAATAGAGAAAAGAAACCATAATAGATAATCATAAAATAGCCATACATTCAGTAAGCCCAGTGTTGTCAAGTTTCCATAATCCTGTCCCAGGGGGCACACACTAAAACATATTAGGTAATGTCACTCTTTTACTCAGATCCTTCCAGTAGCTCCCTATTTCCCTCATAGTGAAAGCCAAAGTCCTCAAATGGCCTGCAAAGTCTTGCTACCTCTGTGTTAGCTATACTTACTTCCCTGAATATGAGGCATGCTCCCTTCTCCAATGCTTTGCATTTCAGGTTTTTACTTGCATGTCACCTTGGTGAGGACTTCACTGACTATATATCCCATTTCAAACTAGACCCCCACATTCATATTCCCTATCTTCCTTCCCTGCTTTATTTTCCTCCATAGCACTCACCACCATTTAATATACTGCACATATCACCATGTTGTTATTGTTTATTGCCTCTAAACAGGCTAACAGTGGGGATTTATTAGTTTGGTTCATTACTGCATTGCCAATGATTAAAACAGCACTGGATACGGCAAAAACTTATAATCTTTCCCAAATGGATAAATCAGTCAATCTCATTTCATAGCTTTAAATGCCTCCTATGTTCTGATGAATATCAAAAATTTCTTCAGGTCTTGACCTCACTCCTGGGAATATAGAAGGCACTGCGATTTCTGCTTATAAAACATTTGTTTCATAATTTCTCGGCCTGTGCATAGTCCATAGTGGTTCACAAATGAAGCAGCATTTTGGAATAGATTTATTTCATGGTAAAAAGACAGCTCAGATGCCAAGTGTCTTTGGATATTTTTGTCAAGAGAGTTGAAAAGAAGCTGTCAACATTCTATGCTTATCTCATGAAATATAACCTTAACATGATGGAGACAGATGGGATACTGTTAACTTATGAACAAATAAAGGAGCCCCTTAGAAATTAAATTTTTGGTTTCAAAGAGTTTAATCCACATGTTATGAGATACTGTCTATCATGTGTTTGCTTTAATTATGTAAGAAAGTTCTCATTAGTGAACTCTTTATAGTCGCTCCCTTGGAGATTAAGTGTCAATTACTAGAATTACTGAATTTTGGCTATAGTAATAAGGAAGGCGTAACTCTCAATTTATGAAGATCTCTTTGCTGTAAGTTCTTTAAATTGTGTACTGGCCTGGTAATATACATTTACTGAGGTTTTAAAATTCAGTAGATGTGTATTGCCAGGCTAGTGCAGTATAATTTTATAAATAATCCATTTGTCAGCTATACATACTTTGCAACATTTTCAAAAATACTGTCTTTAAAAACAGGTTCTCTTTCTTGGATAAAAAACGAAGAGAATAACTTTAATAAATTACCAAATTTCCTAATTACGTGCTGTTCCCTATAAGACAAATACACAGGAACTGTGTATTAGAACCCAACTGGAATAAGAATCTAATATGGTAGACTACAGCCAACTAATAAATTATTTGTGTATCAACATATATTTTTCTAAAAGAAAAGAACTTAAATGAGTTGTATTGTAAGTTATAAATAGATTTTATAATCTGTCTGGAACATAGTTTTTTTTTTCCAACTTTGTCAGTAATTGCAAAATTTCAGAAAAAGCCTAAAAATCCCTTAATCACTAACTCTTATAGAGATTTTGTTTTAATAATACAAGAACAGAGTTAAGCAATATTACCTGGATAGCTTCAGGTATAAAAAGTTTTCCTAGGGAAGATACAAAATCCAACATTGCCAAACGAACATAGTCAGGAGGCTCTAATTTAAGCAGTGAGGTCTGCAAAGTTACTACCTACAGAGGTGAAGACCAAAGAACAGTTATAAATAATACCAGTATTTTGTACAGACACAATAACTGCCTAAGATCTGGATGGAAATGTGGGGAGGGGAAACAAAACCAAACCCAGAAAAAAACAAACACACCACAGCCCCTGAACTTCACTGGCAGAATTTAAATAAGACAATCCTATGAACAAGTTAACTGTTACAGCATTATTCTTACCACACCCTCCTGCCTCCAACCACGTAAAAAATAAAAGTATACATGTTCCTGAAAAACCTTATATACCAAACCTTTAAAAAATATTGTGTACAAACACTATTTTATGGTGCTTTGATTTATTGCACTTTGAAGATACTGCATTTTTTTTTTTTTTTTTTTTTTTTTTTTTTTTTTTACAATGTAAGGTGTGTGGCAACTCTGTACTGAACAAGTCTACCTGTACCATTTCTGCAACAGCATGTGCTCACTTCATGGCTGTCACAGATTGGTAATTCCTGCAATATTTCAACTTGTTCATTAGGATTTTATTATGGTGATTTGTGATCTTTGATGTTACTACTGTAATTGTTTTGGAGCACCACAAACTGTGCCCATATAAGATGGCAAATATAATAAATTCTGTGTTGTGACTGTTCTACCAACAGGTAGGTCACCAGCCTCTCCCCCTCTCCTTGGGCTTCCCTATTCCCTGAGACACAATATTAAAATTAACCCTAAAATGGCCTCTTAAGTGTTCGAGTGAAAAGAATAATCTCATCTCTCACTTTAAATCAAAAGCTAAAGATAATTCAGCCTGGTGCTGTCAAAAGCCAAGAGAGGTGAAAAGCTAGGCCTCTTTTGCAAGTTAGCCAAGTCGTGAATGCAAAGGAAAAGTTCTTGAAGGAAATGAAAAATGCTATTCCAATGAACACGGAAAGTCTTATTGTTGATGTGGAAAGTTTTAGTGGTCTGGATAGATCAAACCAGCCGCAATATTCCTTAAAGCCAAAGCCAAATCCAAAGCCAGGCCCTAACTCTCTCCAATTCTGTGAAAGCTGAGAGGTGAAAAAGCTGCAGAAAAAATGTTTGATGCTAACAGAGGTTGACCCCTGAAGTTTAAGAAGCATCTCCGTAACACAAAAGCACAAGGTGAAGCAACAAGTGCTGATGAAGAAGCTGCAGTAAATTATCCAGAAGACCTGGCTAAGATCACTGATGGAAGTGGTTGCATTAAACAATATATTTTTAATGTAGAGGAAGCACCATTCTATTGGAAGAAGATGCTACCTAGGATTTTCATAGCTAGAGAGGTGAAGTCAATGCCTGGCTTCAAAGCTCAAAGGACAGACTCTCTTCTTGGGGGCTAATGCAGCTGGTGAAGTTGAAGCCAATGTTCACTTACTATTAAAAAAATCCTAAGGCCCTTAAGAATTCTGCTAAATCTACTCTGCATGTACTCTATCAATGGAACAACAAAGCCAGGATGATAGCATACCTGTTTATATCACTGTTTACTGAATATTTTTTGGCCCACTATTGAGAGGCCTACTGCTCAGAAAAAAAGATTTCTTTCAAAATATACTGCTCATTGACAATGCACCTGCTCACCCAGGAGCTCTGAAGGAGACGTATAAGATGAATATTGTTTTCATGTTTGTTAATACAACAATCATTCTGCAGCCCATGAATCAAGGAATAATTGTGACTTTCAAGTCTTATTGTTTAAGAAATACGTTTTATAAGGCTATAGCTGCCATGGATAGTGATTCCTCTGATGAACCTGGACAAAGTAAATTGAAAACCTTCTGGGAAGGAGTCATCATTTCAGATGCCATGAAGAACATTCATGATTCATTTGGAGGAGGTCAAAATATCAACATTAACAGGAGTTAGAAGTTGATTCCATCCCTCATGGATGACTTTGAGGGGTTCAAACCTACAGTGGAGGAAGTAACTGCAGATGTGGTAGAAATAGCTAGCAAACTAGAAGTAGATCCTGAAGATGTGACTGAATTGTTGCAATCTCATGATCAAACTTGAATGGAAGAGGAGTTGCTTCTCATGAATGAACAAAGAAAGTGGTTTCTTGACACATAACTACTGGTGTAGAAGATGCTGTGAACATTGTTGAAATGAAAACAAAGAATTTAGAGTATTACATAAACTGAGTTGTTAAAGCAATAGCAGGAATTGAGAAGATTGACTCTAATTTTGAAAGAAGTTTTACTGTGGGTAAAATACCATCAAATAGCATCACATGCTACAGAGAAATCTTTCATGAAGGGAAGAGTCAATTGATGTGGCAGACTTCATTGTCGTATTTTAAGAAATTGCCACAGCCACCCTAACCTTCAGCAACCACCATCCTGATGGGTTAGCAGCCATCCACACTGAAGCAAGACCCTCTACCACCAAAAAGATTATGTTTTGCTGAAGGCTTATATGATCATTAGCATTTTTAGCAATAAAGTGTTTTTTAATTATGTACATTTTTTACACATAATACTATAATACACTTAACCTACAGTATAGTGTAAACATAACTTCTGTATGCACTGGGAAGCCAAAAAATTCATGTGACTCACTCACTTTATTGTGGTGGTCTGGAACACAACCTGTAATCTCTCTGTGGTATGCCTGTATTTAAAATTCTATTGAGAGAAAAGGACTGGTAAGCTTTTTCTCTAACAGGCCAAATAGTAAGTATTTTAGGCTTTGTAGGCAACATGTTCTCTGTTACATATTATTTTTTATTTTGCAAACCTTTAAAATTCATGCCTAGCTCTTGGGCTGAAAACAGGAGGGCAAAATTTAGACAGGAGGGCAAAATTTAGACAGGAGGCCGTAATTTGCAAACCCCCAATTTAAAAGAATCTTGAGGTGAAATCTTTTATAAAGGAAGCAATACCTTTTGAACAATCTACTTATTTCGAAATTTTAGAACTTTATTTGGGTTTTTTAAAGGTAGGCACATTCTATCAAAATTATTGTATTTTTTCTAAAAGAATATTAGAGCTTTCAGAATCAAATTGTTGCATTCAATGAGTTAATTACTGTATTCTGACTCTTTATAACTTAGTAAAATCCATGTTATACATATGATATAGGACATACTTCTTATTGCTAACTTCTTCATATACACACCATTAAAAAAAGCTACTAAAAGCAAAGCTGTTACTAGTTTTATTCCTTTCTGTTCTACCACATACTGTGACAGGAATCATCTCTTCGATCATCTTCATAAATAAGAAGGGTAGTTTCTCCTCTTAACAGTTATTGTTTCTTTCTTACCTGACCCTGAGCTTAAGCTAACTCTTAATTTGGGGCGTCAATTCTGTCTAGTATGGACTCATTCCAAAGCCTCTAAATCACTTCAGTTTAGCTGAAGGGCTTTCCCATTTTCTCTGTCATCTTAGAACCTCCAAAAGAAAGGCACAGCTGAGGCACCACGACAAGGGTTCCCTAGACAGTGACCCAGGCTCTGCCTGTCCTAGCCATGTAAGCTGGAGGCCAAAGAGGAAATTCAGTAGTGCTTTTCTTTCAAAATAATTTTATTTTTTCAAAGAAACAATGGGTGCTATCTTTTAATCCACACTGGTTAGATTCCACATTCCCACAGCTGCTGAAATGCCTTTGAAACTGCTATGAATGCAGGGTTCAACACACGAACTGACTCCTAACCTCAGGGGTTTGTGGGGGGTAGTTAACAGTAATAACAAAAAGTATTGACTGCTCAGTATAGGGTGACAGAGAAGAACAGATAAAGGCTGAATTAACAGCACCATATATTAACAATACTGTAAGGAAGAAAGAGAAATGAGATATCCTTGATAAAGACAAGTCAACATATGACATAACAAGAGGAGGTTTAAAAGAAATATTTCTAGAAAGTTATTTTACATGATAGCAGTTTTAGCAACCTCCTTAGCAAACAAAGTATCAATTTGGTCATTATTCTTACCTGAAGTATCAGTTTAGGATCTAGGGTTTGAATGAAAAATCCCAACAGTGGAAGTAAAAGGCTGAATGTCTGTTGAACATAAGGTTGATCTGCTACCTAAGAAACACAAAGTAATTTTGAAGAAAAATTTTCAATCACATAAGAATTACTATAATAATAGCAAACTTTTATTGAGCACTTATTATATATCAGGTAATATGTTTATTGAGCACTTATTATATATCAGGTAATATGTTAAGTATTTTATATTTATTACCTCATTTATGCCTTACAAAACAGCTCTATGAGGTAGATATTATTACCTTCACTTTACTGATAAGAAAACAGGGTCAAAGAGGTTAAATAATTTGTTCAAGATCACATGGCTAGGATAAAAAGCAGAGCTGTGACTGAAATCCAAATTTAAGTCTAAAAGGGATCTAATTACTTGTCTGTCACTGAAAGGCTTGTATGTTCCTTAGTAATCTTAAAATTTCATTTCTCTTCTTCATAATTTTGGTTTACATTATAATATTGTAAGCTATATCCCCAGCACAGATATCCTGAATGAATACTGAATGATTTGTGAACATCAGGGAAAGTACTTGCTGAAGTCAAAACATTGCAGTAGGGCAATCTGACCATAAAAAACAATAATAAAACATTATCTGTAAAATCATTTCTATCATTTCCCAAAAGTATGGCTGTTGCCTTTAGCTTCCACTAGCTGCCAGAGGCCAATGTTAATTTCTACTTAGTCAAAGAAAACAAACAGGCTATTTATATTTTTAAACTAAGAAACACGTGTACAACCATGTGTGGGATGCATATCATTAGTTTTAGATCATCACTTGGCTTTTCGGCTTTTCTGGGAAAGAGAAATACAAATTAGCCACATCCATTCACTAGCCCTTTCCACCTTTAAGTCAGCTCACTCTCCATTGCCCAAAAGATTTATTAAAGGTCCTAGAATCACAGAAATAGGATACATTAACCCAAGACAGAACAGAAACAATAGGGGAAGAGATTGGGGGTGGGGGGGGGGAAGGGTATAACCAGTTAGGAAAGTAAGTAGATGGACTGCCATCACATTATGTATTCTAATTTTACTAATATAATGCTATCACACCCTGAAAGAAAGCTGCCTGAGAGAGTACAGATACTTTAAGTTCTTATAAAGGTCTACCAAGCACCCAAAAGAATTAGATACATTTTACTCTACACTGGAAAATTTCAGTACAATCCTCTTTTTTTGATATTTTCTATTTTTTGATAAGGAAAGAATCAGTTGCTTTCCTTACCTGTTTAATGTTTAAAAAAGCCCAAAGCTGACTCACAACTTCCATAATTGCAGTTTGTTTTCCTGTATCCAAAGCTTCACCAGCAGAATTACATATTGCAAGCAAAGCAGACAGTACTGTGTTCTAAAGGACAGAAACAGGAAAGGACTTGAGTTTAAACACCAGTCTAAAGCACCACCAAGAGCCCACTTACCTAGGTTATAAAAGGTACTTTTAACTCTTCATAAAAGTCCATGTAGAATAATACTTCTAAGAGCCAAAGCCATCTTTTCAGCTATTTAATTAACACAAGTATATATTAAAAATAATTTTCCTTGTACACAGAAACATGTGCTTTATTTTTCTAAATAAACTTTTTTTTTTTTTTTTTTTTTTTTGAGACGGCATCTCGCTCTGTCACCAGGCTAGAATGCAGTGGTGCAATCTCGGCTCACTGTAACCTCCAACTCCCAGGTTCAAAAGATTCTCCTGCCTCAACCTCCCGAGAAGCTGGGACTACAGGCACGTACCACCACACCCAGCTAATTTTTGAATTTTTATTAGAGACTCGTTTTTCACCATGTTGGCCAGGATGGTCTCGATCTCTTGACCTCGTGATCTGCCCGTCTCGGCCTCCCAAAGTGCTAGGATTACAGGCGTGAGCCACTGCACCCAGCCATAAACTTCCTCTTAGGGTGAAACGCTGGTAACCCAAAGTTACCAAATGGAAGCAGAAATGTACTTTAATAAATAGCTTTGATACAAGTGGTCAGTATAATCAAGCTAATTTATAATATACATCAACAAAAAGTTGTTTTTTCACATTACGCACCCAGCAATCTTTATAGGTTACTAGATTTTTATTTTTCCTGTTGTTTTAAAATTTTAAATGCCTCAGCAACACTGCATTTAATAAGCAAAGATAGTACTTAAAAAATACTAGTATTTGAAACTAAAGGCAATCTTTTCTGGATTAACTCTTACCATGTGTGGAAATCCTCAATTCTCTCTCTGACTGGCCAGGAATGAGGTTGTTTGAGGTGTAGTGGGGGTACAGAGAAGGTCTTACGAGAATGTAATAAACAGTAACAATGAATGCCTTTAATCTATTATACTTAGACAACCACACTTAATTTTATGCAATTACCATACAACTTCTTAAGATTTACTTATTTCCTTTTACAAATAAACATGTTCTAGATGCAGAAGTCCTTAAAATGATACTAGCAAACCAAATTCAATAGCACATCAAAAATTAATTCAACATGATCAAGTATACTCCATTCCTGGGATGCAAGGTTGGTTCAACATATGCAAATCAGTAAGTGTGATTCACCACATAAGCAGAATTAAAGACAAAAACCATATTGATCATCTCAATAGATATGGAAAAAGCTTTTGATAAAATCCAACATCCCTTTATAATAAAGGCCGTCAAGACACTAGGCATCAAAAGAACATACATCAAAATAATAAGAGCCATCTATGACAACCTCACAGCCAACAACATACTGAACAGGCAAAAACTGGAGGCATTCCTCTTCAGAAATGGAACACGACAAGGATGCCCACTCTCACCACTGCTATTCAACATAATATTGAAAGTTCAAGCCAGAGCAGTAAGGCAAGAGAAAAAAATAAAAGCAGCACACAAATAGGAAAAGAAGTCAAACTATCTGTTTCAGGATACAAAATCAATGTACAAAAATCAGTACTATTTCTATACGCCAATAACATTCAAGCTGAGTGGCAAATCAGGAACACAAGGCCGAGTGCAGTGGCTCACGCCTGTAATCCCAGCACTTTGGGAGGCCGAGGTGGGAGGATCATGAGGTCAGGAGATCGAGGCCATCCTGGCTAACACAGTGAGACCCCGTCTCTACTAAAAATACAAAAAATTAGCTGGGCGTGTTGGCGGGCACCTGTAGTCCCAGCTACTCGGGAGGCTAAGGCAGGAGAATGGCAGGAACCCAGGAGGCAGAGCTCGCAGTGAGCCAAGATCGCATCATTGCACTCCAGCCTGAGTGACAGTGCAAGACTCCGTCTCAACAACAAAAAAAAAAAAACAACACACAATCCTGTTTACGGTAGACACACACACACCCCTAGGAATACATTTAACCAAGGAGGTGAAAGATCTCTACAAGGAGAACTATAAAACATTGCTAAAAGAAATCACAGATGACACAAACAAATGGAAAAACATTCCATGCTCATAGACTGGAAGAGTCAATATCATTAAGATGTCCATACGCCCAAAGCAATCTACAGATTCAATGCTTTTCCTACCAAACTACTGACACCGTTTTTCACAGAATTAGAAGAAACTATTCTAAAATTTATATGGAATCAAAAAAGAGCCTGAATAGCCAAAGTAATCCTAAGCAAAATGAAGAAGGCCAGAGGCATCACATGACTTGACTTGAAACTATACTGTAAGACTACAGTAACCAAAACATCATGATACTGGTACAAAAACAGAAATGGATCAATGAAACACAATAGAGAACCTACAAATAAAGCCATATACCTACAGCCACGTGATCATTGAAAAAGTCAACAAAAACAAGCAATAGGGAAAGGACTCCTATTCAATAAATGGTGCTGGGATAGCTAGCTAGCCTACATGCAGAAGAATGAAACTGGATAGCCACCTTTCAGCATATACAAAAATTAACTCAAGATGGATTAAAGATTTAAATATAAGACCTCAAACTATAAGAATCCTAGAAAAAAACCTAGGAAACACCATTCTAGACATCAGCCTTGAGAAAGACACCAATAGCAATTGTAATAAAAACAAAAATTGACAAGTGGGACCTAATTAAAGAGCTTCTGCACAGCAAAAGAAACTATCAACAAAGTAAACAGACACTTGCAAACTATGCATGTGACAAAGGTCTAATATCCAGAATCTATAAGGAACTTAAACACCTGAACAAGTAAAAAACAACCCCATTAGAAAATGGGCAAAAGACATGAACAGACACTTCTCAAAACAAGACACACAAGAGGCCAACCAATATATAAAAAAACTATCAGGGAAATGCAAATCAAAATCACAATGAGATACTATCTCACACCAGTCACAATGGCCATTATTAAAAAGTCAAACAACAGATGCTGGTGAGGCTGCAGAGAAAATAAATGCTTATATACTGCTGGTAGGAATGTATATTATTTCAGCCACTGTGGAAAGCAGTTTGGAGATTTCTCAAAGAACTCAGAACTACCATTCTACCCAGCAATCTCATTACTGGGTACATATCCAAAAGAAAACAAATCGTTCTACCAAAAAGACACATGTACTCACATGTTCATTGCAGCACTACCCACAACAGCAGACATGGAATCAACCTAGATGTCCATCAACAGATTAAAGAAAATGTGGTACATATATACCATGGAATAGTATACAGTCATAAAAAAGAATGAAATCATGTCCTTTGCAGCAACAGAGAGCAGCTAGACACCATTATCCTAAGCAAACTAACACAGGAACAGAAAACCAAATACCACATGTTCTCACTTATAAGTGAGAGCTAAACACTGGGCACTCATGGACATAAAGATGAAAACAATAAACACAGGACTACTAGTGGGGGGAGGGAGGAGAGACGGTAAGTGTTGATAAACAGTTGGGTACTATGCTGAGTACCTGGGTGATGAAATCATTCATATCCCAAACCTCAGCATCACGCAATAAAACCAGGTAACAAACCTGCACAAGTATCCCCTACATCTAAAATAAAAGTTGAGGCTCGGTGTGGTGGCTCACTCCTGTAATCCCAGCACTTTGGGAGACTGAGGTGGACAGATCACCTGAGGTCAGGAGTTCGAGACCAGCCTGGTCAACATGGTGAAACCCCATCTCTACTAAAAATACAAAAATGAGCCAAGCATGGTGGCGGGTGCCTGCAATCCCAGCTACTCGGGAGGCTGAGGCAGGATAATCGCTTAAGGCCAGGAGGCAGGGGTTGTGGTGAGCCAAAATCATGCCACTGCACTCTAGCCTGGGCAACAGAGCGAGACTCCATCTCAAAAAATAAAATAAAAAATAAACGTTGAAAAAATTTTAAAATAAAGGCATATGTTGAACAACCTGCTGAACTAAAAAGCTGTGGTCATACTTCAAAAAGTTTACTTATAGGGCTTTTACTTTACCTAATATAAAACAAAACATCTTTTGTCCTTACTATAGAAATTGGTATACATTAAATGCAAAACTCGGACACATTTAACCTGTTCTTAACTAGGTATTTAATACTTTTTCTAAAATAAAGTCACATAAAAACATTTCCTTTGGATAAGTCTGGGCATGGTGGCTCACACCTGTAATCCCAGCACTTTGGGAGGCCAAGGCGGGTGGATCACCTCACATGAGGAGTTCGTGACCTGCTGGCCAACATGGTGAAAGTCTGTCTCTACTAAAAATACAAAAAATTAGCTGGGCATGGTGGGGGGAGCCTGTAATCCCTGCTACTCAGGAGGCTGAGGCAGGAGAATCGCCTGAATCCATGAGGTGGAGGTTGCAGTGAGCCAAGATCACACCATTGCACTCCAGCCTGGACAATGAGAACAAAACCTCATCCCCCCCCAAAAAATTATAATAATTATGATCAAGTGTCATTACATATAACAGTATCAGAACATTGGTACTCAGCATGGAAACATATGCTCTCAGAAAAACCTGAACTCCTAATTTAGAACTGCAAATAGATCTCTGTCCCTTTGAATGCCCTATCCTTATCCTTGCTTTTCTCTACTTAACATAAATTGGCATTTCTTATTTTACTGTCCACTGCTAAGCTCAAATGTGAGTCTATGAGAGTAGAAATTTTTGGTTCCCGATGTACCCCCAATGCCTAGAACAAAGTGGCACATAAAAGTACTCCAAATACATTTGTTGAATGAATGAATGAGCATATGAACACTAAACTGGAAATTTCAACTACATGTACTATATCCAGTCAACTTTTAAAAATCTCGCATTTCCTACTTCTTCTAGTAGATGAGTCTCTTTTTATTATTCCATTATTTTATGAGGGAACATTCTATGTAAAAGGTACATAAAGGTTCAGAGTAAGTTAGCATAAAATGGGGGTTGTATTTTGTCGAATGGAAGAATTACATCTGCCTAATCCAGAGATGCATCAGCAAAAATACACAAGTGAAGTGTTCCATAGTGTGTTTCATCATGTCTCAACATATCTTAAGTGACACAGGAAACAACCCCCCAATATAATACATCAATTAAAGTAACAGTAAGTTTCTCACAAATTATTTTACAAAGTAGAAATCTGAAAATCTTACTAGGTTCTAACAGAAACAGAGAACAGAGAGTGTGTGCATCTTATTAACAACCTATCCCCAGTACCTAAAACAATGCTCAATAAACAGCTGCTGAATGAATAAAATCAATCAAAATTATTATCTTACCAGAGATTCTAGTTCTCCCAAAGTACGACTGCTGCTCAGCCATTTCCTGCATTCTGCTGTGCCTACTGTGGTGACCTCATGGACAGTTTGTTCCCTAAGCTCAGCAGGTAACGCCTGGAAGGAAATATGCTGCCATAGAGGCAGATTTTCTGCTTCTTTTGGGGAAAATTTCTGGATAAACTCCAGCTGAAATAAATTGTTAAAGAAGAGTAACATGAGACAAGTCAGAGGAATGGATACACAAAAGCTAAGTATTAGTTTCCACATTTAATATTTCAAGAAAGCTTTATAATGAATGGTACGGTAATATCTACGTTCCAGACCAAGGTAACATAAATGAACATGCTTTATTATTGTTGTTGTTGATGCTGCATTGGTTTCCAAAACAAAAACACAGCTTAAGTGGAGCACAATATAAAGGCACCCAAGACATTAAATAATGTATTTCATTATTAGTTATGTCAGATATCTTATCATGCTCCTACTTACCAATAAGTCTTATTTTCCTATATACTCTTCACCTTGTACAATTAAGTCAAAAGTAATATTCCAAATATACAAACTGGATTGATTTAGTCAACCTTCATAGCTTACTATTATCTCACTTGATTATAGCAGAGAACTTAAAGAAGCAAAGATTCAGCTTTCAAATGAGTTAGCTGGTTTTGTCCTACTTTAAACAACATACTAAATCAGTTTCACAAAGGTAAGCCACAAATCAAAGAGTGTGGTTGGCAAATCCATTCCACCACTGAAATAACCAAAGTGTTTAGTAGGTTAACAGAAAAGTACTGTTTTGTTAAAATGCAGATGTTAGAGACTAGATAAAAATGGAAAACAAAAGTTGTAAGAAACAGTTTAAATGTTGAATCAGTTTTTGGTGGAAAAATAGTAAAAACCAATGGTGCATTTAATGATTAAAATAAGTATAATCCAACTAGGAAGTATATTAATTAGTGTATTTTCTAAGAAGTAGAATAATTCAATTTAAAATACTCAAAATCTACTTGATGAAAACTTTTCCCACACCAAAAACTAAAAACCCACCAAAAAAAAAAAAATTAAATCTGACAGAGAAACTTTTCTGTCATATGCTATATTTGTATTTCAATTTTATTTATTTTGTGGAAAATATTTACCAGTCAATGCAAGCTAGAAATCATGTGGCTATCTGCTGTGACAGAGGCTACACCCAGAAAAACAGATCCCTTGATGAGCGAGTGTCTATTATAAAAAGCAGCTTTATTCATAAAACCAAACTACATCAGGAAAGCCAAGAGAACTGTGCCAGCTGGTAAACATCAGTTCAAATATCACCTTTCTTTATAATAAAGTCCAGTAAGTGAGTGAACTACTTCCCTTTCCAAAATAGAAACTAAAAAAATAATGTCCTGGACAACATAAAAGGGTAGGTATTGCCAAAATTTGTTACAGAAAGAGTTCAAGATTCTATTCTGAGGTTGAAAACCCTGGTTTCAACACAATTCTAAAGACTTAAAACTGCTATGACAAAATAGTTCATAAAAGACTAAAGTATAAGGGAACAATACACAGAGAATTATGACTTCTTTTCTTAAAACCGGAAAGAGAATACACTTGTGGGTTTAAAATGCAAATGCAGTAATTTTTACTTCACATTAAAAAGGTAGTACAACTATCAGTGTGCTTAGATAAGGCATATTAAATACTTTTCCCTCAAGTAGGTAACCTCCTTGTATTTTTGCTTTTCTTGATACAATGGAATACTACTAATAGTTACATACTAAAAGAAATAATGTGATATTCAATAATTACTATTAGAACAGTAAATGCATTCTAACATCTATTAGCATTTTCTTCCAAATTAGCATCATAGACACCTTTGTTTTTTAATGTATATTATCACCATACTGGGATTAACTATTTTCATTTATGTTAAGGTGACATCACTCGTAAAAAAATTTGGGTTATTTTACTATTTAAAAAGACACCATCTTGTAATGCATATAGCTGAATAATTATTTCAAGTTTCATTGCTCGCTTCTCCTTTTTTCTCTAATATGCTTTCTTACCTTTGCTTCTCTAGTCCCACGACCTTCCACATTCATCCTGTAACATGTACCTCAAATGCCATCAACTCCCAACTCCTATGCCTACCTGTTCCCATACTGCACCTCTTCAGAAATGACTGTCTCAGCTACGAACACCGAAAAACATTTGATTTGTGCCTCAGTTTTGGCATTCATCACAAACCACTCTTTAATATGAGTATCTTTATAAATTTATAATTTCTACTAGATTTTATGTTCCTTAAGATATCATGAGATAGTGCAGTGGTTTCCAAGCTGTTTTTTTACAATAAGACAGTCTTGCTATGTTGTCCAGGCTGGACTTGAACTTTGGGCTAAATAAAACGATCCTCCGATTCTCCTGCCTCAGCATCCCAGATCAGCTGTTAGGTGTGAATTTGTGGAAGTTATTTAATTTCCCCGAGCTACTGTTTCTTCATCTGTCAAATGGACACAATATTATCTATCACAAGGCTGCTGTAAGGACTAAATGAATTAAGTGCCTGGCCTGGTACAGTCTCAAAAATATTATTTCCCTTCCTCCTTCCTTTAAGAGAAAGGATAATGTCTTAAGGGGTAAAAAAAAGAGCCAAGCAGGAGAGGAGACCTAACATTTGTTAAATGGTCTTTTCATGCCATATGTATATCTTATCAAGTTTCTTAACTGCCATATGAGTATTAGTATCTATCTCAATTTTATAATTAACTCTCCTAAGGACTCTCAAAATAGGTATTCAGATTCAGGTTTTCTTAAATTTCATCACAATAACTTGTACATAAACAAAATCTGCATATAATAACTGAAGATACAAATTAAAAGTAACTCCTCATTTACCTATAATTTACATATCTGATAGCCTCAATTATTTGGAAAAATTTAGAAAACTGAGAGTAAGAGATCTCTAGGCATAGACTATAATTTATCTAATTTAGAACACTGCTTCTAGACCTCATAGCTAATTCATTCTGAGTTATATTATTTTAAAAGTTAAAATTTCATAACCACCTTGGGAAAATAATTTTATTCCTGTTGTATAAATAAGAAAATTGAGGTTAAAAGGAAAGTGGCAGCTGAGCTCAATAGCTCACACCTCTAATCCCAGCACTTTGGGACGCCAAGGCAGGAGGATCGTTTGAGTTCAAGTTTGAGACCAGCCTGGACAACATAACCAGACCTTGTCTCTATTAAAAAAAAAAAAAAAAAAAAGGAAAGTGACTTTCTTAAAGTCTTATGACATGTGACCCTTTCCCTCCCAGTCCCACTTCTTCTAAGAGATCTGGAGTAGAAAATTCTTTTGGAAGCAAGCAAGCTCCCCATGCTCTTAGAGGGCTAATAGGTGGGGCTACCTTTAAGAAAAAGAAGGCTAAGAGGTAGGTGTAGTACCTCTGGTTCCTGGCCAACCACTCTAGGGCAGGAAAAGACTTGGACTTGAGGCAAAAACCCTAGTCAGAAATAACTCCTAGCATTTATTGAGCACCCTCTTAAACCTAGCACTATCCTGTTTTCCATGTATTATTTCCAAGTCTTTACAAACTTTTTCAAAATAGTTATACATATCTTCTGCTTTGCAGACAATGAAAATGAAGTTCAGAAAGGATGACTTGCCTAAGGTCATGGTATGCCAGGATTCAAACCAAGGACCATAGGACCTTAAAGTCTAATCCTCTTCACTAATCTAGTAGTTCCCAAGCTTAGATCCAAGTCTGACTCACGCAGGAACTTAATGATAGTACCAACAAAAACAAATTATTGAGCCTTACTTCATACCCATGCCTCCATACCCACCCATCCACAGATTAGAGTCCAGGAACTTATATTTTTAAAAGAGCTCCTACAACAGTTCCAATGTGAGCAGTCTGAGGGACTGCACTAGGCCATACAGGTTTATGTAAGTAAAGACCATTAAGAGCAAAAATAATATTCTAGCTCTTCAAAATAAAAGGGGCAGGGGATATAGAACCATTTCATTTCATGTATCTCAAATATATATGAAAAACAAGCAGAAAGATCTATTTCAGGAAGATAGAATTAGAATAATTATCTATAACTCGAAGCAAGGACATCAAAATCTATACCCAGCAATAAGCAAAGCAATCAACATGTCAAAAATTTATGCTTAGATCACACCAATATTTAAATTTAAAATAAATGGAGGCAAGGCCAGGCAGAGTGGCTCACACCTGCAATCTCAGCACTTTGGAAGGCAGAGATGGATCACTTGAGCCCAGCAGTTTGAGACCAGCCTAGGCAACTTGGTGAGACCCAGTCTCTACAAATAATTTTTTTAAAAATTAGCCAGGCGTAGTGGCGTGTGCCTGTAGTCCCAGCTACTCAGGAGGCTGAGGTGGGAGGATTGCTTGAGCCCAGGAAGTCGAGGCTGCAGTGAGCTGTGATCGAGCCACTGTAAAACCAGCCTGGGTGACACAGCGAGACTCTGTCTCAAAAAAATAATAAAATAAATTTTTTAAAATGGAAAAAAAAAAAAGGCTATCAAAGGAGTCTGAATCCAACTCTGAGCAGCTTCATAGACAGTGACAAAGATAATATCCCTCCTTGCCTGATGGGGTGGCGCCATGAAGAAAAAGAGACGCTTCAACAGTATTGATAGGTTGATGAGTTGATAACATTCTCCAGGGCACGACTTTATCTGGAAAAAGACATGAGAGAGGAGAGAAGAGACTGACTAATTTAGAATCAGAATTTTTACAAGAAGAGAATATGCCAAAATATTAATAGCAGCTCTTTCTAGGGGAAAAGATGGTAGGTAATACTGACTTTTAATTTGGGGCTTTTCTTATCTTCAATGAATCTAAATTTAGAATGAGACTGAAATTTTGACATTATATTTAAAAATAACACTGTAATTTCTACTTCTAATTATCATTTTGATGATAACTGGGTATGTCAGTCCTCCTACTCAAAGACAATTCATGGAACTTTTTCAGATCTAACTACAATAGTAGAGAGGTAGATAAAACTCTACAAGACAGAAGCTTCATTAAAAGATGTTACAGGGGCTGAGTGTGATGGTTCACAACTGTAATCCCAGCACTTTGGGAGGCCAAGGTGGGAGGACTGCTTGAGCCCAGGAGTTTGAAACTAGCCTGGGCAACACAGCAAGAACTGCATATCCACAAAAAGTTTTAAAAATTAGCTGGGCATAGTGGTGCATGCCTGTAGTCCCAGCTACTCAGTAGGGTGAGGGAGGAGGACCATTTGCACCCAGAAGTGAGGCTGTAGTGAACTATGATTGCACACAACTGCATTCCAGCCTGGGTGACAGAAAGAGATCCTGTCTCTAAGAAAAAAACCACCACTAACAAAAAAATTTTATAAACTCAATTTTATCAATTCCTATCATAATATAATATCATTCCATCCTGGAATCAATTTTTATCATAATGAACTAGAAGAAATCCATTCCTACACCATAATGCACTAAGAAAGCTTTTATTTAAAGGAAACTTGATACATAAAACACATAACATGAAAATCACTTTATCTGCTTTGTGAAAGATATGTTAAGGATTTAGTAAAGTGTGTAAGTGATAATCCGGACCATCAGCCATGGAGACATAGATGTCAGCTGTTCAGGTTATTACACACCTCACTGGATCTGATCTACAAAATCCTTTAAAGGTTAACCAAGAAATATATGATACAGTAAGACTATTAGAAAACAAAAGATGTATGGCCCACGTAAGATCTTAAAGGCCAGGGACAAAAATACGTAACAAATAGGTCATAATCATCTTATATGGAACACATAAAACACCTCAGAATTTAAAAGCAAAAAATGTTAATGTTAAGAAGATGAAATCATTATTAATTTTCTGTCTGTACCTATTCATAAAACATGACTTCTTTTGCCAAAAGCATCTATCAATGTCAAACTCAAGTTCCTCTCAAATCATCTTGACTTAAAAAAAAAAAATACAACAAAATCAAGAGTCGGCTTGTCTAAGGCATATTAGAGAGACAGAAGAGAGAGACCTCTTGGCCATCAATTATAAGTCGCTCTTATTTTCTACTATGCATTCAATTTTAAATGTAATCTCAATTAACCCAGTCTTTCCTTCCCAGAACAATTACTGAAATTACATAAAATCCTGAGAATATGAGAAAACATCCCCAGTTTCACACTAACGATTTTTTAGTACATCCTTCTTAAAAGTATCAGCATTAATACAGGACAAAGACAGTCAAAACAATCTTGTTACTATGATATTTCTCCCGCTGATATTCACATTCTTAAAGATTATTATATCCCCAAAGGAACTGCATATAAAGTGGGTATTTTAGGCCTTCTAATTCTACGCACCAGATGAGCCACTATGGTGACATGGTGTGCACAGAGTTCAGCAGTCCCATATCTGCAATATAAAAGAGAAGGCAACTACATTTATACAATTACTCAGAAACACAAGGAGATGAACTTGCATAAAGCACTAAATATTCTGATGAGGACATTAAAAACTGCCATTATTTCCATGACCAAATAATATCACAATATACAAAACTCCCTAAACAGTACTCATCTATTGGCTTGAACCAAAGAAAGAACTTGTTTCCTAATTTAATGCTGTAATATGAAATCAAAGCGTTTCGGGAATTATTTTTAAAGGATTACTGAAACATAGTTTTTCTATAAGCTTACAATTATAAAATTATCTACTGTCACTACTAATAACGAATCCAAAGAACAAAAAAGCAAATATGTTGTACCGAGCAAGGAAGCACCATGCATCCATAGCTAACAAAGAGGTGATCATATTAGCACTAAGTACAGCATTCAGCAGAGCAGCATCCTAATCAAAAACAGAAAAATTAATTTATTTAAATACTAAAGTTCACAATAAGCAATAATATTATATTTCTCAAAATAAAACAAGAAAGCACTATCAGAATTCAAATAACAGATCCTCAATGGGAAAGTTCTACTTTCTAGTATCTGAAAGGACACTGCCATTCCCTCAATATTTATTGAGCACCTACTATACATTAAGTACTGTGCTGTGCTATGGAGAGTTCAACATGATTTTAAATGTAGTAACTCAATCACCAGGATCCACAAAGATTCTCTAAGTAGCCTGAAATATTCAAAACAACATAAATAACATATATGCTTATTTTATTATTTCTGCCTTTATTCACATACAATATTTAATAGGTGCTAGATATTGTGTAATATCTGAAATGCTACTGATCCCTAAATTTCAGATATTACAAGTATCAAATTCCTAGAATTTCTTAACCTCTTTTCAAATCAAATTCTATTTTTTTGAAAATCTACATTATGTCTGAGATCTATGAGACCTGATACTACAAGCTATTTACTTTTCTTTTGAAACTTACTTAAGTACTACATATTTTTCCTCTTCTCACATTGTCTTTGCATACCTCCCCACCCAAAATGTTTTCTCAAATATTTTAGCCAAATATTAGATCTAAATAACATAGGAATCTGGGATTACCATTTTCTAGGACACAACTAAGTTTCATTCAAAAGGAATATACTAAGTATATCCACACTTTCTTCTGTATATGAATCACAATTTCAATGAAGAGAAAGCAAAAGTGTAACCTTAGCTTAGCACAGTTAAGTAATATGCTTACCAGTTCAGCAAACAGTGAGGGATGAAAGGAAGTAATAAATGTACACAGATGAACACAAACATGCTGATACAAGGTGACAGCCACCTCAGCTTTCCCCTTACTCTTTAATCCCTGTAAATGAACAGGTAGAGAGAGTTCACCAGAACACTGCCCAAAACTGTAGAAAATGGCTTTGAGTAGAGATATCCTGCAGGGAAATTGAGAACATTGAACCCAACATTAATAACATTTACTAATTAGCAAATATAATAATAATATGTAACATGGAAGGTTGTTTAAGCAGAAAATGTTTCAAGAGGTATAATCAGCAATAGTTTCCAACATGTGTGAATATGTACACATAAAAGGAAAATATATTCACTGTCAAAGAAATTCCTTAAAGGAGAATTTTCCTGGACATTTTTTGCATCATTTACCAACTGTTTATCTTGGTAATGAGTTACACAAAGTCAAAGTTCCTCAAGGAACTTGAAACTTAAATAGCTAAATTAGATATTATATGGAAAACAGAAAATAAGTAGCAGACAAGGAGGAGTCATTTTAAGATTAAAATGGTTGAAGAAACTTAGAGGAGTTAAACAACAAATTAAAAATAGTCAAGTTATGGGCAGGGTGTAGTGGTTCACGCCTGTAATCCCAGCATTTTGGGAGGCCAAGGCGGGAAGATCACTTGAGCCCAGGAGTTGGAAGACCAGCCTGGGCAACATAGTGAGACCTTATCCCTAGAAAAAATTTAAAAATTAGCCAGGAGAGCTGGCACACACCATTAGTCCCACTTATTTAGGAGGCTAAGGTAGGAGAATTACTTGAGCCCGGGAAGTTGAGGCTGCAGTGACCCATGGTCGTGCCACTGCACTCCAGCCTGGGTGACAGAGCAAGACCCTGCTCCAAGCAAAACACAACAAAACAAAACAAAACAAAACAAAACTGTTCAAATTGTAAGTATGTAAAGAAGACAAAAGCACGAGTAAAAGCACACAAATAAGGAGTGTGACAGAAGCAAGGAATATGTGTTGAAAATGAATTCAAGAATGAGGAGCAAAAGTAGAAGATGACAACAGTATGGGACAGGCTTTAAATCCAGCTGAGAAGTTCTAACATCATGTTTCAGTTTTTGAGCAGAATAGGAAGCTCAGAGCCAGGTTTAGGGAGACTAACCTCATTGTGGTACATAGAATGGGATAAAGGAAGAGGTGAAAAATTAGAGCACAGAGTAATCCGGGAAGAAAGAAACTAGAGCCTGGACTATGGTGTTGGCAAGGAAGATGATTAAAGGTTAGATTTGCCAGGATATACCTTACAGTGTCTAGTATTCTATTTATCAGAGCTCGTTTTTAAATGTTTCTACTTACAGCTACTCTATTACAATCAATGTTTATAATGCTATTAAGCAATACTGAACAAAATTAAAATATTAAAATATTTTTAGCATCTAATATAGTTTTATATATTTTATATTTATCTATTTTTATAAAGTAGCAATGTATATGTGTGTGTGTCTACACAATAACTATTAACATAAATTTCTGATTAAAAAAAACCCCACAAACTTAATTTCAAGACCATTCCAAACAATAGGGCATTCTCAACCATTGGTAATATGACTGGATAAAAACATGTTTGCTACCTGGTTGTAGTTTCTGAGATCTGGCTGTCTGTGCACCACACGGTTTGCACTTCCTTAGGCTGAGATGGCAGCTTATCCATGACAACAACCAGAAGAAGACATTGTGGAAACTGTAGTTCATATGGCAGGTCTTACATGTAATAAAAACACATTAATTCAGCAGAAATCTGATTAATACGTAAAGGAATAATTTTTGTTTGTTTGTTTGAGACAAAGTCTCACTCTGTCACCCAGCCTGGAGTGCAGTGGTGTGATCTCAGCTCACTGCAACCTCCACTGTCTGGGTTCAAGTGATTCTCCTGTCTCAGCCTCCTGAGTAGCTGGGACTACAGGTACATGCCACCACACCCAGCTAATTTTTGTATTTTTAGTATAGATGGCGTTTCACCATATTGGTCAGGCTGGTCTTGAACTCCTGACCTCAGGTGATCTGCCCACCTCGGCCTCCCAAAGTGCTGGGATTATAGGCGTGATTCACTGTGCCCAGCCAGGTATAATTTTTAAATAAGAAATATGTTTCAAGAAAAGAAAGTAAAAGAAACTTAATGAAAATTTCTTAATTGTAAAAAAGAATGGCTAGGGGAAATCACTGTCTCTAACATGTCATAATAGATGATTTATCATTAAATCTGTTTTGAAGCTTACCTAATTTACTGTCCAAAACCACCTGCATGAAAGGCTGAAATGTGAGCAGCTGACTGACAAGTGGATCCAGTGTCACTAGGAAAGCACCTGCTATTTCCTCTTGGTGTGCTTTAGAAATCCTGGTAGCATAAAGGCTTGGAGGAAACTTGCTGGACAGGGAGAGAAAAAAAACTCATTCATTAATAGCTATCTTCTAATTTTAGGTAGAGTAAGTACTATAAACTGATGTTCTGGTAGTAAAAATATATTAAAAACTAAATTTTTAAAAATAAGTCTGCATTTTATAAAACAAAATTCAAAGTACTGAATTGATACCAGAATTGGATCAAGATCTCTAAACTAAACATAGCCATAGTTCTATAAAATGATAAGTTGATAATCTTAGAGAAATCTTTGTTGCTTTGAGGCACTGATATAATTTTGACAATGTCCTTAAAAATACTATAAAAATCTAAATCTTAAATCAAAAGATTTTATCAAAATCAAAAGTAAAAATGTATATTGAAAAGATTATTACTGATAAATTCTAGCTTATTTCTATTAAAAGTTGTTTTTTAGGCAGAGCGTGGTGGCTCATGCCTGTAATCCCAGCACTTTGGGAGGTTGAGGCAGGTGGATCACCTGAGGTCAAGAGTTCAAGACCAGCCTTGCCAACATGGTGAAACCCCGTCTCTACTAAAAATACAAAAATTAGCTGGGTGTGGTGGTGCATGCCTGTAATCCCAGCTACTCGGGAGGCTGAGGCAGGAGAATCGCTTGAAACCAGAAGGCGGAGGTTGCTGTGAGCCAAGACCGTGCCATTGCACTCCAGCCTGGGCGGCAGAGTGAAACTCTGTCTCAAAAAAAAAAAAAAAAAAAGCTGCGTGTGGTGGCTCACACCTGTAATCCCAGCACTTTGGGAGGCTGAGGTGGGCGGATCAACTGAGGTTGGGAGTTCAAGACCAGCCTGACAAACATGGAGAAACCTCATCTCTACTAAAAATACGAAATTAGCTGAGCGTGGTGGCACATGCCTGTAATCCCAGCTACTTGGGAGGCTGAGGCAGGAGAATCGCTTGAACCTGGGAGACAGAGGTTGCAGTGAGCCAAGATTGCACCATTGCACTCCAGCCTAGACAGCAAGAGTGAAACTCCGTCTCAAAAAAGAAAAAAAAATGTTGTTTTTAAATAGGCAGAAAGCTGAATTTACTATGAATTAATAGTTTCTCAGAAGCAAGAGCTTTACAAGAAATAAACCGTATACTAACACTGAAGAATGGAAAGATTATTTCATGAAAATGTCTCAGTAACTGGATTTTAAACTAAACTTCAATCAAAACTTATGTCAACTAAGATATGTATTCTATATTTTTTGCCACATTAATTGTAAACTTGCCAATACATGAGAAAACTCTGTCTAGCAGAGGATAACAGCATTTTAAAGTACGCACTTAAGATAAACACTTGAGGTTTTTGTAGAGTGATGGAAAAACCACCAATCTGTCAATTAGTTACATGACTTTGGTTCATTCATTTGCCCTCCCTGAGACTCAGTTTCATCATTTGTGACACTGATTCTGAGTTACTGTGAGGATTAAATTATAAGTAAATAAAAGATATACAAATAAATCATAGTAATGAAATTCCATAGACTTGAATTACATCTACTAAGCATCATTTCAAGAATTTATTTTTTCAATCAAATATTTTTAAATTAATTTGACAAATGTTTACTAAGTGCCTATGTATACATGCCATGCACTGTTCCATGAGTGGGTGATACAGTAATACAGAGAATATACAAGTCATTGTCTTTAAAGTTTACAAATTCTAATGAAAGGGGACAGTTAACAGACAAGTGTACAAGTAAATAATATAGCAGAGGTTAATTCAGTGCTATAGAGAAAAAAATAAAACAAGGAAAGAAAGACAAGAAGTTCTATTGATGAAAGTCATCTGAGGGGTTGAGCAGAGAAGGCACATCATCTGATTTATGTTTTTTATCATTTACTTTGGCTACTGTGTGGAGAACAAACTAGCGCGAGGCAAAGATAGAAAGTTTTTTTGCAAAATCCAGGCAAGAAAATAATAGGGGGTCAGATCAGATGGTAGCAGTTCAGGAGATGAGAATTGCGTGTACGTGTGTGTGTGTGTACCCTGAAGGTAACATTGACAGAACATGTTAAAGGGGCAAGGTTTTTTGGCCTGATCAATTTGAAGAATAACATTGCCACTTAAACTGAAATAAAGAAGTTACAAAAGGAGATTTTGTTGGGTATGAGGATGATATGGATGGAAATCAAGAGTTCAGTTTGGGACAATTTAGTATAGATGTCCTGACTGGTAGTTAGACATTAAAGGAGACATAAATTTAAAGTCTTGAGACTAAATGAAAATAGATAACAGGCCTGAGGAGTAAGTGCTGGGACACACTTAACTTAGAAGAGAAACCTGCTAAGGAGGCTGAGAAGGAGCAGCTAGTAAGACTAGAAGAGAACCAACAGTGAGACATGTCCCAGAAACCAACAGAACAAAGTGTTCAAAAAAGAGGATCAAGTGCTACTGACAGGTTACAGAAGGACTATAATTGACTACTGGATGCAGCAATGTGGTGGTCACTGATGACCTTAACAAGAACTATTTTGATGAAGTGTTGGTACAGAAAGCCTGATTGGACTAGATTCAAGAAAGAGACGAGACAGGGGTATAAGACAACTCTTTCTAGAAATTTTGCTGTAAAGAAAGGCAGAGAAATGAGAGGGTATTTGTAGGAGGATGTAGAGTCAAGAGATTTTGTTTTGTATTGTTAAGATGGGAAAAAAAACAGCATATGTGTATAATCATGAGAGTGACCCAGTGTGGAGGAAAGGCTGATGATGCAAGAGGGAAAGGGAATAATTGCTGGTGCAAGGTCACTGAGCCTGTGAGAGAGGATGAAATCCAATGCACAATGGAGAGGCTAGTCTTAGGGGCACAGTTCACTCATGGGAGTGAGGGAATGAATATATGGGTCTAGATACACATAGAATAGTAGATGTGTTAGAGCAAACATACAGCAGCTCTCTTTTAATTGCTTCCATTTTTCCTCAGTGACACAGGAAGTGAGGTCATTGACAATGAGGAATTGGGAAGGTGTTGGGAGATACAGGAAGTTTGAGGAAGGAAAGGTGTGAAAAAGTTGTCTGGGACACCAAATGAATTATGAAGCTGCAACAGGACTGCTGGATAAATGAACTCACTTTGTGTCAAATTTAGGGCTCTTTGGAGGAAACCATCAATTTTAGAAGTCACTTAGCCCCCATCTAAATTTTGATACCTTTCTGTAATTCAATTTTTTTCTGAGATGGTTTCAGAAAAAAGACCGTCTTGTAAAGTGAATTACAGAAAGGTATCAAAATTTAAATTTAAATGGAGGCTAAGTGACTTAAACTTCATAAAAACAAAATAAAAATAAAGATTAAAAAATGCCAATATAAAAATAAAGGTATATATAAGGTATACGTATATTTGTGTATATATATATTTGCCATTGGATTTTATCACCTACTAATTATTTATCGCTCCTGTATAAGGTACTAATAAAATACAAAGATAAGCATAACTCATGTGGAATATATCTTTCAAAAGCCTCTATCTCCAATTACTTCAAGCTAGCAGATAAAAATTACTAAAACCTTAAGAAAAACTCTGTTTTATCGTAAAATGGTAGGTACTTAAGCACTGCATGGCACAGATGGCATTGTTATATCTTAATAATGATATGGCATTCTTCTTACCTGTGTATCTGAAGATACAGCTGGTGCAAAGTACAGCAAGAATCAGAGAGGAAAGGAAGAAATTCCTAAAATAAAACAACTCTATTCATTCTTTGCATAAAAATGTGTCTCTTTAGTACATACAATCTCACAAAGGTATGTAAAATAAAATAAAATCCTGAATGTGCCCCCTTTTAAAAAAATTATTTGTTTTTCTTTCTTTTCTTTTCTTTTGAGACAGAGTTTCACTCTTGTTGCCCAGGCTGTAGTACAATGGTGTGATCTCGGCTCATGCAACCTCTGCCTCCTAGGTTCAAGCAATTCTCGTGCCTCAGCCTCCCAGGCAGCTGGGATTACAGGCATGTACCATCATGCCTGGCTAATTTGGTATTGTTAGTAAAGGAGGGGTTTCACCATGTTGTCCAGGCTGGTCTTGAACTCCTGACCTCAGGTCATCCACCTGCCTTGGCCTCCCAAAGTGCTGGGATTATAGGCATGAGCCACCGCGCCCAGCACTAAAAAAAAATTCTTAACATGAGAATGAAAGGAGGATGAGGCTAAAAAACTCATTGTTCTATTTAACCACAATGTTCAAACTTTAAAAACTGTGTCATAATTTTAAAGAGGCCTGCATATTTGAGAGTCATCAGAACAGTAGCGATAACTGTAAAATAGAAAAGTTGTCGACCAGGCGTGGTGGCTCACACCTGTGATACCAGCATTTTGGGAGGGCAAGGCAGGCAGATCACCTGAGGTCAGGAGTTCAAGACCAGCCTGACCAACATGGTGAAACCCCATCTCTACTAAAAATACAAAAATTAGCCAGGTGTGGTGGCAGGTGCCTGTAGTCTCAGCTCCTCAGGAGGCTGAGGCAGGAGAATCGCTTGAACCTGGGAGGCAGAGGTTGCAGTGAGCCGAGATCACGCCACTGCACTCCAGCCTGGGCAACAGAGCGAGACTCTGTCTCAAAAAAATAAATAAATAGAAAAGTTATCAAGGCAGATCATTTGCAAAGATGAGCAGAGAATGCTTACAGCAGCCAGTGAACAAAACATTATTAGTAAAAGATATTACTGGTTTTTAAAAAAACATTGTCCTTGTTCAATTTGTTTTTGACCTTGTCTTCTTCTGTTTTTGACGAAAGATAAGGGTTTCCAATGACGATTTATTACAGCCAGAATGCCATGGCTGGTACCCTGGCTACTGATACACTGCCATCCAAATTGGTCTTTCTGGGCAGCTGCCATTTAAGAGTAGTTGGCTGCTTCTTACACTGGGCTCCCTGCAGCTTGCAGGGTTTGTATTCCAGTGGCAAAGACACATTGTGGGAAATGCACCAATGGCACTTGATGGGTAGTTACCCATCTGATATTTACTTGGTGTGTAGGGAGGCAAAGTTTTCCCTAACTATGCTGCTTGTCTTTTTGAAAAAATCAATTCTATCAGGGGAATCTTTAAAAATTTTCAAATGACCATCAGCTTTTTCCTATATCTTATAATACAATAAAAACTATTTTTTTTTTTTTTACTTTCTAAGACATTGTCTAACCATAAATGATAAAGAAATCACACCTGTACTTAAATCCCAGCCTTACCGGTTTCTAGATATGTGACTTGATCAAGTTATATGCTATCTGAGCTTGAGCTTTCTATTCTGTGGAATGGGGATAATAATTCGTTTTCTGAGAGGACTACAATTAAACAAAGTAACGTATAATAAAGCCTTACCTTAGCGTAGTGCAAAAGGGAGTTGGCAAAAAAACGACACAATTTGAGTGTTTTCTGAAATAATCTGTAGTCAGCATTATCCTGATCCAAAAAGGGAAATAACAAAGCATAATAAGAAAAGAATATAAAATTAGCTAAGCTTACAAATGAGATAATATTTTCTAAAAACAAAACAAAACAAAAACCCTCTTAAACACAGTATAAAATTTTTCCAAGAAAGTATAACTCTGAATGATTAGGTGCAATACAAATAACAAATGACAACAGAGGTATTAAATTAAATTCTACATTACTGAAAAGAAATCTTAACCTCTGATAGCAAAAGAGGTGATCCTTCTCGGTTGATCTGAAAGTGACAGAAATTTAAATACCTTATTCTTTGTTACATGGGGATCAATTTAACGGATGGTCAAAAGAAAAAGGTCTTACAAATCAAAGAAAGAATGATATATAGAAGAAAACAGGTAAAGACATAAAAACACATTTCACAAAAAAGACAAAACAAACTGCCAATAAACTACTACTGAAAAATATTCAAATTACAACCTAATTATATATATTTGAGGAAGGGGGAGGTTTGAGGGTTATTTGATTAGCAAAGATTAAAAAGATTGATAATATCCCTACACTAGTAAGGAAGTAAGTTAACAAGCACTTTCTTTTACCACTGGTGGGAGCATAAAATAATACATTATTATTAAAAGTTGAAATGTTAAAACACCTTGAGTAGCAATTCAATTTCTGGAAATACAGTCTACAGAAATACTAGCATAGGTATGCAATGTGACATTTTTCGCTGCTCTGCCTATGGAGTAGCCATTCTTTATTCCTTTACTTTCTTCATAAACTTGCTTTCATTTTACTCTATGGATTCACCTTGAATTCTTTTTTGCACAAGATCCAGACCTCTTTTGGGGTCTGGATCAGGACCTCTTTCCAGTAATAACTTCCTGGCAAACCCCACAGGGACAATACTGAGGAGACCTCCAGCCCCCAAAATTAGACTGCAGCACCAATTAGTCAACTTTCATTAAGTGGTGGGGTACCCAGGTGATGAAGAGGATTGGGTTAGAGGCCTAACTTACGGGAGTTAGAGTCTCTCCTAAGACAGGGTGGGTTTAAACGCCCCTCTTAATAAAAGGAAAGGATGCTTGACTGAACTTTGGTTTGTGGCTCAACTTAGGAAAATTAGACTCCTTCTTAAGATTTAGAGGGTTAGAGATCCCCCTCAGTAAAGTCCCTCTTGGCTAAGAACTGGTTTGGCACTACAGGATATTAACTGCTATTCTCTTTGGATTACTCGGCCTTGCACTCTTGCTGACGGCTGTGGGTGACAGGATTAGGCATGTACAGAATCATGGGACATGGGGAGCTTTTATCCTCCCCAAAAGGGGAAACTTGAGCTGATGGAACTGCTGAAAAAGGTCCCTTCACTACAGACAAGTGCTGCCTGAACTTGATTCAGTGTCACTGCAATGGAGGGGTCTTTCTCAGGCCTCCCTGAGCTCCTCACCTTCCCCACCCTGCCACAAGCAATGCTTTTCTCCCATTCTCTGCTCTCCCTTTCTTATCTTTTCTGTTACTCAGATCAACTGTCCACTCTTTCATCTTGCCCAGAGACCACATGTTGAAAAATATCCTTAGGAGCTTGACCTTGTAACCATATGGCAGTACTTTCTCTTTGTCTCTACCATCCAGAGGACAGGAATTTGGGGATTCATGTTTTAATTAGCTCTAAAAATTATCTTGAGCCTTTGCAAGCTCAAAATTGGCTGCTCTGGGCTCCTTCTGGAAAGAACAATGGAAATTGCCTAGTGCTGGAGCTCAGCAGCTAAGGCTTTGCCATTTTACAATGGCTGGCAGCCCGGGTTCAATCTGGCAAAGGCAATGAGTACTTTCTGGTTGATATCTGTGTGACCTTTACCATTTATTGATTCTCTTCCCCTCCATGAACTGTCTTGAATTTTTCTTTCTCTGAGCACCTGGAAGGTTTCCTTTGGTAACATTCAAAAGCCAGAAATATTGGCACTTTGGCATGGCTAAAGTTGGGTAATAGGGGATTTAAAAGGACGTTTTAAAAAGTGCTATGGTTAAAAGTCAGCTTAACTGAAAGTAGATATTCAAGCTCTAACAGCCTGGGACTCCATCAGAAAACAGAGGGGGCACCACAGATCCCTTTTTAGTGAAAACCTCTATTTTCCTCATGGAACCCCAAGAATTAAAAGTGCATAGATCCCTCTCAAAATCTAAGGCTCTGTTCTGTTCTGTTTTGCATTGCATTATCTGATGTTTTCCACTTTGGAGGTATCATAAATTACTTCACAGAGCCTTGGTATATAACTAGGTAGGAAATATACTTTTGGCGATAACTAATGGCATGAGGGGGATACTCAGATCTTTGTACATTTGGATCAGAAGCATGCTCTTGGCCACTTAGAAGGTATGGGGATGTCCCCACCTTCCCCTCAACCCCCATTGAGAGATACAACTCCCATGAGTGATGGGCTAATCACAGAATAGACTGATTGGCTTTGGGTTACTTTGCAATGAAATGCATGGTAAAATCATTGGACTGCCTTGTTCCATAGTGTTTCTCTTTTGGGAATCCAGGATCCAGTATACAAATGGGACACTTAATTTTGGGGGATCTGTTTTGCATTCCAACTGTGCCTGCTTATTAGGCTGTAGAAACTGCATGCTTTCCCGGCCCTGTTCCTCTAAGGGCTCTACCCTAAAGCCAGTAATCCAATTAAGAAACTGGCAAATGAGCCAGGGGTGGTGGCTCACACCTGTAATCTCAGCATTTTGGGAGGCTGAGGCAGGCAGATCACTTGGGGTCAGTAGTTCAAGACCAGCCTGGCCAACATGGCGAAACCCTGCCTCTACTAAAAACACAAAAATTAGCCAGGCGTGGTGGCCCATGCTTGTAATCCCAGCTACTTGGGAGGCTGAGGCAAGAGAATCACTTGAACCCAGGAAGCAGAGGTTGCGGTGAGCTAAGATCATGCCATTGTACTCCAGCATGGGCAACAGAGCAAGACTCTGTCTCAAAATAAATAAATAAATAAATAAAACTGGCAAATGAAAAATCTTATAACTATTGGATCTCTTCTTCTGTGTATTTATATGTATTGTGCATGAAATAGAAAAGAGCTTTGATAACTGGTTTAAAAATAATGAACACTTAAAATATTTTGTCAGAAAAGTAAAAAGTGGAATGCCTTTTAGTTCATGTGACTAAAGTAATTTCTGGGAAATACAGTTTTAAAGATTATTGGTAAAATTAAAATATCTTCAAAATAAAGACATGTGGTTTAAATTAGGCAGGTTAGATATTAGGTTTGCTAAATGCTTTAAGGTCATAAACTGCTTCTTTCACTTTTGAAAACTGTTTAACTTTGGAGCAGATTCTAGGTAAGGCCTGGGGACATGTGGTGTTAGCCATGCCCCCTAGCTATGCTACAAAGAGTCAGACCTTATCTGCACTTCTGTTCTGTGTCCTAGGCTCCATACCTAGTACATAATTAGAATTCCTTACTTACCAAGGTTTTCCACCATAAGTAAAAGTTGCTAAGAGTTAACATTGTAACATGTAATTGAAGACTACTGAAGAAACAGTTTTACATTACAGGTATGTAAGGAAAGTGAAATGTGTTTTTGGTAAAAGATTATAAGAAAGCATGGGAATGTGGATTTTTGACCTAGATTAAAAAGGGATAGGATTGTTTTAAGTTAAATAGGATAACGCTGAAGGTTTGAGCAAGTTGTACAACATTTGTAAAAAATTAATCTTGAAAAAAAAAATCTGTGTGAACATATTGGCTAAAGTTAAAGGGGTATTATTCAGTTTTTCCATAAATTGAACACTGGAAAAAAATCACAACAGGATTTCCTGAGGGCAATAATCTACTCTTTAACAAAAATTGTAAAGAGTTGTATGTAAATGGTTTATGAGAATCTTACCTTATGGTTATACTGATTAAAATTAGAGTTTATACTGATTAAATTTTATACTGATTAAAATTAGGTTTGTCTATACAGTTTTATTAAGAATTGGAGTTAACATTAATAGGACACTAGTGCAAAGGTGAAACTTGGCTTTTTTGGTATAAAAATCATACAGGAAGCATAGTCAAATATAAAATGATGTTTGGCTTTCTTTGGGCTATATTTGTATAAATGTTACTGGCATGTGTTCCAAAATTATGGGAAACAACTATCACTCTGATATGACTTAATGTACATTATAATTGTTATATAAAATTGTTATCAGCCACAGAAGTAACCAAAATCCCCAGTCAATTATGGCTTTAACAGAGGCTGCCCTAAGGCTTTTTGTCATCCACAGACAATTGTTGTCTTGTTTTAATCAAAAGGTGATTTTTAATCAGCTACAGGACTTTGACAGGTGCTTTTCAATGCAGGTTTCTGATAACTTTGGCAATTGTGACATTAAAATAGAGGAAAGAAATTTTCAGGACTCTCATGAAGAGCTGGAGTGTTCGTGGATATCAAACAGCGCAAGTGTTAACTACATGGACTGAACTAATAGAAGACTGAAGTAATTTTTTTTTTACTTTTTGTTTAAAATGTTGCTGATCCTTTGTTTTATTTTTCAGAGTCAAGAAAACTTCTTTTGAGCTGTTTTGAGCTTTTCTTTGAGCTGTTTAACAACTGAGTAAAGTATATCGCTGTGAATAAAATTTGGAGCATATCTGTTTGTGACTTCTCCAGAATTTGGAACCTATTTGTGAATATTCTTAACTTACAGCAATATAGTTATTTGCATAAGTGCAATACGAATGTTTTCTTTTGCAACAGGACACAACTGGAGAAACTGGTTATTTTACCAAGGCTTTGGCTGGAATAGTATGCTTTCCTTTAAGGAATCAAACTTGACTTATAAAGCCAATACAGGCCCTTGGGAAAACTTGCCTCATACCTTGTTTATGCAGTACCTGTACAGGGTTCCTTACCTGTAGTAAGTAAAGAATGTCACTTTCTGACAGGCCTGGGAGCCCCAAGTTATCTTGGGACCTCAAGAGGAAAGGAATTTATCCAATTCATATTTTAAAAAGTCTTATCTGAGTTTCCTTATGAAACAGAGTTCCATCAAAGCCAATTTTAAAAAGCTCATATGAAAAATAATTATTCTTGCTGTACTTTATACAGATAATCAGGCCAAGTATAAAAAAGCAAATCAGTCTTATCATGATTTGCCTTTAGTAAAAATGGGAGACTGGAGAGAGAAAAAAAATTATGTTTCAAAAACTATGGTACACCTGTTATTAGGTGTTTTTGAGTGTTTTTCTCATCAAGTGTTTTTGAGCTTTTTTTCTGCAATTTAGACTAACCCTGCTTATTCCTGTGAACCAACCAGTGATCTCTGGCTGCTGCTCAGAAGAAACAAGAGGGATGGTAATGTGAAAATCTGGATCAGTATTCTAATTCTGGGCTCATACTGGAATCAGCTTGGATTCCAACAGTTGCCCAGTTCATGGAAAGCCTTCTTACTTAGTTTACTTGGGATAATTTTACTTATTTTGCTTTACTGTTGTGGAATATACTACTGTTGTTCTCTGTGTAGGAATATGAGATAAGCTTACTGAATGTTTTATTAACTCGAACACTTACTAATCTTCCAGATACCACCGTTTTTTGGAATTGAGAGTTATGAATGGCCCTCATCATACTGACACTTTCTGACTGATCTCCTCTCTACCCCGAATATAAGAGACCCCAATAGTTAGACAGGAATATCATCATCCCTATTCAGCCCGAAGAAGTTATAGAAGATGTCTATTTGTCCCTCTACAACCCTTAGGATTAAGGGTTCCCTTATAAAAGGGAGGAGGAAAATATGTCAGAGGTGTTTCAACCAGAGGACTCCATCTTGAGAAGGGGCTGGGTAAAATGAGGTCAAGACCTACAGGACTGCATTTCCAGGTTAGGCATCCTACGTCACAGGATGAGATGGGAGGTCAGCACAAGACAGGTCACAAAGACCTTGCTGATAAAACAGCATGCAGTAGAGAAGCTGGCCAAAACCCACCAAATCTAAGATGGTGACAAAAGTGACTTCTGGTTGTCCTCACTGCTCATTATATACTAATTATAATGCATTAGCATGATAAAAGATAATCCCATCAGTTCCATCACAGTTTACAAATACCCTGGCAACAACCAGAAGTTACCCTACATAATCTACAAAGGGGAGAAACCCTCAGTTATGGGAATTGCCCACCCCTTTCCCAGAAAGGGAATAATCTACACCTTGTTTAGCATATGAATCAGGAAATGGCCATAAAAGTGGTCAACCAGGAGACTTTGGGGTTGCTCCACCTATGGAGTAACAATTATTTATTCTTTTCTTTTTTTTTTTTGAGACAGAGTCTTGCTCTGTCACCCAGGCTGGAGTGCAGTGGCGCGATCTCAGCTCACTGCAACCTCCACCTCCTGGGTTCAAGAGATTCTCCTGCCTCAGCCTCCCGAGTAGCTGGGATTACAGGCGCCTACCACCGTGCCCAGCTAATTTTTGTATTTTTAGTAGAGACAGGGTTTTACCACGTTGGCCAGGCTGGTCTCCAACTCCTGACCTCATGATCCACCCACCTCTACCTCCCAAAGTGCTGGGATTACAGGCGTCAGCCACCGCGCCTGGCCTTATTCGTTTACTTTCTTAATAAACTTGCTTTCACTTTACAAAAAAAAAAAACAAAACTTTTCTTATATAGTGAAAACTGAAATGAACCAAGTGTGCATCATGTGGAGAACACCTAAATACAGTTGATCTTTGAACAACATGGGGTCTAGGGGTGCCAGCCCCCATGTGGTCTAAAATCCGGGTATAACTTTTGAGTCTCCCGAAACTTAACTACTAATAGCCTACCACTGAGTATAAGCCTTACTAATAAAAACAGCTGATTAACATATTTTATATGTGGTATGTATTAACACTGTCTATTTATAAGATGAATCATCTGTCTGAAACGGCAGGTAATTGCAGTTGCAGACCTCAATTTACAATATGTATCAAGGAATTCTTGGGAGCACTTCCAGGATCACTAGTGGCACTTCTTATGGGTTTACTGTATTGCATTAAAGATGATGAAAAAATATGGAGGCACCTCAAGCGATAACTTTTTACTGAGAAAAACAATGTACTTGCTGGAGAGACAAACTGCTCATGTGGGGATGGTTAGTATCACATGGCCTTGCAACACTTGAGTTCACAGTAACGGCAACAGGAAGTGGCTATGAAATTATTGCATTATATTGAATATATAGAAAATAATGGCAAAAATTGCAATTACTTTTGCACAACCTAATAGTACTACAATATGTACCACAGTTAATTTTATGCAGTTATGATTTAATACTGCATCTTTACCTTTGTTTACATTTCTCTCAACTGCATGGTACCGTGTATGGTCTCTGTGTGCTAAGTTTTGATAAATTTTAACCTTTGATAATAGATTTGTATTATTTTATGGTAATAAATGACAATTCAAAAAAATCTGCATAAGTTGACCTGTGCAGTTCAGACCTGCATTGTTCAAGGGCCAACTATAAATTTATAGTATAATCATATAAGTAAAAAATCAAATTGTAAACAATTTGCATAATGTAAAAATTAATTACACAAATTGAGTCATTCTTGTCATATCCAACTAAACCAGAGTCAACAGGCCTAGGGGAAAAGCACTCAGGGCACAAAACATTTCTCCCAAAATGTAATTCTCTGTAGGCCTGGCTGCTGAAACTGCCTGCTGTAACCGAAAACCAGTTTTATCTAAGGGCTACTGAAAAAACCTGGTGCAACTCTAAGACCAGTGTTACCCATTGCCAGCACTCACCAATCAGAGCTTGACAGCTCCCCAAATCTAGTGCCAATGGACTTTCTTGAAGAGCTATATGTAATATTTCTCCTTTTTTATAAGACCGCTAACCTTCTCTTTTTTTCTGTGGACATACCGAACAATTGGTCTGCATGAATGCTCCAAAGTGCAATTACTTCCTCCCAAATAAAACCTTTTGTTTTCAGAGATTTGTCTATTGACTCTAATGATAACATAATCCTATCATTATTTTTAAATGTGTTAAATGTTAGTTTTCTCCCACCCCCAAAATAAATCAAAACCTTTCCTGTGACTCTTTCTAGTAGACAAAAATAGGATTTCACTTTCCATGTTAGATACTTGTGTAATATGTGTGAGTTTTCTGATTATGTATTACATTTGTAAATTGATAAAACAGTGGGTAGTGCCAATAGTATGCAGGGAAGGCTATAGATTCATCTGCCTGGATTTAAGTCCTGGTCCTACTACAACTACTATATGATCTGGGGAAAGTTATTAAATCTTTCTGTGGCCCAGTTTTCTCATCTACAATGAGGCTAATACAGGATTATTGTGAGATTTAAACAGTGTCTGACATTTAAGCAACTTAGCTCAATAAATATTGGTTGTTCCACCACCCAAGTTTATAATACACACTATAATCCAAACAGCTTTAAATAGTGCTGTAAAATTAAGTCTAAATAAATTACTGTCTTTAATTTGTGAATTATTTCATATGAAAATAACATAACTTACATGTTAATTAGCTATGTTTCTTTTCCAACAGAGCAAAATCTTCATTAAACCCAATCAAAACAGAGTTGGATGGTTCACTAATGGAATATGATCCCTCATTTTGACCTTTATTAAAAATATTTGAAAATAGTCCATTTTCCTCAGCAGAAATAGAGTAGATGAAAATTCACCTTTCTTTGATCATTTTTTTTTTTTGAGATGGAGTCTCACTCTGTTGCCCAGGCTGGAGGCTGGAGTGCAGTGACACCACCTCGGCTTACTTCAACCTCCACCTCCTGGGTTCAAGTGATCCTCCTGCCTCAGCCTCCCAAGTAGCTGGGATTACAGGTGCGCACCATCACTCCTGGCTAATTTTTGTATTTTTAGTAGAGACGGGGTTTCACCATGTTGGCCAGCCTGGTCTCGAACTCCTAGCTCAAGGGATCTGCCCACCTCAGCCTCCCAAAGTGCTGGGATTACAGCCATGAGCCACCACACTCAGCCTTTTTGATTATTCTGAACATGAACTCTCTAATACAGTGCTATGCAAATTTAAAAGCACAAAGTTTAATCTATACTGACCTTAATCAGCATAGACGTCATCATATCACCATAAGAAACCTTTCCTGATTTCATCACTGGGTCCCTATCTTGTACTCCCATGAGCCAGCCAATACCCAGTCCTCCAAAGATCATACCATTCTATAATAATTACCTACTTATTTGTGTCTCAAGCTAGACTCTAAGTTGTTGAGGCCACCTACAACATTTCCTGGCACAGAATAAGCACTCTGGAAATACTTGTTAAATGACTGAATGAGTGGTGACAAACAACTTATTTGTTTGCTTACTTTAAATTTTCTCTCTCATTCAAGAGGAAATTACACAAGATTTGTTCGAAGCCTCTAGCTTTACTTCATTACTAAATAGCATACTACTAATTAAACCTAGAGTTTTATTTTTACATTTTCAAAAAGCAGGTAAATAACAGTCCCATCTTTGATTTACTCAACTGTTTAAAACAAAATTTGCATCTTAATGCCAACAAAGAAGGTGTGGGTAATATAAGCAAGGAAGACCATTTTTCAATGCTTTAAAATATGAGCACCATTCTTTCTTTCTTTGTATCTACCTATCTATCTATCTATCTATCTATCTATCTATCTATCTATCTATCTATCCATCTATCTAGACAGGCTCTCACTCTGTTGTCCAGGCTGGAGTACAGTGGCCCGATCATGGCTCACTGCAGCCTCAGTCACCTGGGCTCAATGCATCCTCCCACTCCACTCTCCCAAGTAACTAGAACTACAGGTATGTGCCACGAGGCCTGGAGAATTTTTTTATTTTTTATAGAGATGGGGGTCTCCCTGTGTTGCCCAGGCTGGTCTCGAACTCCTGGGCTCAAGTAATCCTTATGCCTTGGCCTCTCAAAAGTGCTGAGATTACAGGCACATTCTTTCTTTAATAAAACAATTAAAATACTAATAAAATTTAAATGTAACAGGCAATAAAATCTAAGTGTAGGTAACAGATATAATAGTATATGTTTATTTTCTGAATAATACAAATTTCTAAAAGCATTATATAAACATAAGTAGGAATTAGAGTGGAAATTAAATTATTTCTAAGGGTCACACAAATTTCCCTATGTTTAGAGAAAAACTAAATAACTGGGGGCTAAAGAACTATATGTTAAAACTATACATTAAAAACTCTAATAGCATATTCTCTTTTTGAAACCAATTTCAAGACTTAATTGAGAATAAATATCGATTTTAGGGGTTGTTATGGGTTGAACTGTGTCCCTCCCAAAAAGCTTTAAGTTCTAACTCCCAATACTTCAGAATGTGGCCTTATTTGGAAATAGGGTTATTGAAGACATAATTAGTTAAGATAAGGTCATACTAAAGTAAGGTATGCCCTTAATCACTATCACTGGTGTTCTTATAAAAAGATGTGAAGACACAGAAAGCCAAAGTAAGCTAAGGATTGCCAGTGACACCCAGAAGCTAAGAGAAAGATATGAAATATATTCTCCCCTAAAGCCTTCCAGAGAACATGGCCCTATTGACACACTGTGAACTTCTGCCTCTAGAAATGTGAGAGAATAAAATTCTATTGTTTTAAGCCACCTAGTTTGTGGTAACTTGTTATGGCAACCCCAGGAAATTAATACAAGGAATGATACATCACATGCTTCTATAAATAGTGTAATATTAATTAAATCTACTGGTCTTATTTTGACTTTTTTTCAAAGTGAGATGATATGGCTTGAAGATTGGTGCCCTCTCAGACACCTAACACCCAATGTGATACTATTAAGAGGTGGGGCCTTTGGGGAAGTGACTAAGTCACAAGGGCTCTGCCCTCATGAATGACGTAAGTGCCCTTACAAAAGAGGTTGAAGGGAGCTGTCTTGACCCTTGCACTAAGTGAGGATGCAGCAACAAGGGGCCATCTTTGAAGCAGAGAGCACACACTCGCCAGACACCCAATCTACTGGTGCCTTGATATTGGGCTTCCAGCTTCCAGAACTGTGAGACATAAATTTCTAATATTTATAATCCCCTACCCAGTTTAAGGGATTTTGTTATAGCAGCCTAAATGGACTAAGACACAAAGTGAAAACTGCTTGGAAAACTTCAATACTTTACTTTGATTGGTAAATAAATATTAATAGTGAACAGCAGAGGGCGTCGCTGATCAGAATTTGGAGTTAAGATTGAAGAAATTATACAGTCCACCTCAAAGCTCCATTTCAGGCAATGGACAGTAAGCAGAACTGGTCATTTATCAGTCCCAAATTTGAACAAATGAGTAAAAATATGAGAATTTTCTTGGACAGTTAAGAGAATTTAAATTTTCTGATTTCCATCTATAAGCAGTTTATATAAACTGAAAATATACTTTATGTACAGCCACCCTGGCTAAGCAGCCCCCATACTCTCTCTCTTGCCACTATAGACTATACTGTTGCCTAGGCTTTCTTCATCTTACTCCTGGTCCAGTATCTCTGTTTAATTTTCCTCTGCAAGTACTAGCTGCAAAGTCTGTGGTGTCAAGAGAAGCAAGAAGGAAACTGAAAAAGGAGGAGGTTGGGGTTGAGAATATGAATCTATAGGATAAAGGTAAAGAAGAAAACAACCTTCCTGCCATTGATATAGGATAACCAAACAAACTTATCCTTTTAGCAAGGTAACAGGAATCAGGAAGGATGCACGAATGAAGTGAGGACAAAAAAGGAAAGGGAAAAAGGAAGAAGGGATATAAGGGGAGGGGCAGGTGAGATAAAGAAGAGAAGCAAGAAGAAAAAAGTTATCCGCTTCCTAACACTACTCCTCATTTCCTTCTTACTACCTTCAGAACTTCTTTTTAAAGTTCCACCCTCCCCTAGGGTCTGTCCTTCCATATCAGCCCTGCCCTAGGAGTTGCTACCAGTTTTAGGACTTGGATGAACCCCTACAGTTTCACCCCCATAGCTGACTGGCAGAGAAGAACACAGGTACAAAGGAATTCCCTGTATCAGCTTGCAGATGTACAATAGAAGGGGCTATGTCGTTGCTATTCAAAGAAGAAATATTCAATTCATGGTCCCATTAAAATTATTACATATAGGGTGGGCGTGGTGGCTCACACCTGTAATCCCAGCACTTTGGGAGGCCAAGGCGGGTGAACCACCTGAGGTCAGGAGTTCGAGACCAGCCTGGCAAACATGGCGAAATCCCGTCTCCACTAAAAAAATTAGCCAAGCGTGGTGGCAGGCGCCTATAATCCCAGCTACTCAGGAGGCTAAGGCAGAACGATCCCTTGAACCCGTGAGGCAGAGGTTGCAGTGAGCCAAGATCGTACCACTGCACTCCAGCGTGACACAGTGAGATGCCGTCTCAAAAAAAAAAAAAATTACATGTAACTGTTAGGTCCTGAGTACTATTAATTTTATAATTTAGGACTATTATAGTTAAATAAAATCAGAAGGCTAGTCTGAAAGCAAAAGGTACTATGTATAACAGTGTTACAGGAAAATGAGTTATAATTCCCAATAATTGTACTACAAATTTTTAGAATATAATGTTTCATAAATGGGATACCAATTCAACACTTTAACTTTTCGAAATAAAAACAAACATATGAATATATCAAATTTAAAAGACTGATACATATATATACACGCATAAACATACTTGTATCCCTAAAGGTTGCAATGCATTGGTGAAGAAAAAATGCAAGATTGATTGCAACTATATCAGATCTTATATAAATATGAACAAAAGAATTTTTGTTCTCATGCAGAAAAGAATGAAAGGATTCTGAGAAGAATGCTGTGACCAACCAGTTACAATGCAAAGAGGGAGCCAGGTAGACCCCAGAGGCAATGAGAGCAGTTAGGAATCTAATGCAATGCTCTGAGTGAAAAGTAATTATGGGCTATAAATAATCCCACAGATCAAAAAAAAACCCAAATGAAATAAATTAAAATCCTCTTAAATAGACTGACCCAGACATTCAAATGAGATTTACTAACTGCCAAAGAAAATAAGAGTTGCTGTTTAAAATGCTATTAGCCCAAATTTTACCTGTGCATCTGACTGTGTCATCTGCTCAGCTAACTGTAAACAAGAATGGAAGGAGAAAAGAATGTCTTCACACAAGCTAGTAATTATATCTTTGTGTTTCAACTGGCTTTTTATTATGGACTGGTGCTTAAGGCTCTGCCTAAATGAATAAAAAGAAAAGAATACAATCACCACAAGTAACACATCAAGTAACTTAGGACCACTAACAATATCTACCTTATAGAACATTTAAAAAAAAATCACAAAGCATCATATATCACATAATATAACTAAGATGTGCCTAGTTTACCTCTGAAGCAGTTATATTTGTTTAAATAAGTTGCTAATTTTTTCTCTGTGTAAAATATTGAATTCTTACTATGTACGAGGCATTCTACTAGGACCTGGAGACAAAGGGGTCAAACAAATGGGAACAATCTCTGCCTTACCTGCATGAAACTTGTGGTCTAGCATGACAGAGAACGTTAAATAATTTTAAGAATAATTAATTAGGGCTATGATTTGTCAAATGACAGAGTCTAAGGTGCTGCAATAGAGAGACCTAATCTAACTTATTCTTAGGGTAAGGATATCAATCTAACTTATTCTTAGGGTAAGGATATCAAAGAATGTTATCATGAAGATATAACTCTTAAGCTGAGAACTGAAAGACAGTAAGCAGGAGTTAGCAAGGTATACAATAGGAGAGAGAAGCATCCTAGGCAGATGGAAAAACCACGAAAAGGCTCTGGGACAGAAGAGTTTGGTATGTTTGAGGAACTAAAAGCAGGGAGAGCGGCATGAGACAGGCTGGTGAAGGAGGCAGCGTCCACAGAGGATTAGGTTGTTATTCTTAGTAAAATGGGATAGACTTTAAGCAATAGAGTGACATGATCTGATTTACTTTTTAAAAGATCATTCTGCTGGGCAGAAAATGAACTGGAAGAGGGTAAGAGTGTAAGATAATCAGTGATGATGATAGTGATGTGACTAATTCCTTGAGCATTAACTATGTGTCATGTACATTTCTAAGCATTTCACAGTGATGAACTCAATTCTCACTATAACCCTGTCAAGAAGTTGCTATTATTATTTCCATTTTCAGATAAGCAAACTAACATTCAGAGAAATTAACCAAATAGCCCAAGGACTAAATGATTTCAATCAGAAGGACTAAATGATTTCAAGAATGGATTTAAGCACATGTGATACAGCTCCCAGGCAACACTCTTAACCACTGAATGGCAACTTAATGTCCTGGTAGTACAAGAAAAGCACCTAAGACCTGAAAATACACTGACCTTTAATGTTTTATGTATGTGTATAAAGTAGATATTCTTAACCATTTTTACATCTCAACCACATCTCCTCTCACCCCTAAGAATCTGAAGAATGCTATGGGCACTATCCCTGGTGACCCTTTAAATGCTTCAGTTTCAGAAAGCTAAAATTACTGTATAAATGGAATTAGGCATGAACAACTTAAAAGTACCTAATCAAAAGATTATATTCAGTTTTAATTATAGTTATCAATTTATCTAATCCTAGAAATAAGATACTTGATAGCTGGTTAAACAACAGTAGCAGCAGGAAAGTGGTTAAGTTCTAGTCTGGCCCATGGCCCACTATTTCTGAAGTACTAGCTAACTAGGAAGAACACTTTTTTTAATTTTAGAGGCCACAAGGTAAAGAAGTCCAATTTGACTTGAGAGCTACCTGTAGAATATCTGGATTATCAGACAGCAGTGTCAGTGAACATTAAATTCACACAAAATGTTTCAAATGCAATCTAAAGAAACACGAACAATTAAGATTGGGGAATATGGAAAACATTTTCTAAAAAGTAAAAAATAACATACTTACTTAATTATAAACTTCCAAGTATTGGCATGAAATGCATGGTCCATACTGGAAATAACAGAGCAGATATCCAATAAAGAATGAATAACTGCAAAGAAAGATAACAGAACTTTTAAGACATCCAAATGTCATGGGGGTGAGTTTCTCCTATAATTAAAACTATCTACTGAACAATTTCAACATTTGATTGAATTAAAATACGTAACACAATTTGGAAATAGTTGTGTCAAAAGAATTATTTAAACTAAGTGTCACACTTGTTAACGGTTTTTATAAATATTGAATATTAACTTCTGAAGTTTATACCTACCAGATGACCTAAATAAAACTAAAACTGTTTAGTGGAATAAAAGCTGTACCCTATTATAACTGAAATATTCTACAGACATAATTCCAATCCAAAATGACAAAACAAATTGCTAAGGAAAGAAAATCTAAAAAGGAAGAATTCTAATTAATTTCCATGGTATTCATGCAAGGCTTTTACTTAGCCTGTGGTAGATTATTTATAAAAATGGCCACAATGACTTCCCTTTGTGAATCCACACTTTTCCACAATGACTCTGGGCTAAACGCTATGACCTGCTGTGGCCCGGGGGACAATAATAAAATTAAGGCAAGCAGAAACTTGAAAAGTGCTAGCATACAGCGACCTGCTCACTCTTTTGCTACTCTTAGAAACCCTGAAACCACTACCATCAACTATCTGAGATGGGGTGAGCCTGCTGGATGATGCACATGGCTTTCTCAAGTACTTCTGCCTCTGCCAACAGCCAGATGTGAATGAAGTCACTGAAGTCACATGGGTGAGCTAGTGCCCCAGGTGGATCACAGAAAGTTGTCTCAGGGCATCCCACCCTAAACTGCAGACTCACAGAATCATGAACAAATAAATAGTGAATAAATAGATTTTGAGGTGGTGTGTTGCAGAGCAACAGGTGCCTGATACACTGCACAAAACCAACTTACTCTCTTTATACCAAAGTTTTGAATGCAAACTTTGCCTTTATATTGTTTTTCAAACTCTTGGTCATAATCCATTAATGAGTGATAAAATCAATGAAGTGTGTTACAACCAGCAATTCTTTAAAAATAAACTAGTATTGGCCAGGCACGGTGGCTCATGCCTGTAATCCCAGCACTTTGGGAGGCTGAGGCAGGTGGATTACCTGAGGTCAGGAGTTCAAGACCAGCCTGGCCAACATGGTGAAACCCCGTCTCTACTAAAAATATAAAAATTAGCCAGGTGTGGTGGTGGACCCCTATAATCCCAGCTACTCATGAGGCTGAGGCAGGAGAATCGCTTGAGTCCGGGAGGCGAGGTTGCAGTGAGCCGAGATTGTGCCACTGCACTCCAGCCTGGGCGACAGAGTGAGACTCTGTCTCAAAAAAATAGAATAAAATAAAAATAAACTAGTATAAAGTGCATCACATGTAAAATGAGATATTTCATTATAATATGTATACGAGAATAGACATATTTACATACACATATGCACGTATTTATATGTATTCTGGAAGGAAATATAAACTGCATCTCAGTATCAGTTATGGTTAAAAAAATGTGAAAGTTATTGTCTCTGAATATGGACAACTTCAGAGATTATAAAGTTATATAAGTTAATCATTGTGGAGAAATTACAGTAACTAAATGCGCAAATCTAGGTTAAGGTACCCAAAATAAATTTTACAAATTCCAAATTTAAAGATTAAAAATTTATTTGGTAAGATTTAAATCAATTTTAATGCATAATTAGTAAGAAAATAACACGAATCATTACGAGACAATTTTAACTGATACATGATTTATAGTCACCGTATACTAAGCAGAAAGTTTTCTTCACTCACCTATTACCATATTCAAAATATCATCATTGTTATCTACTAAAGGGTCCATGCAAACCATGTCCAGCAGTTCCATCAGCTGCTTTTGAAGTGAATAGGCCTCCTTGAAAAGAGCCTGGAGAAGGTCTGAAACTAGGTGTAAACACCCAGAATACACAGATTCACTATTCTGATTACAGATAAATAAAAATGAGAGAAAAAATAAATCATAAAAAGCTCAAGAGCCAAATTTACTTTAATTCATACTATTAGAGATCATAAATTTACCGAATCACATATTCATTCATTATTTAGTGAACATCCATTAAATATAGTGTGCTTCAAGAGATGCAAGCATGTATAAAATATTATTTCTGATTTCCATGATCTTGCAAATATATAACTAAAAAAGGGTAACATTAGGCCAGGTGCATGACATTTTTAGCATCCTATCAGCAAAGAGAGGTATTAATTAACTAATGATTTTCATTCGCCCAACAAATAGCAATATTAAAACTGTCTGTGCCCCATAAATTCTAGGCAAGCTTTTGTGCCTCAAGGCTATCTTTGGCATGTAGAGATGGACTAAATAAGGATTAACTTCCCTTTATAAAAGGAAGTTCTGACATCTAATAATAATGGTAATTGAATATTGATCAATGCAACATGACATAACTATTTCAGGATCCCTATGTCTGTCTCAACACAAATTCTTAAAACTTCTTTCTTCATAGCAGGAAAATAAGATAAAACTAAAAAACCCCAAAAAGCCACTTTTTATGACTTCCTTAAAACCACTTTTTTTGAAACAATTATTTACTAACATGTTCTTTATTCTATGGAAAAGTCTATCTCAATATAGACTAAAATGTAAAATCTTATACAAACATTATTTTACTCAGCCCCTATGCACATTGATTATATACCATTCAAAGTATAATTAGAGTTTTACTCACCTTACAATGCACAAATGTGCTTTTAATTATATGAAGGACTGAGGAGGGGAGACTCTGAATATTTTCCAACATGATGGATTCCTGTGTGGCACAGACATGCTGAACACATCCTGTAAGAGCTCCTAAGAGCTGCACCATCGTCTGTGAATAAGGAAGGAAATTTCATTCAGAATATATTTTTTGTGCACTGAAAAGGTATTAGTCAGTATGCTAGGTGCTACAAATACAACAGTGAACAAAACACAGTCTGTTCCTCTTTTCACAGAACTTTAGTCTATCAGAACTACAAATACTGGAACAACTGTCTAGCCATTTAGAATCCTAACACAAACTTCAAAACACATGGCAGGTGTTCTACACATATCCCTTGAAAATACAGGTAGGGTCAGCTAGCTTGATGACTTGTCTTCTTATAAGAGTTTATTATTCAGAATTCATGTTTCTATATTCACGTCTTTAATTCTATAAATTTAATTCCAACATTAGGCCATTACATAAGAATACATGGCTAATCAGTATCAGTATAAAAATTTTGACATTCTTTAAGCTCCCTCTCTCTCCTGTTTTCTAATACATTTGACTTACTTGTAAAATATTCCTTAGAGTGGTCTGGATTTCCAAATTTTGGCTTGACAGTCCTCTGGCTTGACTGGTTAATTCATACATCATGTCATCAAATAATTTCACAGTCTGTAAAAACAAATCAAGTAATAAACAGGAATAAGAGAAATCACTAGAAAAGACAAGACAAAACTTTACAGAGAAAACACAATACGATAATTTGATTTTGCACTAGTAACATCCACGGGCTATCATCTAGCTTAACAATTGTACCTAATTAAGCACAAAATATAGAGAAAAGGTATTTTTACAATATAATCCCCCCAAAAGCCTCAAACAGAAATTTATTTTCCATTTCTATGGTTTGAATCTATTTAATAGCATCAATTTTTTTAAAAAATCACTCAAAGTTCATGTTTTAGAGATGCAAAAAATAAAAGTATTACTTTTGCACAATAAGTTTGACTGTCTTGAAGAATCCACATTCATACAGTCATTTACAAGGGTATTTTCTGGAAGGAATTTGCACTGAATCGCCTATTCACCACTCACTTATTTTCTAACCAGTTTCCTTTTGACCCAATTCAAGCTAACCTTCCCGAATTAAGGGTACAGAATTACAAACAAGCTTTTTGTCTGTGAAAAGTTAGCCACCCTAGATCTTAATACTTGGATCTTTCTAACAATTTAAATGACCTAAACATTACAAGAATAGCAACATAGTCAACAATACAATGTAGTTAAAGAAAATACTGTTTCCCATAGGCCTGTTAACACTCAACATCCATTTTCATCTATATAACAGTTGAATCTTTTTCTGGTGGTCAAGAACAAATTCTAAGAAATATTTCAGATAGAGAATCATCAAGTGACTATGAGTACAAGAAATTTGAAAGATTAGGTTTAAAAGCTAAAGTTAGAAACCCATTTCAATATGAGATTAATTACAAATAATGTTTCATTTTGGCACCAAAGTATCTTTAGTTCCCTCCATTTAAAACAAAAAAAGTATGCTTGTGCTTTTCAGAGAAAACATACACCATATATATCTAAAAAGTAATAATGTATTCCGCGAATTTAATGTTTTCTCTCAGTTACTTGATTTTGCCAATATTCCAGCTTTTTTTTTTTTTTTTTTTGAATTGAGGGTTTCACTCTGTCACCCAGGCTGGAGTACAGTGGCTTTAAAATACAAGAGCATTTAAAATTGACTACAAATAATTTAAATTCAGTTAGTAAAAGAACCATACAATCCGAAAATATAATTTTTTCTTTTTTTTTTTTTTTTTTTTTTTTGAGATGGAGCATTGCTCTTATTGCCCAGGCTGGAGTGCAATGGCACGATCTTGACTCAGTGCAACCTCCACCTCCCATGTTCAAGCAATTCTCCTGTGTCAGCCTCCCTAGTAGCTGGGATTACAGGCACCCGCCACCACGTCCAGCTAATTTTTTGTACTTTGAGTAGAGACGAGGTTTCATCATGTTGACCATGGGTGGTCTCGAACTCCTGACCTCAGATGATCTGCCCACCTCAGCCTCCCAAAGTGCAGGGATTACAGGCATGAGCCCCCGTGCCTGGCCTATAACAGTTTTTAACTGCCTAATGATCACACTAACACCATTATAGTCTCACATGAGATCTAGTTACTCCTTATTTTTATTTTGAATATATTTGATATATTAGAAAAACAGAGCCATAATTAATAATAAATTATCTAAGACTGAGGCTAGATTCCTTATAACATGTATTTTCAGGTAATAGTATTATACCTTTGGTAACACTTGTGAAAAGAAAGTCTGTTCCAATGTCAGGTGGTTCATATGAGGTAAAAACATTTCTACAATAATTTTCAAAATTTCTGTAAAGCAAATAACATTTTATAAAAATATTGTCATGTCAGTCAACAAAGGCCACTGTCTTTTATTAAATGCAAGAATACTACCAATCTAAAGCTTGATACACTTTCCAAATACCACATTCTATATAGATAAACTATTAAGTAATAGCCAAAAAAAAAAAGAGAGAAAGGAAACAACCTACATATCCAACAATTGTGGACCAGTTAAATAGGTGTGTGTACATCTATTGAATAGGATCTGCCATCATTAAAATGACATTTTAAAACATGAAAAATGTTCACAATGTAGTTAAACAAAAAGTTTCCAAAATATAACACCAATTTTAATATAGATAAACATGTACAAAGAATGATGGATAGGCTGGCAGGAATATACGGAAATGAGATGAGACTGTTCTCATCAAAATCTTAAACATTTCAGATTAGATGTTTTGTAATCTTTTCTGTTTTTCTATATGTTTCATATTTTCCACAATGAACATGAATCACTTCTATACTCAAGATAAAAAAATAATTTACTTAAAAAAAATTAGGCCATGCATGGTGGCTCACGCCTGTAATCCCAACACTTTGGATGGCTGAGGCAGGAGGATTGCCTGAGCCCAGGAGTTAAAGACCAACCTGGGTAACATGACAAGACCTCATGTCTACCAAAAAATAAATATATAAATAGAAAATTAGCCAGACATGGTAGCACACACCTGTGGTCTCAGGTACTTGGAAGGCTGAGGTGAGAGGACTGCTTGAGCCTGGGAGATGGAGGCTGCAGTGAGCTATGTCCGCACCACTACACTCCAGTTTTGGTGACAAAGCAAGACCCTGTCCCCCAAAACAAACAAACAAAAATATAGGCTAAGCATCATGGCTCAGACCTGTAATCCCAGCACTTTAGAAAATGGAGGCAGGAGAATAGCTTGAACCCAGGAGTTCAGGCTGCAGTGAGCTATGATCACACTACTGCTCTCCAGCCTGGGCAACAGAGTGAGATCTTGTCTCGAAAACAAAACAAAACAAACTTTGGGGCCAGGCTCAGTGGCTCATGCCTGTTATCCCGGCACTTATGGAGGCCGAGGCAGGAGGATCACTTGAGCTCAGGAGTTTTGAGACCAGCCTGGCCAACATGATGAAACCCCATCTCTACTAAAAATACAAAAATTAGCCAAGTGTGGTGAAGCATGCCTGTAATCCCAGCTACTTGGGAGACTGAGGCAGGAGAATCACCTGAACCTGGAAGGTGGAGGTTGCAGTGAGCAAAGATTACACCACTGCACTCCAACCTGGGTGACAAGACGAGACTCCAACAAAAACAAAGGAAAAAAAAATTAGGTCCCGTTACACAACGTAGATTCAAATTATAAATGAATATTCCACAACCAAGTGAACTCTAAATAGAAAAGCTAACTCAAAATATGAGTAAACTGAGCAGTCTAGTCTTAACTCTCTTCTGACTAGAAGAATAAATCTCACCAAGTGAGACTGATGAAGGCATGAAAATGAGAAAGTCAACTTCCTCCAAATGATAAATTTGTTATCACCTAGACAATCAGCTTTCGGCAATTTAGAAAGCATCTTCTAAATGACACTAAACATGTTAGAGGCTGATAGTTATTCAGTAGACAGCAAATCATGTTTTATATAGGTCTAATCGTAACAACTAACGTTTAATATTTACAATTTGTTTATACATACATCATCAACAAAACACTTTTGGTATTTATCCAAAATGTAATTTAAAACTTTTAAGTGCTGGAATTTGAAGGAATTTGTTCATTTCAAGTAACTGAAGGTTATAAAGGCTGTAACACAGAGAACAGTTACATTTCAAGGGAATACAAAACTGTAAGGACACATCCACTGAGGTATGTGGGGACTCAGACCTTAACATCAAAGTAAATCATACAGTTAAAACGATTTTACTTACGAATATGCTCAATCCAACTGTCAGAATGTTGAGACGATGAGTAGGATAATTAAGGAAGATACTAGTATCATAGTAATAGGGTATTCATTACTCAGAACAAACTTAAAAAAAAAAACCCTTTTGAAATTTAAGCAATGACCCATAAGAGATTGGAACTGGACTCAGATTACTGGCTTAATTTTGCTTTTAAAAACTTAAGATTTATTAGGTAAACAGTATTGTGAAAATACATTAAAGAAATATTTTGAAAATTGCCCAGGGACAAACTTGCCTTTCAAACTATGCATAGTCATGAAATATTTTTGACAGATGAGAAACAGTGCTACAATAATCCACAGATTTATGATTTACTTATTTTTTTTTAGAGAGAGGGTCTCGCAAAGGGCCGGGCGGGGTGGCTCACGCCTGTAATCCCAGCACTTTGGGAGACCTAGACGGGCAGAACAAGAGGTCAGGAGTTCAAGACCAGACTGACCAATATGGTGAAACCCCGTCTCTACTAAAAATACAAAAAAATTAGCTGCGCATGGTGGCGCATGCCTGTAATCCCAGCTGCTCAGGAGGCTGAGGCAGGAGAATCACTTGAACCTGTGAGGCAGAGGTTGCAGTGAGCCAAGATTGCGCCATTGCATTCCAGCATAGGCGAGACTCTGTCTCAAAAAAAAAAAAAAAGAGAGACGGTCTTGCTGTCACCCAGGATGGAGGGTGGTGACATGATCACACCTCACTGCAGCCTCAAGCTCCTGGGCTAAAGTGATCCTCCCATACCAGCCTCTCAAGGAACTGGGATTAGAGATGCACACCACTATGCCCAGTTTGTACTTCCGATTTCTATTACAAGAAATTCCTCTTTCCTTAACATTTCTATAGTACTTAATTTATACCTAAGTCACTCATCACCTTCTATCTTATTTTCATATTACTTACATACCTATCTTACCAACCTTATTTGACTGAAATTCTTCTGCACATAGCAGCTTACGAATACATGACAATAAATTCTTCATATACACACCATCAAGAATAACTGTTAGAAATGTTGTACTGTAACAGCACTGTAAGAATCATCAAAGAATGTCAATAAGAAAAATGAATAACCTGGCCGGGCACAGTGGCTCACGCCTGTAGTCCCAGCACTTTGGGAGGCCGAGGCAGGCGGATCACGAGGTCAGGAGTTCGAGACCAGCCTGGCCAACATGGTGAAACCCTGTCTCTACTAAAGATACAAAAAATTAGCCGGGCATGGTGGCACGTGCCTGTAATCTCAGCTACTCGGGAGGCTGAGGAAGGAGAATCGCTTGAACCTGCTTGCTGTGAGCTGAGACTGCACCACTGCACTCCAGCCTGGGTGACAGGGTGAGACTCCATCTCAAAAAAAAAAAAAAAACCCATAATCCTACCACACTAATACAAGAATTCATTCCTCTTCTGAAATCGTATTTTCCACATATATTTTTTACAGCAGCAATCAAAATGAGGTCATCATTAACTCAAATTTGAGTTCAGTAGGGTAGAATCGGCCTCATGAAAAAATTTCAGTAAAGCTCAAATAATTACTAGCTGTTCCAAAATTAGTTATGATTATGCAAACATGCAGGTAAGGCCTGGAAAATATTACGTAAAATGCAAAACATGAAAATGATTTTGGGGGGTAATGGCATTGTAGATTTATTGCAAATTTTTCATTTGTTAAAATAGTGAGGCTAAAATACTACCATAAGCTGAAAAAAAAAGTATTGTCTAATTAGACTCACAAGTATTTTTAAAACATGAAATATTTTTAGCCCTTTAACCAATGCTTACTATGTGTCAGGCACTGTTCTAGGTGCTGAGGATAACGCTGTGAAGAAAATCAACATCCTGCCTTTATGAACTTTGCAACATAATGTGTAGAAGTGGAAAATATACAAAGCAAACAAGCATTTCTTTTAACGGTAATGTGCTTTTTAGAAAACTGAACAGGCCAATGTGATACAAGTGTAAGACTGGGTTTGGGGGAACTGCCTCAGATTGAAGGCTCTGAAAAAGCCCCTCTAAGGAAGTGACATTTGGGCCAAGACATAAACATGAAATATGCAAAAGGCTGAGAAAACAAATCAGGCTGAGCAAAAAGATCTTGAGGTAGGTGAGCCTAATGTATTCATGAACGGAGTGTAGTTAACTAAGTATGCGAGAAGGGCAAGGCTTAGATCACCTGGAGCCTTGAAGGTAAAGTGGTTTAAAAAGGGAAATGACGAGATCTGTATTTTTCCCCTCTTAACTTTTTTGGAATAATGAACTATGAGTAGAAACAAGGAAACTATTAATACTCCAAGTGAGAGGTGCTAAGGGTTTGGAATCAGAGCGATAGCAATGAGGATGGAGATAAACGGATTGATTCAAGACATAGTTTGGAATCAGAAACAATAGAACTTACTGATCGGGTGTGTGAGAGAGTATTCAAGGTTTCAGTCTGTGAAACCATTTACTCAGACGAAGAAAACTAGAGGAAGTTTGGGCTTTTTTGAATATGTCGTTTGAAGTGCAAAGCTAGGTGGGAATGTTGACTTTCAACTTAATGGTCTCTCTATAAGCTTGTGGGGAAGAAGAGGAATCACGTTCCCTGTCTCTGTTCTCCCAAAGCCTAACACCATGTCTCACACACATTATGCATGCAGTTTTAAGTGTTTTTGAATGTTTTGAGGGTGGCTATTTGTTTTCAAGTTGAAACTCTTTGAAGATGGCAATTCTGTATCTACACAAAAACTAAAAAAGGGGGCTTTGGCACCTTCTGAGATTTTGCTAATGTCTAGGTGAATGACTTCTATGTGATTATATGGGGCTTCAGCTGCACAATATTTGTGCAGTATTGAGATTCTCTCCAAGTGAAGGTTACTTTTTTCTTTTGAGTGTAATTGTATAAAGCTGGGCTCAAATGTTGTGAAAAAGATACATCTACATATGGTTTACCATGAAAGGCTAGGATTCTAGGCACATTTACAACCACAAAGGCATGAGACCAATCAAGAATGTGCTGCACCCGGACGAAGAAGACGCTAAGCGCCTCAAATCCAACAGCTGAAAGCCAACAAGCGGAAGCAACTCTTTCAGAAAGACTCCAGCCTGGACGAGAGGAGTGAGAACTTGTCAAAAAAAAAAAAAAAAGAAAGAAGAAAAAGAGGTCTGAGAGGGGAAGGAGGAAAATCATTTTTATTTACTGAACATCTTTTAAAGATTTCACACCATAGAACTAGCTCCTTTAATTCTCATAACGCTAAGAAAGGCCTTATTCATATTCACCACCCCTTTTACGGGAGACAAAAGCTGAGTATCTCGCTTCACCTCAAACTATTAAGAGCCAGAGCTATCCTCATACCGCAGGTCTCAGTCCTTCCCTCCCCCATTACCCACTAGCAGAAGTATTTACACTTAATTGCAAGCAACTAGTACAGAAAAACTCAAAGAAAGAATGGAAGAAAACGCCACATCCACTGCTAAAACCTTGGGTCAGAACACGTCCGCGAGCCTTTCCAGGGCCAAAGCCTCAGATCTACCACGGTTGTCGCTTCCCCTCCAGTCCCTCGCTTTTCATCCCACTCATTGACAAAGAAAAGAGGGGGTTCAGGCCGCGGTAATATAACCCAGCCTGACGGTGGGTCTGAAGGGACAGAAGAGAAAGGTTCGCGACCCGCCCACACCCGTCTCTAGGTAGAAGTGACAACCAAGGAAGGATATGAGGAGTCGCGGCAGGACGGACGGCAGTTCCCGGCGGCATAGCTCCTCTGGCCAGCTACTTAATTCTTCCAGGGGAACCGCGCTAGCTGGGACCGCGCGTTCCTGAGACATACTTTCGTCAAACAGGAGAGCTTCAAACCAGTCCCGCCAAAGCCGAGACCGGAAACTCGCAGTCCCGCCAACCCTTGCGCGCTCTCCGCCGGCTCCAAAACCATAGAGAGGAGGACGGCTGGTTTCTTGGTGAGCCCGGGTCTCTAAGGCCGGAAAGAACGTCGGGTTTCTCTAGCCCCTGGAGGACTCGACTCACTGGTGCGCGATTTAGGTCCGGAGGAGGCGTCATGAGGTGAGCTTTTTCAGACGCGCGATCCCAGGACACGTCGGGAAGCTAGCATCCCCAGGTCTGGATCACTGTAAACATTACATTCAAATGGGGAGGTGAGGGCCAGAAGTCCCCACTTCTGGAGTCGGATTTGTTCTGGGACCTGCAGCCGGAAGTGACTCCAAGCCTTGCAGCTTGGTGGGAGACAAAAGAGGCGCGTTCCTAGCCACGGGACTGGGTGACCCGCCTCTCCCCCAAATTGTAAATCTTGTGTAAAGGGAACAAAGATCCCACTTGCCAGAACTGTGAAAATTGAGGCAGATAGTATAGTGTCTAGCGCAGTAGATAGAAGATTCTCGATAAAGTTGCTTCTTATTTCTACAGGTCTCTCCAAACTACTGCAGTGCCCTAGTTTGCGTTTGCTCTGCCACCAAATTAGTCTTTACTAATTATTGCCAAATTACCCCCACTTCCATACACTTAGGGCTGCTGTTCTCGACTAAATGTTTGGAGTGAAGTCTTGGATGAATTTACACACACCAGGCCATACCTATGCATGTTTCTAAAGGGACGCTCACTTACCAAAATAAGATACTGCACGTCTTTTGTAAAAGACAGAAGTGAAGTTATTCTGGAAGCTTAGGGGGTGAATATGATTGGACACAATCAAGACAGCTGAAAGAGAGCAAGTAGCTAGGCTGTCCTGTCTGAATATCTTGGACTTTATGTTTGTCCAGGTGGTGGTGGTGGTTGTTGCTGCTGCTGTTGTTCTTCTGTTTGTTTTTATAGTTGATTTTCTTCTCCCACTTTTGAACCCTTAAGGTGTGTATGAGTGTCCAAATCTCTTATCTCTCTCTCTTCCCCACGACTTTTTAAGAAAAGGCAGCTGTATAGTGGGACGGGGAGGGGTGGGGGTGGCTGTTTAATATTACACTTTAGTGAAATGTGCCATTTTGCTTTAATCATCATTTTCTTTTTTTTTTTTTTTCTTTCCAGAGCTGCATGGAAAGAGGACCAAAGACGTCTAAAAAGTCATTTGGAAATATCTCTAAATATTTGTTACCATGTATAAGCTGCTAAAGAGAAATTGGGCCCAACAAAACTAATTGAATAATTAAGGCAGGTTTGTGTGTATCATCAAATTCTATCCAGAAGTTGAAGAATCTGAATTTAAAGATTGTGTGCATTTAATATGAGGATGACCTTTCAGTTTAATTTCACTATAGAAGACCATCTGGAAAATGAATTAACACCCACTGGAGATGGAGCTTTGACCCTGGATTCCTCAAAAGAGCTGTCAGTCTTAGAAAGTCAAAAAGGAGAAGAGAGGGACAGAAAATGTTCTGCAGAACAATTTGACTTGCCTCAGGATCACTTGTGGGAACATAAGTCAATGGAAAATGCAGCTCCCTCTCAAGACACAGACAGTCCACTCAGTGCAGCCAACAGTTCAAGTACCTTGGAGCCACATGGAAGACAGCCCTCCTTGAGAGCTGCAAAAGAACATGCTATGCCTAAAGATTTAAAGAAGATGTTAGAAAATAAAGTCATAGAAACATTACCAGGTTTCCAGCATGTTAACTTATCAGTAGTGAAAACCATCCTGTTGAAAGAGAACTTCCGTGGAGAAAACATAGTTGCAAAAAGCTTTTCTTCTCACTCTGATCTGATTACAGGTGTTTATGAAGGAGGCTTAAAAATCTGGGAATGTACCTTTGACCTCCTGGCTTATTTCACAAAGGCCAAAGTGAAATTTGCTGGGAAAAAAGTCTTGGATCTTGGTTGTGGATCAGGTTTACTGGGTATAACTGCATTCAAGGGAGGGGCCAAAGAAATTCACTTTCAAGATTATAACAGTATGGTGATTGATGAAGTAACATTACCTAATGTAGTAGCTAACTCCACTTTGGAAGATGAAGAAAATGATGTAAATGAGCCAGATGTGAAAAGATGCAGGAAGCCAAAAGTAACACAAGAACTATATAAATGCCGATTTTTTTCTGGTGAATGGTCTGAGTTTTGTAAGCTTGTACTAAGCAGTGAAAAACTTTTTGTAAAATATGATCTCATTCTCACCTCAGAAACCATTTACAACCCAGATTATTATAGTAATTTGCACCAGACTTTCCTTAGACTGTTAAGTAAAAATGGGCGTGTACTTTTGGCCAGCAAAGCACATTATTTTGGTGTAGGTGGAGGTGTTCATCTCTTTCAGAAGTTTGTAGAAGAAAGAGATGTTTTTAAGACCAGAATACTCAAAATAATTGATGAAGGATTAAAGAGGTTCATAATGGAAATAACGTTTAAGTCTCTTGGTTAACGTTCACTGCGTATCCAAAATGAAATAAACAGAAGGACCAAAAATTTGAGTGTTTGATTTCTGTTTTGCTATTATTTTTTCTGAAATTTTGATGTTGTTTGTTTAGTTTCGTTTATCCAAATCATAAGTGAGCTATGTTACCAATCTTGTACTCACTAGGTGAAACTGAGAGAGTATCCTTGTGCATTTGATGAGATCTCCTGGGAAATCATTTTGTAGGAAAATCCGGTATTCTCCATCTTCATTCTATTTGACCTTTTACCACCTTTGACATTACATGAAATTGTTCCCAGGAAATCCTGCCATTTCTTCTCTCAAGTCTGTGAATTTCTTCCCAGTCTTCGTTAGTTCCTTGTTCACATTAATATACATCACTAAATATTAGGTTGAGGCCTTATGTAAATAGGAAGAGGTTTTTGTTTCATTTTGTTTTTATATTCATTTACCTTGTGTAGTAAGGATCAGAATGGTGAGAATTTCACTAAATTCACATAGAGATGAGGAAACAAAGGGAATCTGTGACAGAGTATAAAAGTGATACAGAGTACTTGTACTACTTGAGGTTTACCCTTTATAGCCAAGTAAGAGATCCTGCGGTCTTGGTAGGAGGAAAAAGAATAAGAAAGGAGAATTCCAGATTTGGGGGAGTATAGACTTCTCACCAGTTGTTAAATAGTAGGAAAGGAGAAAGTGTTTTGTTGATTCAAATGCAAAAAATTTCACATTTTACCACATTGGGAATTGGGATCTGCCGTGCTCTCTATAACAACAGTAAAATTGACAGCATTTTTTTCTCTCTTGGAAGTAGCTAAAATAATCGGACATCATGGATTCAATTGAATGTGATATTTACTGGACATTTACGGTTAACTAGTTACTTTGTATAGCATCTTGCATAATACTTAAAACATTATGAGGTATATGTCATCCCCATTTTAGTAGCGATCATAATAGCTAACAGTATTTAGCATTTACTGTATACAGGGCAGAAGAGTTTTACATATGTTAACATTAAATATTCATAACTGCCCTATAAGACTCCAAGAAGTTAATTGATTTGCTCCCAATCACATTTCTCACCTAGAACCAGTATCTGAAGGCTTTAAAATCTTTACACTCTTTCATCACCCAGTGGTCTCAATTCTACCAATGCCTATTTTCATCACAAATATTTCTTAGCACCCTCTTACTATGTTAGAATGAAAGTCATAGTTAAGGAAACTTACTTATATACATTATTAAAAAGTATATTCCTAGTTTATATATAATTATATGTGATATTCACAACTCTAATATGAAGAAAGTAATTTATAATCAAATAATTTATATCTCATCAGATACACACACACAGATGTAGCTACACAGAAGACATGCAGCAGCCAGATGCTTATACCTAGGAACAGGGGACCCTGATGCCTGGGCTGTGGACCAGTACCAGTCCCTGGCCTGTTAGGAACTGGGCTGCACAGCGGGAGGTGAGTGGTAGGCAAATGAATATTACTGCCTGAGCTCTGTTTCCTGTCAGATCAGCAGCGGTGTTAGATTCTCATGGGAGTGCACACCCTATTGTGAACTGCACGTTTGAGGGATCTAGCTTGCGCACTCCTTGTGAGAATCTAATGCCTGATGATCTGAGGTGGAACAGTTTCATCCTGAAACCACTCCCCTGCCCAGCCCTTCATGGAAAAATGATCTTCCACAAAACTGGTCCCTGGTGTCAAAAAGGTTGGGGACTGCTAACCTAGAGTACCATTACTGAAAATGCCACAGCTATAATTCCAGACTTACCTACTAGGTAAGGTAGAACAAATGGGCCTTGACAGCTGGATTGGGAATTGAGGTAGAAATCACTGGATAGAGGCTCATAATACAATAATCTGTTTCAATGATTTTGAGACAAATAGGTATCTCTCAATTCTCCAAGAGAATTAGACTTTTAATGAGGTCTTATCCAGGAGGCCCATTCAGGAACAGCAGTGACATAGCCTCTAACTAGGGGCTCAGGACACAGTTTCATTTCCCAGGGAGAGGGTCCAACAAGTGCAGAAAGGATCAAAGCAAAAGCCCAGTCATGGGAACTAGATAATTTGGGGCATTAAAGATAAATTTGGGGCCAGGCATGGTGGCTCATGCCTGTAATCCCAGCACTTTGGGAGGCCAAGGCAGGCGGATCACCTGAGGTCAGGAGTTCGAGACCACCCTGACCAACATGGAGAAACCCCGTGTCTACTAAAAATACAAAATTAGGTGGGCGTGGTGGTGCATGCCAGTAATCCCAGCTATTAGAGAGGCTGGGACGGGAGAATCGTGAGAAGCACTTGAACCCAGGAGGCGGAGGTTGCAGTGAGCCGAGATCGTGCCATTGCACTCCAGCCTAGGCAACAGGGAAAGACTCTGTCTCAAAAAAAAAGAAAAAAAAAAGATAAATTTGGGGAATTTATATTAAACAGCCCAAAGGGAACACACCTACCCAAGATAGCTGGCAGCAAAAGGGACTTGAGGCACAAATTATGGCTACAAATCCAGAAAACGGATACATAGCTTTCTCATGTAACAGTAAAATTTAATCATTTAAGGGTTAAAATTAAATTTCTCCATCTGTAAAACAAGGTTTATAATATTATATCCCTAGCAGAGTTCCTTGAAGATTAAGAGTTAAGCGTTTGTCATGGTTCCTATCAAGGTTCCTATGTATAAGTGGAAATTATTATTTTTAATAATTCTTACTATTTATTCACCTATTTTCTGAACCAGATAGGAAGTCCCGCTCACTTTTATTAAAAATGGTGTTTGTGCCTTTACAGTATACAAATCTCAGTTCAGAACTTGAAGAAACCACTAAGTTCTAAACCTTGCTCTGCCCACCATTAATCTGCACTCTCTCTCATCCCATTCCCCTCCCTACTCCTCACCTCTGCATTCCTAAATTGTCTTTTTTGGAAGCTTTGGTTGCAGATTATTTAGGATGAAGAAGAGTGCATCTTGTAAATTTGCTTCTAAAACCCAGTCACATATGTGCTATGTTCTGCCTTTAAACTGCCCATTTCTCATATGTGCCTGTCCTCTAAGTTCCAGTTTTCATGTCCCACAGATGACGTTCTGTCCATGGTTCAGAAACTCATGGAAATGTCTCTGTGCTGACTGAGTTATGACCTCTCTGTGTCAAATGTGATGGCCAGTGACACATCTGCTGTAGGGTCTGTGGGGTGGGTAAGTGTCAGCGTTTCATCTAGAGAATTAGATTTTCGAGAATATTAAACCTGTCTTCACTTTTCAATGCCCTCCATAGTATTTTCTTCAGGTGCTTACTAAATGGTCATTTGAAAAAGAGGAATAGGAAGGAAACTGACTCCATGAACTTGATTCTTTGCCTCCACTTCAGCTGGGACATTTTGAATTTTTTATACCATGTTTATGATGGAATTGTGATTGTTGATAATAAGGATTTTCTTTGGGTAAAAGTACACATTTAAAATTGCCATCATAACTAGTGCAGCCCAGGAGAGAAGTTGCTCTGTGCTTTGTAAGACTCCTTTACTGCAGTCCAGGGATGCAGCTTCTATACAGCCCAGATGGTTGGGGAAAGACACAGTATATTTATGACTACTAGCTATCCAATTTCTGCCTTTTCAAGGAATTAAAATTCAGATAGCCCTTAAAAGGAGTTTCATCATCTATACGGGAGGTTATCTAACAAAAGTGCTTTTTCTGTTTGAAAGAAACTATGTAAAAATTACAATTACAATTACAAAGACCAACTTTATAACTTAAATATTACCGAACTTAAATATTACTAAAGAAAGTGGGGCATTTTACCCCTCACAGAGCAAGGTGAGTGGCCAATTTGTGATCTGCAAAAAAAAAGATATGATGTAGGGATACTGTAGCTATCCTCTTCCATTTACTGATGGGATGGAAAAAGTGGATGTAAAGGCTTGCCTTTGGCAGTAAAGTTGACCCTTGAACAACATGGGGACAGGGGTGCACATCCCCCTGCAGTTGAAAATCCACATACAACTTTTGACTCCTCGAAAACTTAACCACTAATAGCATACTCTTGACCTGAAGCCTTACAGATAACATAAACAGTCAACTAAGACATATTTTGTATGTCATATGTATTATAGATTGTATTCTTACAAAAAGCTAGAGAGAAAAAAGTGTTAAAAAAATTAGGAGGAAGAGAAAATATATTTACTATTCAATAAGTGGAAGTGGATCATCATAAATGTCTTTGTGCTTGTCATCTTCAAGTAGACTTCAAGTATCTTTGAGTAGACTGAGTAGTAGGAGGAAGAGGATTGGTTGATCTTACTGTCTCAGGGGTGGCAGAGGTGGAAGAAAATCTGCATATAACTGACCATGCAATTCAAATCCATGTTGTTCAAGGGTCAGTTGTATATATTTTAAGCCTTTACAATAGAATTGCATGTGCTTAGTCTCATGAAACCCCAAATACCTTGGCTGTGCTGCTGCTAGACTGTGTGGTTCACAGTACAAAGATAAAGATGCTCCTTCCTCCAGGAAGATTCAGCCCCATGATAGGGGGAATGGTGGGATAAGTCAAACAAAATCTGTTTCTAGCCCACTTGCCCTTTCAGCTCTTCTTAGTCATCTTGTGGCTTAGTACTACAAACTTCCACAGTCTTCCAACTGATAAGATATAGGAAAATGGGCAAAAAGTGATCAACATAAAAACAAAAAAACTATGTAACATACATCACATGTAGGAAGGGGGCTGTAAGAGATGGGTTTTCCTTCTTGCAATGATTTGGTGCTCAAAAAAGCCATTCCACTGAGGACATCCAGCATGGCAAAATGGAGTAAAGTTTTAGTAATCTCATTGTGTAGTAGATTGTTAAAGAAAAAAATGGTTCAATGATACTTGTTTAAGCATGGTAAGGCAGACTTTATTCATTACCATTGAGATAGGTATAGGGACCATGGCAATGGGATTTTGCAGTAGGGGGAGAAAATAGGCTTAACTGCAGAGTATGGGCAAGTGGGAATTTATAGCCAAGGAGCAAGGTGGGTCAAGGGGTCAGTGGATGAAAAAATACTAAGAGGAAGCATCAAGGGTAAGGAAGATTCTAATCTAACAGAACCTAACAGAATTCTTGCTGAAGACAAGCCAGACATTACCAGGGAGGGAGATAGTGACTTTTGAGATGGGGATTCTTGCTAAACTGACTTAGCAGAGTTCTTTACTAAAACTGGATTTCACCAAAAAGTCCACAGGTGGGCATAAGAGAAAGCCCAGAAGCCTAACTAAATTTTGGCCAAGGAAAGAATCTGTCAAGGTGAATGCAGAGTTTGAACTGGAAATTAGGGCTACAGAAGCAAGTATTCCTGTGTGAGCCTCCCACCACTGCACACTGCACACTGCACCCTGCAGTGAAATCATCAAAATGAGCACTGAAGTCAGATGGCTGCTGAAATCTGTCCCTATTGCCCCATTCAAGAGTCTTAGATGTTCTCTGCCTGTCCTGGCTACACTGCAGCAGCAGCAGCATAGTTCTGAAAGCCTCCAAAGATAATCCAGTTAGCCACACAGTATCTGTGTAGCTCTAGTAATTTTCAAAGTCTGCTCTCAAACCTCCAGCAGGTCTCCACCAGTAAAGTTCTACTGCTGGTCCCAGTACAGTGGTCATGGATCATTCAATCAGCTCAGTCACCTCTCAGATCTTCCTAAGGCTACAGAGGAGAAATCAATATGCTTCACAATGTATAGATAACAAACTTGTCCACTGTAAGATCCTGAAAATTTTATTCAAAGAGATAAATAGGAAAAAAAATATTTCTATTCTGTCATGTCTGGTCGAGACTTGTCCAGATTCTTCTTTCTGCAGGTCTAAAATGTCCTAGAGCTCAAAATTCTTCTAGATCTCTGCTATTTTAGGATAAATAACTTCTAGTGAATTTCTATAAATTAGATGGTGCACTTATTTTAAATTGCATGAAAAAAAGTATTCAGTGTGTGTGTATTTTTTTAAAGGGAAAATGTGTGTGGAAAGGTAGACTAATGCCTAGAAATTCAGAACACATCCAGTCAGCTCAGTGGCACAGCAAATTGTCATTAACCAATCTCTATGCCAGCTTTTTTATTATCATTGCTATTCCACCCTCTTTGTGTTTTAAAAATCTTCAGAGGAAGACCCATTTTTAATGATTTGCTTTTCTTCCCTAAGCTTTCCACAGATTAAACTCTGCATCCTGTTTGCTTTGCTGTGTTCAAGCTTCTCCAGGATTTTTACAATAAGAACCAAAAATATCCTTACTTCTATGGAAAAATACCTCAGAGATGCATTTTCTTGGAAGGGTGGTCAGACGTTTTGAATATTCTGCATTTTATTTGCTTTAACAGGAAATAGATCCAAGCCTGTATTTTAAATATTAAAATAACCACTCGTTTAACTTTGTGACTAGCTTTCATTTTCCCAAAGTAGGAAAAAAATGTTATTTATATAACCTCCCTCTTTGTGTTTCCGAAATACTTCAGAAACTCTTGTGTCTTATCTCCTAACATAGTTCAACATAAAGAGAAATAACCTTAGTTACAGTTGAAATCATTAGAGATTCTTAAGTTTCTGGTAATTTTAATTAGGTTCACTATCATCTATTACGGTCATATAGATATTTTACATGATTGCTTAAAAAGAAATGACAAAACCAAATATAAAAACCTGAATGTAAATTATTTTACCCATAATTGGTCTAAAGAAACATCCTGGATCAGCCCAGTATTTGATTACATTGATATGCACAGGAGACAGGCAAATACAGGTTCCGTGGTAAAGGCCCCACCTTCAAGCCTGAAAATCCATAGCCCTAAGTGAGAAGAGGCATTCCCGTTTTTTGCACCTAAAAAGTTCCCTTTTGGCCTGCCATGCCCCTTATTGTGTACCATATAAACCCCAAACCCCAGGCTCCAGAGGGAGACAGGCAGATGAATGGCAGAACAGCATGGCAGAGAAGGAGAGAAGAGGAGCATCTGAACATCGAGAGGCTGGGGACGACTGGAGAGGAGATCGGCTGCTGGACAGCCAAACTCCAGAAGAATATCATCTTCCCACTCCGTCCCCCTTCCAGCTCCCCATCCATCCCACTGAGAGCCATCTCCACCACTCCATAAAACTCCCACATTCATCCTTCAAGTCCATGTGTGACCTGATTCCTCCTGGATGCCAGACAAGGACCTGGGTACCAAGAAGAAACAGCTGGTTAATGCTTAAGCTGCAGACAGCAAAGCTGAAAGAGTGCACTGTAACACATGCCTACTTGGGCTTCAGGAGTTGCAGGCACCCACCTCTAGACAGTACCATGGGGCCAGAGCCCAAAGAGCTAGGCCAGCTCCTGCACCTTCCCGCCTGTGTGCTTCCCCTTCTATGAGGGGTTTGAGCTCCAGGTGGTGCAACAGAAAGCCACCCCCCGTCACACATCCTGCGAGGGGGGCCAGAGAACTCTCCCATCTCAACATGTACACAAGGTTTTTATTTCTCTGGGACATTTTTGTAATAGGAAGAATTGAGCCCCTTCCCCGGTGCCACTTCCTACATGTCAGTCCCTTTGTGTTTTATTTTTCTCCAATACTGGCGGATTAAACAGAATTCTACCTTATACTAAAGCTCAAACATATTCTCATCCCATCAAGAATGCACTGAGTACTTACTATGAGTAGAGAAGGTAATTTCCATTTTCAATTATTCCTGTAAAAAAAAAATTACCACTTATAAGAAAGTTTACCCTTGTGTTGTATAGTAACTCAACACACTTCCCTTTCCACTTCATTTCTCCTGGATTTCCTATAAAAAGCTGTGTGATGAACAGAAAAGACCCTGGGTCTATTTGTGTTCTGTGTATGCCCCTTTTACTGTGACTTGTGCATTTCCTTTGTTAGTCAAGGGACTTTGTCAAATTTAATTTATGAAGGTTCGGAGATTAACTAACGGGAAACAGAACAACAGGCACCTGACAGCTTTGGACTCAAGCCTTCTCAGAAAAAGAGAAATGTATTCAAGCAAGCAAGCAAGCAAGCAAACAGACAAACAAAATTGGATGGAAGGGAGAGGAAAGAGATGAAGAATGATAGACAAACACATATGGAATTGCATGAATTAAAATTTAGAGCAGCAGAAAGAGTGCTGGGAAAAAAAAAATGGTAGAGCCCAAGGAAGAAGACCAGGCAATCAGGGAGTCAAGGAGTTGCCTGCAATTCACACAATACTTGTGAACTTTTAAACAAGTGACTGTGGAAGATTGCTGGTGACTCATGGTGGTGGAGACAATCAAGAAACAGGGTTGGCAAGAGTGCAAGGAGAGGCCCTTGATGACAGCCCCAGTGACCTTGCTGCACCCTACATTTGACCTCAGTTGGAGTTTGGGATTGTGGAACAACACTGCTGAACTTTATATGTAGAATAATCCACATCCCAGTTTGCTTGAGACAGTGCTGAAGTATGCATCTGATTTAACATTCTAGCATTCTTAAAAGTGTATTGATTATGGCCAGGCACGGTGGCTCTTGCCTGAGATCCCAGCATTTTGGGGGAACTTGGTGGGAGGATCTCTCTAGCCGAGGAGTTCAAGACCAGCTTGGGCAACATAGGGTGACCCTGTCTCCTCAAAGAATTAAAAAGTTAGCTCGACATGGTGGCACACACCTGTGGTCTCAGCTATGTGGGAGGCTAAGGTGGGAGGATTGCTTGAGCCTGGGAGTTCAAACCTGCAGTGAACCGTGGTCATGCCACTCCACTCCAGCCAGGGTGAGAGAGCAAGACCCTGTCTCAAAAAAATGATAATAGGTGTGTTGATTATGGTCAGCTTGTGTATACCAATTCTGTAACACTATTCTTATTCTTATAACTTTGTTGAGTGAGTCATGATTTTAAAACAATCACTTGATAAATAAATATTAACTTCAAATCATGTGTCAAGCACTGGGTGTGAAAATAGAATCTAAAGTTAAAATGATACGTTCTGTGCTTTTGGAGAGCTTCCATTCTAGGGTGGAAATACACAAGTGAACCTCTTGTGAGAATGTTTTACATACTGTGCAGGTTTCTGATAGGGTCATCCTTTTGAGCTATAGAGTAAGACTATATCCCTGTAATAGGGTGTATATGGAAGAAAGTTGAAGAGGAAGAGTATGAGTGGCTATTTCTCAGTATAAACCATCTCCTGGTGACTTAGTAGATTTTCAAATGGAAGTAAAACTTAGAAAGTTGATCAAAGAGCTAGGAAACCTTGCTTCTTTTCTGACTCTGAACTTCAAGAATTGAGACAGTTCCTGACAGTGAGAGAACAGATGGTCTCTGCCAACTGTAGGCAGGCAATGGGGGACTAAAGGCTAAAGATGAGCAACATAAATCTCAAGAAAAACATTAGGAGAACACTCTTCCCCCTTTTCAAGAAGAGCCTCCCCTCCATTGCCAACCTCAAAGGCCAGCAATTTTGTTCTATTAGGGGAAATGACTAGTTTCCTTAAAAACATATATATGAAAAACAACTAATATGAAAAAGACTAGAATAATGACAAGTCAACTGGGACAGTGCTAAGATAGAGGAGAAATTCCTTTGGGCCAGTGAGGGAAGACTTCTCAGAAGAGATAACACTTGATCTCAGACTTACATGTAAGCAGATTTTAATCAGACTAATAGGGGAGTGAGATTGGAAGGGTGGTGAGCTGAGTGCTTAAGAGGCAGAAAAACTAGTCTGTGAAAAAGCACTAAACTTTCGGAGCATGTTAATTCATTAATTCGTGAATTAATGAATTGCACCCAGGTGTTCAATATGTATTGAGCACCTACTACATGCCAAGAATATTCCAAGGTGCTGGGTTCTAGGAGGAGAGTCTGCATGTCCAATAGGTCCCACCTGATCCTGATGCTTCTAGATAATGGATAGCAATCTAAGTAGCAAAGCTACAAATCACTGAACTGTATGACCTCAGTCAGATATGAAGCTGGTTCAGTGACTGATGAAAGACCTTCCAATTATTTATTTTTCCTGTGTCAATGAAAAAAGCCAAACTCTATAAAATATTTAAAGGAGTTTACTATGAGCCAAATATGAGTGACCAAGGTCTGCAACACAGTCTCACGAGTTCCTGAAAACATGTGCCCAAGGTGGTTGGGTTACAGCTTGATGTTATACATTTTAGGGGAACGGAAGTTACAGGCAGATATCCATCAACACATATAAGGTGTACATTGGTTCAGTCCAGAAAGGCAGGATAACTCAAAGGAGTGGGACTTTTAAGTCATAGGTGGATTCAGAGACTTTCTGATTGGCAGTTGGTTGAAAGAGTTGTTATTATCTAAAGACCTGGAATCAGTAGAAACTAATAGGATAAAATAAGGAGCTGTGGAGACCAAGGGTCTTATTATGTTGATGAAGCCTCTAGATAGTAGCTTCAGAGAGAATAGATGGTAAATGTCTTGTGCTGGGCACGGTGGCTCACGCCTGTAATGCCAGCACTTTGGGAGGCTGAGGTGGGCAGATCATGAGGTCAGGAGTTCAATACTAGCCTGGCCAACATGGTGAAACCCTGTTTCTACTAAAAATACAAAAATTAGCTGGGCATAATGGCATGGATCTGTAATTACAGCTACTCAGGAAGCTGAGGCAGGAGAATTGCTTGAACCCAGGAGGCGAAGGTTGCAGTGAGTTGAGATTGCGCCACTGCACTCCAGCCTGGGCAACAGAGCAAGACTCTGCCTCAAAAAAAAAAAAAAAAAGATGCTAGCCTCTTAGTTAAATCTCTCCTGGATCAGTAAAAGACTTGGAAAGAGAAGGAGATTCTGTACAGCATGTCAATTTTCCCCACAAGAGACAGCTTTGCAGGGCCATTTCAAAATATATCAAAGAAATATATTTTGGGATAAAATACCTTGATTTCTTCCAGGGCCTGGCTCTCTGCTACAGTCTGGCTTGTCAGTCTTAAGATCTGTGTTTTAATGTCAATGCTGACATTCAGTTGTGCCTGAATTCCAAAGGGAGGAGAGAATAATGAGTCATGTTGGGCTTCCCCCACCCACCCCCAATCCTGGCCAAAACTAGTTTTTCAGGTTTACTTTGGTATTCCCTTGGCTGAGAGAAGCAGTCTATTCAGTTGGTTGGGGGGGCTTAGAATTTTATTTTTGTTGTATACCTGTTAAAATTTGCCATGAAATTTTATCAAAATTTCATCTTACCGATCTAAATTACATGTTCTGTAGACACTTGTAAAAATTGGCATTCTTTTAAAACAGTCTATCACAGTTTAGCACTTTAGTTTTATATTTCATTGGGAAATAATTTTTTTTTTTTTTTAAGTTTAGTCTTTGAAAAACCTGTGGGCTGGGCACAGTGGCTCACGCCTGTAATCCCAGCACTTTGGGAGGCTGAGGAGGATGATTCATGAGGTCAGGAGTTCAAGACAAGGCTGGCCAAGATGGTGAAACCCCATCTCTACTAACAATACAAAAATTAGCCGGAGACAGTGGCAGGCGCCTGTAATCCCAGCTACTTGGGAGGCTGAGGCAGGAGAATTGCTTGAACCCAGGTGGCAGAGGTTACAGTGAGCCAAGATCGTACCACTGCACGCCAGCCTGGGCGAAAGAGTGAGACTCCGTCTCAAAAAAGAAAAGAAAAAGCTGCATACACTCATGGTTGAAGGAAAATACTGCCCTTCCTACCTGTTAAGCCCACCTCTGAGCATAAATCCTTGGATTTCACTTATCACACATAATGATCAATCTGTGAAGTGTTTGTTTCTTGTAAGCGAGTGACTGTGATGCAAGGCTGGTTCAACATACACAAATCAATGAACGTAATCTATCACATAAACAGAACACTTGGACACAGGAAGGGGAACATCACACACCAGGGCCTGTCGGGGGGTAGGGGACTGGGGGAGGGATAGCATTAGGAGAAATACCTAATGTAAATGATGAGTTGATGGGTGCAGCAAACCAACATGGCACATTTATACCTATATAACAAACCTGCACATTGTGCACATGTACCCTAAAACTTAAAGTATAAATATAATTTAAAAAACCATAGTTCTCTAATAAAGAAAGAACAAAACATTGAACTAAAGTGCAGAAATAGCCCTCAAATAGCCATCCGATTCTCAAATCTTGCTCCAAAGTCAGTTAAAGGGTAAGAGTTGTGAAAAGCTGATCAGTGGAAACTTGAGTTTATTTTTTTGATTATGTTTTATGTGGAGCTCTCTTGACCTGGCTGTATTTCCAGGAGACTATGGGGTTAAACCACAGTGGTCACAGTGAACTTCATGTCAGTACGACAGAAACAAACATATTATGCACGGGTTCTATCCCTGACCCCCGATTAGTCAGTTTTGCCTGGAGTGGACCATCCAAGCATGTTTTTTACTACCATTTTTCAGGAGACATTTCCCACATTCTAAACAAAGGAAGTCTGGCCTTTTCTCCGTGACGTTCCTTTATTGTTATTTTATGCTGAATCACACTGCAATGCCTTACTGTGCACCCATGCTCCTTGCTGGGTATTGGCAGTGCTCCCAGTGGGTACCACTGGTCCTGGCATCTCTTATCAAGCACCACCATTTCCCACAGGGCACAGCTCCAAGATGCCAAAGTTGTTCTGATGTAAAGTGCAGACACAAACTTCTCCTGCTTCCTCTTTTAGATCACATTCTATTAGTACAAAAGCTCTTTCAGATGTTTTTAATTTTTTTTTTCCTGCAAAGCACCCATCTTCATCTCCCCTGGATTCTGTCATGTCTTCATTGCAGATCTGGGCCAGGATAAAAAACTGGGAGGAAGACACTGACTCTAATTACAGAAATACCTCCCTTCCATCACCGAAGGACTTATTACAGAGTCAAGATCTTTCAAGAGAATGGATTAGTTCTGTACCAGGTAGAATTGCCAGATAAGATACAAATATTTCAGTAGACATACTAAAAAAGTATTTGTTGTTTATCTGAAATTCAAATCTACCTGTGTGTCCTTGATTTATATTTACTAATTCTGAAAAACCTACTCCTAGATGTCTCAGTCTCTTACAGAAATTATTTTTGGTGAGTTCAGCTAAGAGTCAAGCCAAAAGTTCAACTGTATTTAGTTATACCAGTGCAAATGTTTGTCCAATTTCCTGCACAGATGAACTGATATAAAGGGGGCTGCCAAGGAATACTAAGATTACACAGAACAGTCAGACTGGAAATGGAATATGCCCCATGTTGGGAAGAAAATCATTTTTATCCTAGTAAAGGAACTGACCATTAATGCCTTAAGTGATCATTACCTGTCATTATTTATTGAATAGCAAAATGCAATATCCCTTCAAATCCCCAAAGGAGCCTGAGACTGGAAAAGCATATAAAAGAGGTAAAAAGAAAGCCAGGCCAGTGTCCTGGAAACAGACAGAGGAACAGAGGAAAGACGGACAGTGTCAAATGCCGTAGGTTGGCCAAGTAAGATGAATGCCACTGGATTTGACAACGTGCAGGCCAACAGTCATATTAATAAAGGGTAGTTTTATGGCCAGGCATGGTGGCTCATTCGTGTAATCCCAGCACTTTGAGGGCCTGAGGCGAGCGGATCACTTGAGGTCAGGAGTTTGAGACCAGCCTGGACAACATGGTGAAACCCCGTCTTTACTAAAAACACAAAATAGCCCGGCGCAGTAGCTCAAGCCTGTAATCCCAGCACTTTGGGAGGTCCAGGTGCGCAGATCATTTGAGGTCAGGGGTTCAAGACCAGCCTGACCAACATGGTGAAACTTGGTATCTATTAAAATACAAAAAAAATTAGCCTGGCATGGTGGTGCAGGCCTGTAGTCCCAGCTACTTGGGAGGCTGAGGCAGGAGAATAGCTTGAACCCGGGAGGCAGAGGTTGCAGTGAGCTGAGATCGTGCCACTGCAGTCTAGCCTGGGCAACAGAGTGAGACACTGTCTCGAAAAAAAAAAAAAACACACACACACACACACACAAACAAAAACACAAAGCAATTAGCCAGTTGTGGTGGTGCATGTGTATAATCCCAGCTATTCAGGAGTCTAAGGCAGGGGGATCACTTGAACCCGTGAGGCGGAGGTTGGAGTGAGCCCAGATCATGCCACTGCACTCCAGCCTAGGTGACAGAGTGAGACTCCATCTAAAAAAAAAAAAAAAAAAAAGAAAAAGGGAGTTTTTGGTTGCGCAATTGGAGTGAAAATGATAAATGACATAAATGATTATGTTCAAAACAACTGAGGGAGGGGATCTGGGGACAGAAATCATATGTAACTAGTTAGAGTAGTTTATCAGCAAAAAGAATTAGAGAACTGAGGTGACAACTGGAATGAGAAGTGGGATCTGGAGAATGATCTCTTAAGCTGGGGAACAACATAAAACACAGCCTGTGTGTGTGGTGATGGACTGATACTGCAGAAAAAGATTTTTTTTAGTTGTTTTATATATATATATATTTATTTTATTTTATTTTTTTAATTATACTTTAAGTTCTAGGGTACATGCGCACAATGTGCACGTTTCTTACATATGTATACATGTGCTATGTTGGTGTGCTGCACCCATTAACTCGTCATTTAACATTAGGTGTATCTCCTAATGCTATCCCTCCCCCCTCCCCTCACCCACAACAGTCCCCAGTGGGTTCCCCTTCCAGTGGGTTCCCCTTCCTGTGTCCAAGTGTTCTCATTGTTCAATTCCCACCTATGAGTGAGAACATGCAGTGTTTGGTTTTTTGTCCTTGCGATAGTTTGCTGAGAATGATGGTTTCCAGCTTCATCCATGTCCCTACAAAGGACATGAACTCATCGTTTTTTATGGCTGCATAGTATTCCATGGTGTATATGTGCCACATTTTCTTTTCTTTTTTTTTTTTTTTTTGAGACGGAGTCTTGCTTTTTCACCCAGGCCGGAGTGCAGTGGCTCAATCTCGGCTCACTGCAAGCTCTGCCTCCCGGGTTCACGCCATTCTCCTGCCTCAGCCTCTCCGAGTAGCTGGGACTACAGGCGCCCGCCACCACGCCCGGCTAACTTTTTGTATTTTCAGTAGAGACGGGGTTTCACCATGGTCTCGATCTCCTGACCTCGTGATCCACCCGCCTCGGCCTCCCAAAGTGCTGGGATTACAAGCGTGAGCCACCACGCCCGGCCTATGTGCCACATTTTCTTAATCCAGTCTATCATTGTTGGACATTTGGGTTAGTTCCAAGTCTTTGCTATTGTGAGTAGTGCTGCAATAAACATATGTGTGCATGTGTCTTTATAGCAGCATGACTTATATTCCTTTGGGTATATACCCAGTAATGGGATGGCTGGGTCAAATGGTATTTCTAGTTCTAGATCCCTGAGGAATCACCACACTGTCTTCCACAATGGTTGAACTAGTTTACAGTCCCACCAACAGTGTAAAAGTGTTCCTATTTCTCCACATCCTCTCCAGCACCTGTTGTTTCCTGACTTTTTCATGATCGCCATTCTAACTGGTGTGAGATGATATCCCACTGTGGTTTTGATTTGCATTTCTCTGATGGCCAATGATGATGAGCATTGAAAAAGAAGACTTTTTTTTTTCCCTTTAGGAGCTACTCTGTTAATTGAAGAAAAGGAAAACTTGATGGAAGAAAATGAGAGAGAATGAGAGAATTGCTAGAGCAATGACCATGAGCTGGTAAGAGCTGATAATATTCAAAACTGAAGTGGAAGGGTTAGCCTTAGATAGAAACACAGATAGGCAGTACATCCGTGGTAATGAGAGGAAATGCAAAGTACATGGTACGGGGCTAGATAAGGTAGTAGAAGTTTGTGGCTTCTATTTTCTCAGAGAAATAGGAAACAAGATCATCAGTCAAAAATGAGGGTGGGGAAGAGATAATAGCTGTATGAAGAGAGAGGGAATGGTATGGAGAACTCACATGAATGGAATCGGGGAAATGTAGTATGACTGAAAGGCATACTGTCACATAAGAGCCCGCTTGAAGTTAGCAATTCTAAATTTAAATGGAGACCTGTTTAAATTTAAAGGGAGCAAGGCTTTGTAGATTTTCTCCAACTATGATCTAGTAAATTGGTGAAGACCCAGAGTAGGTAGATGGTGGGATTTAAGCAGGGTTGGGATCTAACGAAGAGAGATTAATGACACGAAGTTCAGCAACTCCTCTGTAGCATCAAAGTGGGAGTACTTGTACCTGGAATATGTCTTCTCCCTAGTGCAAGGGAACAACGGTGGGACCTTGAGCTGCCAACAGACACTTGATGGTAACACTTAGTAGGATCCTTGACTGTGTGTTGCCTGAGGTGGAGGATTAGCATAAACACACACATTTGGCACCTCCAACAGCAATAAAAATGTGATCCAGTCAAGACAGCCTTCACAAGAAATGCTTCTACTCAAATTTCCACTCATTAGTGCTTCCTATCTTTTGCAGTTTGCTAACTTGGATCAGGATGAAAAAATTGGTTGGCTCCTGCTGGGGGAATTTTTTAATGTCACCATTCAATGTTTTGTGGTTTCCTGTATTAGAAAATGGCTGTTTACTCAATTTTGATTGTTGATGAGAATAGACATAATATCTGTTTTTGGTGGCTCTGAATATTTTCACACATTGATTAACCCATCAACAACATTTACTAAACTCCTACTCTATGCAAAGCCCTAGCTGATAAAATAGTGTAAAGAACACTGTTCCTCATGTTAATGGCCTTAAAAGCTTACTGGGGCCAGATATTGCGGCTCATGACTGTAATCCCAGCATTTTGGGAGGCCACGGTGCTCCCAAAATTGGGAGGATCAATTGAGATCAGGAGACCAGCCTGGGTAACATAGTGAGAGTCCATCTCACAAAAAATAAAAAATAAAAAGTAGTGGGGTATGGTGGCACATGCCTGTAGTCACAGCTACTCACTAGGCTGAGGTGGGAGGACTGTTGAGCTGGGAGGTAGAAGCTGCAGTGAGTTGTGATCACACCACTTCACTCCGTTCTAGGCGACAGAGTAAGACCTTGTCTCAAAAAAAGAAAATTTTTATTGGGTAGGTAATAAACAGTAAAAACCTTTTTACCTAAATGGCCAATGAGAGAAAAATTTTTCTAGCAGTTCAGAGAAAAAGCTAGGGTTTGAGTGGTTAGGACAGGCTTTATAGAGGTAGGCCTTGAGATACAGAAAATGCTAAATTGGGGAAGAAAGTGAAGTGATCCTGGAGAAGATATTTATATAAAGGAAGGTTTGATAAGGAAATGCTGAATGTACTCCAGGGGAGGAAAAAACTCATCCTGGTTAGGGCAGTGTTGTTGAAAAGGGGAGTTTGAGCTAAGTAACAGAGAGTCTTAAGGGCTGACTAAGGAATTTTGCCTTTTTTTTTTTTCTTCATTAAAAGCCATTGAAGGTTATTAGCAAAGGAGCAGTGGTGTGAAACACTGAGACTTTATAGCTGATCTCCTCACGGTGCCTGGGTATCCTAACAGAATGTTGTTAGGCCAGGCTGTATTTTGGACAGTGGCTGAAAATAAATAATAGCTATATAATATTCATTATATGTCTGTACCACAATTTATAGTCTCAATCCATATTTTTAAAGCATTTTCCCCAATTTTTTTAGCATTAAAAGCAATATTGCAATAGGCATGCTTGTGTGTAAACCCTTGTACACATGCCTAATTATGCTGGACAAATTAATAGGTCAGAGTATATAAATATTTTATTTTTATTTATTATTATTTTTTGAGACGGAGTTTTGCTCTTGTTGCCCAGGCTGGAGTACAGTGGCACAACGTCAGCTCACTGCAACCTCCACCTCCTGGGTTCAAGCAATTCTCCTGCCTCAGCCTCCCGAGTAGCCAGGATTACCAGCATACGCCAACGTGCCTGGCTAGTTTTTGTATTTTTAGTAGAGACAGGGTTTCACCATGTTGATCAGGCTGGTCTCAAACTCCTGACCTCGGGTGATCCACCCGCCTCGGCCTCCCAGAGTGCTGGGATTACAGGCATGAGCCACTGTGCCTGGCCTATAAATATTTTTAAAGTGTTCTGATCTATATTAATTACATGCCTAACATTGGTGTATGAAATTTTTTTTTTCTGAAACATTCACAGCTCAGTATTCTTACAGATTTTGGTTATTTGTGGGAAAAGGCTATTTCCTTATTTGATGTTTATTTCTTTGGAAGTTTACTTCTTTGATAAGGTTAAACTTTTTCACATATATATATGAACAGTTTATGTTTTTTTGTTTTGAATTGCTTTTAGCAGTTTAGTTTTCCATTGGGAGTATTCATTGTTTTCTTACTGTTTTGTAAAGGCTCTTTTTGTATTCATATATATACATATATTTGTCATAAGTACTACAAATTTTTTGTGTTTGCTTTTCAACTTTGTTTATAAAAATTTCTGATATATATTAATTTTAAAAATTAGTATTTTATAAGCTTTTCATTTATGGTAATGTGGCACTATGTTAAAAAATGTCCCATCAGCCCAGCTCTTTGGGAGGCTGAGGTGCTTGAAGGCAGGAGTTCGAGATAAGCCTGGGCAACAAAGCAAGACCCCTGTCTCTACAAAAAACAAAAAATAAGTTGGATGTGGTGGCGCATGCCTGTAGTTCCTGCTACCTGGGGGGCTGAGCTGGGAGAATCACTTGAGCCCAGGAGTTCGAGGCTGCAGTGAGCCATGATCATGCCATTGCACTCTAGGCTAGGTGACAGAGCAAGACCCTGTCTCTGAAAAAAAAAAAAAAGTCCCATCAAAAGACTATATAACAATTTATATTTTCTTCAAGTATTTTGTGGTTTCTTTTTTTAAAAAAATTTAAATGTAGTACATCCGGAATTTATTTTAATGTAAGATGAAGGCAGGAACCTAATTTTATCCTCCCTCCTTTCCTTCCTCCCCTCTAGTGATTAGCTATTTGTCATAACCCTATCTATGCCAATTTTTGCTGATTTGAAGTATGTCATTTTTATCATACCTTAAATCTTCATCATAATTAAGTATAGTTCTGGTCTTTTTATGCTGTTTCATTGCTTTGCTGCCTATTGTTACACTAGTATTAAATTGTTTTCATCAGTACACCTTTATAATAGAATTTTGTATCTGGCAGGCAAGACTCTCCTTGATTTCTGTCCTTTTCAGACCTTTTTTTTGGGGGGGAGTGGTGGGGTCCCATTCACTATTCATACATGCTTATTTTTCCCAGGTAAACTTTATAATTATCTGACAATTTGTAAACAATTCCTAAAATATTTCGTTTGACATTGTATAAAATGTATACATTAATTTGGTGAGAAATGGAACACCTAGAATATTAAATATTAGAATCCAGTAAAATGGTCTGTCTCCCCATACATGTAAGTTTTTTTTTTTCTTAAGGCCATTATTAACATCTTTTAGTTTCTTCACATATCCTATAAATGTGTTAAGTTTATCCCTATGTTTCTTCTATCTTTTTTTTTTACATTGTTAAAGTGAATAGGATTTTTCCCCGTTATATTTTTAAGCTAGTGGTTTCTGGTAAATAGGAAAGCTGTTTATTTAGGACATTTCCCTTTTTTTCCTAAGCTTGTCTTCCCTTGGCTTTATGACCCTTCTCTTTTCATGGAATGCCTCAGATCTCACCTAGGGAAGCAGTGTGGAGTAACAAGAGAAGCTTTGGTTTAAAATCATGTCTTTGACTCTTGGTTCTGTATCTTAGTAATTGCATGACCTTGAACCAGTTGAATATCAGTTTCTTCTTCTGAAAAATAGGGATCATAAAACCAACCTCATGGGTTTGTTGTGAGGATTAAATGAAATAATATGTGCTACACTTACTAGGTTCTAGTCCCTAGCATGATGCACATATAAATGCTCAATAAATGTTTGTTGAATAAATACTGTTAATAGAGAGCCACAATCTCCTAAAAGTACACCATGAGCATTTGTCCCTTGTACTTTTTAAGAGAAGAAGGTAACACATTATTAGATAAAAGGTCACTGAGCAACTTTTAATCTGCAACCTGGTGCCATGAATGAACAAACTGGGAAGTAAGAGTAGGGAGGCTTCCTGTCATGGAGGTGGCTACATAAATGGAATAATTCCAGGGGACTCAGAAACCTACTGTTCATACCTGTTTCCCAGCCCTTGGCCACAGTGTCTGAAATGAAGTTGAGAGCCTGCTGTTGGGCCAGACAGCATTCTCCCCTTAGGCTATCTTTGAAAATACAATCACATTTGGACACAATATAAATCAGTTTATCAAATCACTTTTTTTTTTTTTTCTGTAGAGATGAGATCCAGGGACCATGATATTTCTGGTGCCTATGGAAAGGGAAGACACAAAAAATGGAAAAGGAGGATTTCAAAGATTAATTTTGCTTGCATGACATTTTCCCCAGTAGTTGCCCTGGGCAAGGGAACTCATTTGCAAATGATGAGCTCTCATTTTCAGTTGAGGATATTTCCTATTAGTCAGTTATTACGGCTTATAAATAAATATGCCCATTGTAAGTTTGCTAAGTATACAACAATTCCCCAGAGGCTGGTTAGTCCTTGGTAAGTTTATGAATTTAACAATTTCAGGAACACGGGGTCGAAAGGTAAGGACAACAGCCATGAGGTTGGAAGGAAAGAGCTAACTAACACCCTGTGTCTTACCGTGTTAGTCACTGAAAGCTATTGTTTGATTCCTATGGAAAGTGTCTTCTTAAAACAAATCTTCTCTGAGAATTGTCTTTCCACTGTTGTCTAGACCAGTTAAGTATACTGGTCATTTTCTTGTTCTTGACAGAGTTTTGGGAACAGTAAATCCTAAGAACCCCAGAGAGTCTTGAACTTTCTAATAGGAGCTTCAAGTTTTCTGCTTTTCTGTCCTGAACAGAAAGTAATTTTACAGTTATTAACTTCAACCCAGTGAAACACCAAAAATGCTTCACTAGGAACATGTCCAGTATCAGTGATCACATTTAAAAATCCTAAGTGAACAATTACATAAATCATCTAAGGACTCTTCTAATGTCTTACTTTCCTGTCTAACTGACACCATAGAATAAAAATCCAAACTCTTCTTTCTCCAGTGTTGTTTTATTTCTACTACCAGTGTCCTCTTCTTGGCAAATCAGAAGTCTTCCATTCATCCATCCATCTATCCATCCATCCATCCATCCATCCATCCATCCATCCATCCATCCTTCCACCCATCCAGTCATTCAGGCGATAAGAATTGAGAACATACTTAAGAGCATACTTAAGTGCACCTTACCTAGCTCTTTCTAGGTAATGTAGAGGTACAAAAAGCAGAATAAAATACTATCCCTGATCTCAAACTATTTACATTTCCCATAGAAAGACAAGACATGCTAAGACTCTGTGTCTGTTTCCTTTCACAGAAAAGTGTCTCAAGAATTGTCTGTGCTTGCAGGTTATATTTTCTCATTTTTCATTATCTCCTCAATCTACTCTAATTGGTCTTCTGTCTCACCACTCCACTCAAAGTGCTCATCATATTTCCAAATCCAATGGTCACTTTTCTGTCCTTATATTATTTGACTGCCCAGAAGTTGATGACTGCCTCGCCTCTTTGACACCCTTCTTCTCTTGCCTTCTATGATGCTTCATCTCCTGGCTTTCCTCTCCACCTCATTGGGTGTTACTTATTTTGCCAGTTTCTATTCCTCTTATAACTGTCTAAATGTACACAAGAGTCCTAGGCCTTCATTGCCTCCTTATCTTCACCTACTTTGAGAATCTCATCTACTCCCCTGGCTTTAAATACTACCCATATGCCAATGATCAGATTAATTTCCTTTTCCCTTACCTTTCTTATTTATTTATTGAGACAGGGTCTCACTCTGTCACCTAAGCTGGTTTACAGTGGCGAGATCTTGGCTCACTGCAACCTCCACCTCCTGTGCTCAAGTGATTCTCCCATCTCAGCCCCCCAAGTAGCTTGGACAACAGGCATGTGCCACCATGCCCAGGTAATATTTTGCATATTTTGTAGAGACAGGGTTTTGCCATGTTGCCCAGGCTGGTCTCAAACTCCTGAGCTCAACTGATCTGCCTGCCTCAGCCTTCCAAAGTCCTGGGATCACAGGCCTGACCTACCACACCCGACCCTGTCCCTTACCTTTCAATGAGCTCCACTCACCTGAAATCTCCACTGGGATGTCTAATAAGCCTCTCAAAATTAATTTGCAAAACAAAGCCTGTGATTCTCAATCTCCTTTATCTCAGTTCACAGCACCTATTTATTCAGTTGCTCAGGTACAAACCTAGGAACCATTATTAATTTATTTTATTTTTTTTACTCTCATATATGATCCATAAACCAAACCTATTATAGACTCTACCCCCAAAATAGAATGCCACTTTTATTTCTACAACTACTGTCCTAGTCTAAGCTACCATTATCTCAGTAGCCCCAACTTAGTTTACTCCTACCTCATTATAATTAATTCTCCAGAAGTATCTTTTAAAAATACAAATCACACCTCTCACCCTAGTGCAAAACCTCCAGTGATTTTTAAATCCTCTTGGAATAAAATCTGGTTGCCTTATTATGAGCTATAAGAGACTATATTATCTGGCTCTGCTTATAATTCCAATCTCAGCATATAACAGTTTTTTCCTCTTTGCTTAGTATGCTACAGGCACACTGGCCTTCTTTTTGGTCCTTGAACAGGCGAAGCTTGCACCCAATGGCATTTGTATTTGCTATTCAGTCCAAAAGTTCTGTCCCCACATTTCTGCACACCTAGCTTCTCGGTATCCTTCAGGTTGCAGCTCACATGTGGTCTCTTTCTTAGAGAGATCTTTTCTAACCATGCAAAGGTAAGCGGCCTTCCTTCCAGTGCCTTTTCACTGTCCATTACCTTGTTTCATTTTCTTCACAGTAGGTATCATTGTCTGAAATCATCTTGTTAAATGATTTGTTTATGTATTTATTGTCTACCTCTCCCTCTCTGGAATGTCAATTCTGTCAGATCTAGGATTTTGTGTGTCTTATTCACTGCTGTATCTTTACTGCTTAGAATGGTGTTCTGCACAGAAAGGCTCAAAACATTTTTTCAATGAATGAATAAATGAAAGATTCTTTAGCAGCTCCTCATTACATTTAGGGTAAGGTCCAAGATACTACATAGGTTTTAGAAGCCAATCCTTGCTGCTTTCTCTAGCCTTATTTTTCACCACTAGATCCCTTCTGAATTCTGCTTGGCTTTGACTATGTAGTATTACTTTTTACCATTTCTGTACTTTTGCACATATTGTTCTTTTCCCCTGGATGCACTTCCTTCTCTGTATACATCTTTGCCTGGATAATTTCTTTTTCTCTTTTTCTCTTTCTTTTTCTTTCTTTCTTTTTTTTTTTTTTGAGACAGAGTTCACTCTTGTTGCCCAGGCTGGAGTGCAATGGCATGATCTTGGCTCACCGCAACCTCTGCCTCCCGGGTTCAAGCGCTTCTCCTGCCTCAGCCTCCCGAGTAGCTGGGATTACAGGCATGCACCATCATGCCCAGCTAATTTTGTATTTTTAGTAGAGACAGGGTTTCTCCATACTGGTCAGGCTGATCTCAAACTCCCGACCTCAGGTGATCCGCCCACCTCGGCCTCCCAAAGTGCTGGGATTACAGGCGTGAACCACCGCACCTGGCCTGCCTGGATAATTTCTACTTACCTTTTAAGTCTTAGCTTAGAGTCCACTCTCTGTGGTGGCGGTTGGTAATCTTGCCAAGCTGCTTCCCATCAGACCAGGAAGATTGGAGTCCTCATTTAGAAAGTTCAGAGGTCTCCTTGTCTTCTTGGAATTGGATATTTCCATAATTGTCAATAGCAATAAAAATGTTGGTGGTTTGACTGAGACAATGGTGTGACAATTCTTAATGAAGGCTTGTTTTAAACCATCTATCACCATAGCAATCAGAAAATAGTTGTAGTGACTAATATAGTAATAAAAATAAAAAGATTAGGTTAAACAAGGTGTTTCCTATGCAAACTGATGGCTTTTGGTTTCTCGCCCTTCTGCTCTTGGGCCTCTCAGATCTTTACTGTGTTTCCTAAGAAATGCTCATGTTCAGGAATTGGTCTCTAATCACCAAGTTTCGTGACTGTGTTTCTAGGTCAAAGCCAGACATCTGATTAAATTAAATTGGTCAAAAATCCTTGCTCTTGAGAATGGGAGTTTGTCATCTATAAAAGTCATTCCTTTCTTCAGGGAAGACAACTGAGGAGGAAAAGAACAGGCAAATATGATCATATTTATCATCCATGTGTGGCAGGTACCTGTAATCCCAGCTACTTGGGAAGCTGAGGCAGGAGAATCACTTGAACCCGGGAGATGGAGGTTGCAGTGAGCGGACATCGCACCACCGCAGTCTCGGCTGGGAGACAGAGTGAGACTCCGTCTCAAAAAAAAAAAAACTTTTTTAATGTTTCCTCCTTGCCTATAGGAAAAAGGCTCTGACTTCCTTTCTTCCATATATCTCTCCTGAACTTCCAGGCTGGATTATGTTCCCCATGGTCTCTGCACTGATACTTCTATCACAGATTTACCACATTATAATTATTTTTCTACTTGCAGATTACCAAATAAAATTTCAAACATATCTATAATCTATATAAAATCAATAATCTTTTTCTAACTTGGCATTTAATAAATATTTGTTGAGTTTGTTGAACGAATAGGTTATGGAAGAAAATTAAAGTAAACATGTCAACAAAAAATATCACAAGATCATATGTAAGTAAATGTGATTTACAGAGTCAGAAGAATGTCCTGAACTGCAGAGTAGTTAAATATCTCTGTGGGCTGAAGTAGCCAGGGGAGGCTTTGTAGGAGCACAGCCTTAGAGGTTGGATATAGTTGAGTAAACAAGATGGAGAGAGGACATTATTCCAAAAATAGTGGCAGAGAGGCACAGGCCAGTGAGTGGACAAGTACTGCAGTGGAATTAGTGCCATAAAATCAGGTTAAAGTCCATTTAGGCAGAGCTCTGATGCCCAGGCTAAGGAGTCAGAGCCTTTTTCCTACAGGCAAGGAGGAAACATTAAAAAAAAATTTTTTTTTTTTTGAGACCGAGTCTCACTCTGTCTCCCAGCCTAGAACGCAGTAGTCTGATCTCTGCTCACAGCAACCTCCACCTCCTGGGTTCAAGCGATTCTCCTGCCTCAGCTTCCTGAGTAGCTGGGATTACAGGCACCTGCCAAACTACACCCAGCTAATTTTTGTATTTTTAGTAGAGACAGGGTTTCACCATGTTGACCAGGCTGGTCTCGAACTCCTGACCTCAGGTAATCCACATGCCTCGGCCTCCCAAATTGCTGGGATTACAGGCATGAGTCATCACACCTGGCCAAAAATTCTTAATTGTACAAATAATATGCTGTACATTTTATTTAAGGAAAACTTATTTTGTCATGGAATGCAGGATGTGTTGGAAGGAGGAAGGAAGGCTTACATTTAAGCAAGGGGCTTTGGAAGGAGTATTGGGATGAGAAGGACAGCAGCCAGTCATAGAGATCCAAAGCATTAGGGAGTTGATAATCCACTGATCCTTCCCTTAGAAGGATAAACATACATGACTTCCTGGTGGTTTTTGTGGACTCCTAATCCTATATTCGTCATATGCCTAGAGTGTCAAACATCCTTTATCATTTTAAAATCTAAACTCCAAAATCCTTCCTATTAGGGGCTTCCCTCCCTCGTTTCCTTTCTTCTCCCCTCCCCACTTTCTTCCTTCCTCTCTACTGAAGTATAATAGATATACAGTAAACTGAACATTTTAAAAGTGTATAACTTGATGTTTTGACATATATATGTATGCACCTGTGAAACCATGCCACAAGATAATGAACATATCAATCACCCTCAAAAGTTTTCTTATGCCCCCTTTTTAATCCAGTTGTCCTTTCTCAGATACTCTACGACACCTGCTCCCCGCTCCACCACCAGTGGGCAAAATTGTTCTGCTTTTTGTTACTATAGATTAGTCCTCATTTTCTAGAATTTCAATATAAACGGAATTATTCAGTATGTATTACTTTTGTCTGACTTTTTCCATTCAGCCTTACGGTTTTGAGGTTCATCCTTGTTATGTGTTTATTCCTTATTCAACCATTTATTCCTTTTTACTGCTGCATAAAAATTGTGGATATACCACAATTTGTTTATGTATTCACTTATTGAAGGACATTTAGGTTGTTTCCAGTTTGTGGCTATTACAAATAAGGCTGCTATAACCATTCATTGTATCAATATATATAAAGAGGTTTATTTTAAGAAATTAGCTCATGTGATTATAAGGCCTAACAAATCTTTAGGCAGGCTGGCCGACTGGAAACTCAGGCAGGAGTTGAGGCTGCAGTCGGGAGGCAGAATTTCTTTCTCTCTGGGAAACCTTACTTTTTGCTCTTAAGGCCTTCAGCTGATTGGATGAAGCCCACCCACACTATCAAGAGCAATCTCCTTTACTTCAAGTCAACAGATTGTAGCTGTTAACCACATCTACAAAATACCTTCACAGACACACCTAGATTACTGTTTGATTCAGTAACTGGGTATTATAGCCTAGCCAAGTTGACATACAAGGCTAACCATCACCTTTAAATACTGTGTGTGGACATGTTTTCATTTCTCTTGTATAAATACTTAGGAGTAGAGTGGCTGGGCTGCATGGTGGTTCTATGTTTAACTTTCTAGAAACTGATAAAATGGTTTTCTGAAGTAGACACTTCATTTTACATTCCTGCTAGCAGTGTATTAGAGTTCTAGTTCCTCTAAGTCGCCTCTGTACCTTGGCTTTGAGAAAACAGCAAGCGTGCCTATCAAAGAATGGGGAGAGAGCAGAGAGTGATTTTTTGGGTGGGGGCTGGAGGGCAGGGTTGGTGCTAAAGCTCACTCAAGCTCCTTTGGCAATAATACGTGTTAAATAATATACTTTGTTTGGAACTTGGGGTGAGTTTTAAATGAGCCTGGCTTTGGTATATCACAATGTCTTCCATCCCTCACCATGGCCTTTGTTTATCTGCTGGTTGTAGTTATGAACTAGAATTGTTTTCTCCCCACTTCTGTCTGTTGATTGGTGGAAAAATATCTGATGACTTATGTTATAGTTCAGGCTAGGTCAAAGGCCATGTTTGCCAGCAGTCTCAGCTCACTCCAGTAAAATGAGGGGAGTGGGGGTTATTGGTCCGATTTGTTTGTTTCTTCTCTGCTCTCAGCTGTGTTCTTAGCTCTTAGCTTAGCACTCTAGGTTGGAGTGCAATAGCACAATCAATCATAGCTCATTGCAGCCTTGAACTCCTGGGCTCAAGTAAGCCTCTCACCTCAGCCTTGTAGGTAGCTGGGATTAAAGGTGCAAGCCACAGCATGAAATTGGTGAGGTTTTTTTTTTTTTTCTCAAAAATTAATCTATCCATTTTCTCCCTTGGAGAGTGAAAACATATTGTTATCCAAAGTTTCCTCTTAGCTAGTGCAAGAGGCTGTGTTTCTGGATGAATAGCTGTTGAAGTCGCTGATATAGTTATATGGGGAAGAGCCCTTCCCTGTTTTCAGTACTGCTTGCCTTTCCTGTTTCATTTCTTTTGCTCATTTCATTTACGAAGGGGGAAGAAAGTTCTCTGAGCTTATATTTGCATAACTGTCATTTTCAGTAGTCGTATAGCAGATATTAACAAAGCTATCCACTAGGTAAACTCATCAACTTTATGACATTAAATTTTTGATGTGTGGTATATCTGTTATTTTAAAATAATTACGGATTCACAGGAAATTGCAAAAATATATGCCAAATGTCCTGTGTTCCCTTTACCCAGTTTCCCTCAATGACAATGTTTTGTATAACTGTAGTCTGATATTGAAACTAGGATATTGATGTTGGCACAATGTGAGGAGCTTCTTCACATGCCACCAGTTTTATATTCTCTTGTGTGTATGCGTATGTAGACCCGTACAATTTTATCACATGTAGATTCCTGCAATCACGACTACAACCAAGACATAGAATCCTTCAACCACAAGGCTCTTTTGTGCTACCCCTTTATATTTACACCTTACCCTTTTCTCACTCCCCATCCCAAAACACAGTACCCACTAATCTGTTCTCCATCTCTATGATTTTGCTATTTTTAAAATATTAAGTAAATAAAATAGTACAGTATATACCATTTTGAGATGCACTTTTTTTCCCAGTCAGCATTAATTCCTTTGAGATTCATCTGTGTTATTGTATGTATCAACAGCTCTTTTCTCTTTATCGCTAAGCATTATTCCATTGTATGGATACACCACCGTTTGCCTAAGCATTCACCCAATAAAGACATCTCAGTTTTTTCCAGTTTTTTATGAATAACACTTCTATGAACTTTCATGTATATATTTTTGTGTAAAAAAAATGCTTTTTTTTTTCATTTATCTGGGACAAACGCTCAAGAGTACAATTCCTCGGTTGTTAGCACATGTTTAATTTTCTAAGAAATTGCCAAACAGTTTTCCAGAATGGCTATATCTTTTCACAGTCCCACCAGCTTTTGGTCATGCCTCTCTCCTAAGCTCTGGAATGTTGCTTCCAACTGCCTCTTGGGTAACTGTGCCTGGATGTCTCACATCCGGAACTCAAGAGTGTTAAAACTCGAGCTCATTATTTTCCCCTTGACACCAATTATTCCTTTTTTATTTTCCCTCTTTATTAATGAAAGTGTTTACTGCCTAAGCCAGACAATGACAGCCACCATGTATTCCTCTCTCTCTCTCTCACATATTCCCACGTTTAATCCATCATTTGGATTCGTCCATTTTATCTCCTTTTTCTCAAATACAGGAGAAGACAGATTACCATCAACCAGCAATTGTGACTATCTACATATTCACATAAGGATTTCCCAACTTGGGGTATTTTTGTCAAGTTGATACCAGGCATTTTGGAGTTAGTAAGTATAGTAATGTTTAAGGCAGAGAGAAGTAAAACAGACAAGCTGGTCACATATAAGCAGCCCTAAATTGCCAAGTGAACTCAAATCTCTGTATGGAGTAGCAGATTGCAAAACATAGACCTATTCTGGGGAAAGTTCTGGCCTTGGGTCTGTGTAGAAAGTGCAAATGAATTCTAATGTATTTATGAAACAACTTATTTTACCAGTGTGGATACTGTTAATTAATCTTATATAGCAGAGTGTGCTGGCTTGGATCCACTATTAGTTGTAATGTTTTATAGAATAGTCCTTAAAAGTCACCTAAGGGTCAAGTTAATAATAATTGTGCCTTAGTGGCTTTGCTACTAAGAAATCTTAGCTACTAGGATTTTTGAAGAAAATTGTCAAGTTCCTTGTGAGATAAGCTAGAGCATGCTTGTTCCTGGTCAGCACTTTGGTCATTCAATAGAATTTTAGGGCCATTACTCACTGTTGTTACTAGGTACACTTATGTCACTAGCTGAACGTATGTCACCTTCATGACTCCAGACTCCAAACTAGGTCTTTCTGGCCAGAGGAGCAAATATCTACCAACACAATTCTCAGAGACGTGACATAATGCTTGTGAAACTGTATCCTGAAATAAAGGCCCTGCCAGTGCTGAGAGGTAATATAAGGAAAAGGGGAATCCAGAGGCAGGTGCCAATCCTTTTAGTGGCTTCCTGGAGATCACCTCTTCCTGTCTTCTCTTCCAGTTGGATAGCTAATTCTACTTCAAGTGGAATATCAGCCGTTGACCATTTCGCTATTAGTATAAATGATTATTAAGTTGTTTGTGTTAAAAGAATTACTTAATATCATGTCCCTAGGGACTCTATAGTGTGACTGCTTGGCATAATTGTAGGCAAGGAAGCCAACCTGGCTTCCTAACAATAGGGAATATATTCAGGAAATTCCCCATTTAAGCTCATTTCCAACTGGCTTTGTTTAGCTAGTGCTGTGGGACATCAGAGTCCTTGGAAGTTAGAGCCATTGACACTTATTTCTTTCATCATGATCCAGGTTCCATCAGGTTACCGTGACTGTCATTGACAGCCTCCAAGGGAAAAAAACTCACAAGAGTCAGCCTGGGACATACGAGAAAGAGATGCCAGTCTCCTACCTCTTGTTTCCTCACTTGAAGTGCAACCCATTTCCAACCATCTTTTCTTTCCAACTACTGAGGGTCCTGCTTTGATTTTTCTATGCATACAGCTGACATATGCTAGGCCTAAGAAAGGGAGGCTGCAAGACTGGACATGCTAGTTTGCTAGAGAACCAGTGAATCCTCTGTGAAGCTTGTCCAGTGAAGACCCAAATATTTACAAATAATCAGGAAAGAACTCATTCTCTTTCCCTCTGTATATTCTGTCTGTATTGGCTTTCCATTGCTTCAGTAATAAACTGCCGCAAATTTAGCAGCATACAATAAAAATTTATTATCTTATATTTCCATAAGTCAAAAGCCTGAAACAAGTCTCACCTGGCTAAAATCAAGGCATTACAGAGCTGTGTTCCTTTCTGGAGGTTCTAGGGGAGAATCCATTTCCTTGCTCATTTGAGTAGTTGGCAGAATCCAATTTCTTGTGGTCAGAGGACTGCTTTCTAGCTGGCTGTCAGATGAGGGCTTTTTCCTATTTCTTGAGGCCACCCATACTCCTTGTTTTGTGGCCTAGTTCCTCTATCTTCAAAGCCAGCAACAGTGGGTAGAGTCATTTTCATGCTCTGAATCTCTTTCTTTTTTACCCTGTCTCATCTCTCTCTAACCCAGCTGGGAAAGGTTTTCTGCTTTTTTAAGGTCTCATGTGATTAGATTGGCCCTCGTTAATCCGGGATAATCTTACAATCCAAAGGTCTGAATCCTTAATCACATTAGCAAAGTCCCTTTTGACATGAAATGTAACATATTCACAAGTTCTGGGGATCAGCATTTGGGCATCTTTGCGTATCAATGATCTGTCTACCATACTATATATAGGAATAAGATTCACGTATGCATTTATTCAACAAACATTTATTGAGTGCCTACTATATACCAGACAATTTGTAAGACACTGGATGGATGTTCTGTTCTATCTCACTTGAGAACAGTGAGAGGTGATAAAGAGTTTGTGCACTGAACAAATTTACTGATTGAATTTTCTCTTGAGCTACACATTGTCCACAAGGAGAAAAGGCCTGGGAGGGAAATGATAACAGGATTCATTTCATTTTTCACAGATTAGGGGCTGGGCACAAAATGAAAAATTAATAGTATGAAAGTGCTACTGTGGAGGTCCTCTTAACTGAGAAAGAATCAATTCATGTAACAACATATAACAGCTTTTGATATGTGTCATGGTATCATGCTAATATGTATAAATATGGTTTGTGCTCCATAAAACCTTGCAATTTAGCTCAGGAGGTGTGGCATTTCAAATAGATAACAATACAGAGCAGTATTTCATATGATTAAAGCAACAGTCATCCTTCAGGCCACGTGTGATGACCCATGCCTGTAATCCCAGCATTTTGGGAGGCCAAGGCGGGTGGATCACTAGAGGTCAGGAATGAGACCAGCTGGGCCAACATGGAGAAACCACATCTCTACTAAAAATACAAAAAATTAGCTGGGTGTGGTGGTGGGCACCTGTAGTCCCAGGTACTTGGGAGGCTGAGATGGCAGAATCAACTTGAAACTGAAAAGTGGAGGTTGTAGTGAGCCAAGATTGCATCACTGCACCAGCCTGGGTGACAGAGTGACAGACTCCATCTCAAAAAAAAAAAAGCCAAGCTTCAGACTACAGGGGGCCTGATACACAACCATGTGTGCCAGCAACAGGGATTTAGGAGATTGTCAGAGTTCATGGGAGAGGAGGATCAGAGTTAAAAATACCAAGTGTGGACAGAGTCCTTCATTAAATGATGGACTATAAATAAAGGACAGAACTGTCCTTGTATATCCTTTCTCTGTTATCTGTCATATTATTTCCTTCAAAAAGAATACCTAGGAAAAGTTAGATCAAAATGCTATTGCTCAAAACATTGATGACACCAAATGCTGGTGAGTATGTGGAGCAACAGGAACTCTTTAATTGCTGGTGAGAATGCAAAACAGTACATCCAGTTAGGAAGAGCGTGGCAGTTTCTTACAACACTAAACATACTCTTACCATACAATCCAGCAATTGCACTCCTAGGAATGGAGCTAAAAAAGCTGAAAATGTTCAATTCACAAAAAAACGTGTACATAGATGTTTACAGCAGCTTTACTCATGATTGTTGAAACTTGGAAGCAACCAAGGTGTTCTTTGATAGGTGAATGAATACATAAACTGTAGTACATCCAGATAATGGAATATTATTCAATGCTATAAATATTGAGCTATGAAGCTTTGAAAAGACATGGAAGAACATTAAAGTGAAAGAAACCAGTTTGAAAATCCCACATACTGTATATTTAAACTATATGACATTCAGGAAAAGGCAAAACAATGGAGACAGGAAAATTAGCAGTAGTTGTCAGGGATTAATGGGGAGGGAGTGATGAATAGGAAGAAGATCAAAGATTTTTAGGGCAGTGAAACTATTCTTTATGATACTATAGTGGTGAATACATGTCATTATATATTTGTCAAAACCCATAGAAGGTACAACACCAAGAGACATCCCTAATATAAACTATGGATTTTGGATGAAAATGACATGTCAATGTAGATTCATCAGTTATAATAAATGTACCACTCTGGTGCAGGATGCTGATACTGGGGGAGGCTATCTGTGCTTGGGGGTAGGGAGTGCTATATGGAAACTCTCTGTACATTCTGCTCAATTTTGCTTGTACATAAAACTCTAAAAATAAAGCCTACATTTTTAAAATGTTGTTTCTATTATTTTTTGAGTAGCTATTTTGTGCCAGACACTATGCAAGGCTATGTTAGTTATCATTTGTCCTCACAGAAATCCCATAAAAGGGGTGTCATTATTTTTGTTGTACAAATAGGAAACCTTTTATTTCTGGAGATTAGGTGACTTTCTTAAGGCTACCTAGCTGGTATGGTATGGCTGTGTCCCCACCCAAATCTCATCTTGAATTGTAGTTCCCATAATCCCCACCTGTCATGGGAGGGACGCTGTGGGAGGTAAATTAATCATGGGGGCAATTACCCTCATGCTATTTTCATGATAGTTAGTGAGTTCTCACAAGATCTGATGGTTTTATAAGGGGCTTTTCCCTCTTTGCTTAGAACTTCTCTTTGCTGCCACCATGTTTGTAAGTTTCCTGAGGCCTCCCAGCCAGGCTGAACTGTGAGTCAGTTGAACCTCTGTTCTTTATAAATTACTCAGTCTCGAGTAAGTCTTTATTAGCAGCATGAGAACAGACTAATACAGTAAATTAGTACCATGGGGAGTGCCACTGCTGTAAAGATACCCAAAAATGTAGAAGTGGCTTTAGAACTGGGTAACAGACAGAGGTTGGAACCATTTGGAGGGCTATTAGAAGACAGGAAAACGTGGGGAAGTTTGAAACTTCGTAGAGACTTGTTGAATGGCTTTGGCCAAAATGTTAATAGTAATATGGACAACTAAGTCCAAGCTGAGATGGTCTCATATGGAGATGAGAAACTTGTTGCGAACTGGAGTAAAGGTCACTCTTGCTATGCAAAGAAACCAGCAACGTTTTGTCCCCTAGACATCTGTGGAACTTTGAACTTGAGAGAGATGATTTTGGGTATCTGGGGGAAGAAATTTCTAAGCCGCAAAGTCTTCAATAGGAAGCATAGCTTAAAAGTTTGAAAATTTGCAGCATGATGATGCAACAGAAAAGAAAACTCCTGTTTTCTGGGGAGAAATTCAAACCAGTGACAGAAATTTGCATAAGTAAGTTGGTGCTGCAGGAGGAGCTGAATGTTAATTAACAAGACAATGGGGAAAATGTCTCCAGGGCATGTCAGACACCTTCATGGCCGCCCTTCCCATCACAGACCTGGAGGCCTAGGATGGAAAAATGGTTTCCTCAGCTAGTCCCAAGGCCCTCCCACTTTATGCAGCCTCGGGTCATGTTGCCCTGTGTCCTAGATGTCTAGGCTAAAAGGTGTCAATGTACAGCTCAGGCCATTGCTTCAGAGGGGTCAAGCCCTGACCAAGCATTGGTGGCTTACATGTGGTATTGAGCCTGTGGGTGCACAGGAGTCGAGAACTAAAGTTTGGGAACCTCCACTGCTTAGATCTCAGAGGATGTACGGAAACGCCTGGATGTCCAGGCAGAAGTTCGCTGCAGGGGTAGAACCCTCATGAAGAACCTCTGCTAGGGCCGTGCAGAAGGGAAATGTGGGATCAGAGCCCCCAAACAGAGTCCCCACTGGGGCACTGCCTGGTGGTGCTGTAAGGGCTACCATTCTCCAGATCCCAGAATGGTTGTTTTTTTTTTGACAGTGTCTTGCTCTGTCGCCCAGGCTGGAGTGCAGTGGCACAATCTCAGCTCACTGCAAGCTCCACCTCCTGGGTTCACACCATTCTCCTGCCTCAGGCTCCCAAGTATCTGGGACTACAGGTACCCACCACCACGCCTGGCTAATTTTTTGTATTTTTTAAGCAGAGATGGGGTTTTACCGTGTTAGCCAGGATGGTCTCGATCTCCTGACCTTGTGATCACCCACTTCAGCCTCCCAAAGTGCTAGGATTACAGACATGAGCCACTGCACCTGGCCCAGACCCCAGAATGGTAAATCTACCAACAGCTTGCACCATACTCATGGAAAAGCCACAGACATTCAGTACCAACTTGTGAAAAAGCAACCAGGAAGCAGGCTATACCCTGCAAAGCCATGGGGGCAGAGCTGCCCAAGGCCATTGGAAGTCCACCTCTTGCATCAGTGTGACCTGGATGTGAGACATTCAGTCAAAGGAGATCATTTTGGAACTTTAATGTTAGTGATTGCCCTATTGGGTTTTGGACTTGCATGGGGTCTGCAACTCCTTTGTTTTGGCAATTTTTCCCATTTGGAATCGGTGTATTTACCCAATACCTGTACCCCCATTGTATCTAGGAAGTAACTAACTTGCTTTTGATTTTACAGGCTCATAGATGGAAGGGACTTGCCTTGTCTCAGATGAGACTTTGAACTTGGATTTTTGACTTAATGCTGGAATGAGTTAAGACCTTGGGGGACAGTTGGAGGGCATGATTGTGTTTTGAAATGTGAGGACATGAGATTTGAGAGGGGCCAGGAGTGGAATTATATGGTTTGGCTATGTCTCCACCCAAATCTCATCTTGAATTATAGCTTTCATAATCCCCATGTGTCATGGAGGGGAACTGGTGGAAGGTAATTAAACATGAGGGCAGTTACCCTCATGCTGTTCTCATGATAGTGAGTGAGTTCTCATAAAATCAGATGGTTTTATAAGGGGCTTTTCCCTCTTTGCTTGGAACTTCTCCTTGCTGCCACCACGACTGTAAGTTTCCTAAGGCCTCCCCAGCCATGCTGAACTGTGAGTCAATTAAACCTCTTTTCTTCATAAATTACCCAGTCTCCCAGTCTTGGGTATGTCTTTATTAGCAGCAAGAGAAAGGACTAATACACCAGCTAGTAAGTTAGAATCTGGGATTCTAACCTTGATTATCTGGCTCCAAAGCCCAGCAATATTTTACTATTCTACAACATTGTTTACTAATAAACAATAAATTTTTATAAATGCAGTTGGGGATATTGTATTTAGTAATACGGGGGTCATTTGATAGCAGTCACTGAATCTTCAAGTAGGAAAATTGTCTGGCTTAGGAAGTATGAAAATAAAAAGATTATGGATGAGAAAAACAGGAAATAAAGAAGTACACAGGGAGTAGTTAAAATCCCTTTCCAAAGAAGAATACTACTCAAAGTCTATTTATAATTATAGGCTTCCAGCTTCCAGTTTTGGGGGAGTAGTCTTTATCAGACCAACTCTCCCACAGAAAACAATGACAATCTTTAGACTCTGGAGAGCAATAAAAAGTGACTGGAGATTAGAGACGTGTCTACATCTAGAAGAAAGGAGTAGCATCAAGACGAAAAAATTATTTTTTATTTTGTCTGAGAGGCAGGTAAAACCTAAAAGTTCCCAAATCTTACTGCCCTAAAGAAACAGAGGACTGAGTTTAGGGCAACCATAGCTGTTGGAAAATGAGAAAAGAAATCCAGAAAAGGAGAAATCAAGAGAAAGGGAGACCCAAATTCTGTGTAAAATGTGCCTAAATCTATAGCTGACCCATGAACTTTATGTATTCATAGCAGATGCCAAGCAGTGCCAATAAATCTTTTTTTTTTTTTTGAGAGGGAGTCTCACTGTTGTCACCCAGGCTGGAGTACAGTGGCAGAATCTCGGCTCACTGCAACCTGTGCCTCCCAGGTTCAAGTGATTCTCCTGCCTTAGCCTTCTGAGTAGCTGGGACTACAGGCGCCCACCACCACACCCGGCTAACTTTTGTATTTTTAGTAGAGACGTGGTTTCACCATGTTGGCCAGGCTGGTCTCAAACTCCTGATCTCAGGTGATCCTCCCACCTCGGCCTCGCACAGTGCTGGGATTGCAGGCATGAGCCCCCGTGCCTGGCCAGTAAGTCTTAAAGAACTAAACAAAGATTACTGCAGTTGCCCATTACAGAGGACCTAGAGTTTGGAGTTTGAGTCCAGTCAAGTTACCTGCCTGATGGGAAAAAAAAGTCAATACTCTCTCGAGAATCCAGAATCTCTATAATGTTTAATTCAAAATGTCTAGTATGGAATAAAAAATCATTTTGCATATTGAGAAACAAGGCAATGTGACTTATACTGTTTTTGTAATAAGGCAATGTAACAGAGACTGACCCCAGAATAATTCAGGTGTTAGAATGTGCAGACGAGAATTTTAGAAGAGCTGTTATAATTATGTTCAATAATGTAGAGAAAAATATGGTCATAATGAATGAACAAATAGGAGATCTCAGCAGAGAAATGGAAACTATTAAAAAACTCATGTGGGCCGGGCGCGGTGGCTCACGCTTGTAATCCCAGCACTTTGGGAGGCCGAGGCGGGCGGATCACGAGGTCAGGAGATCGAGACCACGGTGAAACCCCGTCTCTACTAAAAACACAAAAAATTAGCCGGGCGTGGTGGCGGGCGCCTGTAGTCCCAGCTACTCGGAGAGGCTGAGGCAGGAGAATGGCGTGAACCCGGGAAGCGGAGCTTGCAGTGAGCCGAGATTGCGCCACTGCACTCCAGTCAGGGTGACAGAGCAAGACTCCGTCTCAAAAAAAAAAAAAAAATAAAAAAAATAAAAAATAAAAATAAAAAACTCATGTGGAAATTCTAGGACTAAAAGATATAGTATATAAAGTTAAAAATTCACTGGATGCATTTAACAGCAGTTTGGACAAAATAAAAGGTCAGTTAACTTGATGTCAGCTCAGTAGGAATGATCCAATCTAAAGAACAGAAAGGTTGGATAAAACAGAAAAGAAAGTAAGGACAAAGGGCCTCAGAAACATGTGGAACTGAGAAGTGAGTAGGTAAGATCAGACAAATATGATTCTTTTCTTATCATAATCTACATTTTCTATATTCCAAAAGCATACTTCTTGCCTATACTAAATCTTCTGCCTTTCAGGATGATGTCAATATCTGGCTCATAGTTTTCTTTCCATGCTGGTCTGCAGTTCCTATCCTCAGTAGCTTTATTAGGTTTTTCACCCAGCTTTTAATGATCATTTTCCTTGTGCCAGGCACTGTGCTAATTGCTGTATAAAATAAAAAGATGAAATATGTATTCTTCTTGAAAGAACATGAAATGAGTGCTGCACTAGAGATGTAAACAAAAGGCCATTGTGGGCCGGGCGCGGTGGCTCACGCCTGTAATCCCAGCACTTTGGGAGGCCAAGGCAGGTGGATCACCTGAGGTTAAGAGTTTGAGACCAGCCTGGCCAACATGGAGAAACCCCGTCTCTACTAAAAATACAAAATTAGCTGGGCATGGTGGTGCATGCCTGTAATCCCATCTACTCAGGAGGCTGAGGCAGGAGAATCACTTGAACCCAAGAGGCGGAGGTTGCGGTGAGCCGAGATCACACTACTGCACTCCAGCCTGGACAACAAGAGCGAAACTCCGTCTCAAAAGAAAAAAAAAAAAAAAAGCCGTCGTGTTATTATGATGGTGGGTCCAGGGGAGCAATCTTTGTGGACACTGTCCACCTCCGTACATGGCAGAGTTCAGAAGAAATTGACCATGCAGTGTCTCAGCCCTTTCCTCCCTTCTCTTTGGGATTTGCCTGCCTGCAGAGAACCTGTGTCCTACTCTGCTCTATGATATGTGGTATTAGGAGTCTGCTCCTGCATGATAAGTGACTGAGTGGGTAAGTCTAACTCTGGAGTGCAATGTTAAGAAGCCAATTTTGTTGAAGACCCAAGCCAAGTTAATTAAAAAACATACGCTTATATTAACATTTTTAGTCATTTGATTTCTATGACCTAGATATACCATAGTTTAGATAGCTTCTGATTTTTAAAACTTTTTGCTATGAAAAACGATACTGTAATGAATAACTTTTTATATGTGTACCTATGTGGGTATTTCTGAAGAAAGAAATGGAATTTCTGGGTCAATGGTAAAATTCTCATAGCTATTGACAAAATGTCTTTCATTGTAAATAATTTTTACTTGTACTAATATTTCACAACTTAACTCTTCATTTGGACCATTCACCCATTCTCACAAAACTTGCAAGATCTCCACTTTGATTTCCTCATTCATCCATATCTTAGTACTGTTAGTAGCCAATAAATTCCTGGAGACCGTCCGTTGCCTGGGGAAATTCTGTGAAACGTGCAGTATTTGCTGAAAAATGTGTAGTCTTCTATTCCTCAATAAGTCTCTTCAATTTAGATATAGACAACACAAATATAAGCAGTTTTTAAATATATGATTTAAACATGTGGATGTCAAAGACTAAACAAAACTGATGTTTAACCATGTAAAGTTTGTCATTTCCTGAGGATTTGTTTGTGGAGGAAAGTGATGAGAAAAGTCAGATTTAAGTCATATTTGAGGATAAAGCCTTTTAATTCCACACTCTCTAAACCTGAACCATGCTAGTGGAGTTAGACAAAACAGTTCTGTTATCATATCTCAGAATAACTTTACCAATGTAATGATACTAGCAACTCACACATGTTTAGGTTATAAAGTTTATAAAAGACTTGCCACCCAAGTGGAATATAGATTAATCTTCCCATTCTACAAATGAAGAATGTTCTCTGAGGTTCAGAGAATGTGTTTTGTCTAGGGTCACATTATAACTGACAGAACGGGGACTTAAATTCAGGTCTACATTCTAATTGGAACTGATTAAGAAAGATGGAAGGCAGATTAAACATAGTGAATGACCGAGAGCAAACTTGGTTCTCTTTCCTCTGCCTCCATCCATGAAAGGGTAAGCAGAGTACAACAGAACAGGGAAACGTGGGTGGAAAGGCGTTAGCAAGCAGTTGTTTCTTTCTTACTTTTCTGCTCTTGAATTCTCAGCTAACTGTCTGCTCGGGAATTATCATCCCCAAGATCTTCTCCCCTAGGGATTGGTGCTGCCACCTCTACAGTGGACCTCTAAGGAGCACTGATTCCTCCCTACTTGGGTGTGAGAAAAAAAGTCCATAATGATTTATTAATTATGTTCCATGTGCCAGTTACTGGGCTAGATTCTTTAATTTTATATTGTCTCATAGATACTGAAATTATTAATAGTATTCCCTTCTTTCACGTGAGGAAATTGCCAAAACTATACTAAGAACAGAATAATCGAACACATTTCTTTTTTCCTTGAAGTGGCAAAGATGAGTGGCAAATTCTTTTGAATTTTAAAATTAAAATTAAAATAATGTATCAAAATGTAAAAGGAAAAAATTAAAACAGCAAAAGGAGCCATAATTCTACCAATCTAACGCAACTATTTTTTTGTGTGTACCATTTTATCCTTATATGCACGTATTTTTTATAAGTTACAATTGGATTATATGTAAGTTTTGTGTTCAGGTTTTCAAATTTACTGTCATAACTGTCTTCTATGTTCTCATAATCTTCACAATAAATATTTTCGTGTTTGCTTCATAAATGATTCCTGTAATGGACATTTAGGTTGTTTCCAGTGTTTGGTTGCCCAAATCAAGTTGCTATGCTTTGTGTTAATAGTGTTTTGTTACTATTCAATTATTTCCTTAGAATAAACTCTCAAGAGTCATATTATTAAATAAAGGATTGTAAACATTTTTATAGCCTTGCCACATGATACCACATTACTAGGCAAAAAAGCTATGTGAATCTGAGTGACACACACAAGTAACTTTAAAGTTAGACATTTTCAAAAGAAACCATGCTGTTTTCTATTTTTGGCAGTACAGTGAGTTAGAAACTCTGAATGGCTCTCCAAGCTAAAATATTGAATAAAAGATAAAAATCATCTTAAATAAATTTCTGAGCTGACAAGTAAGTAAGAAATCTTAAAATCCAAAATGAATTAAAACCAACAATTCTGATCAGTAAGTGAGAAAGCTGCCTTTACCCTGGGTGGTCTGTTGAACACAAAAGAATACAACATTCATGACGTTGCATCCTTCCTGGTGCATCATATTAGGAGACACATGACTCAGTATGATCCATTATTGGTGATACTAAGTTTGATCACTAGATTAAGATGGTTTCTGCTAGATTTCTTCATTGTAAAGTCACCATTTTCCACTTGTAATAAGTTATCTTTAGGGTGACACCTTCAGACTGTATGAATATCCTGTTCCCCAACCGATTTTACACAATAGTAATACATCCATTAATAATACTTGCCTGAATTGATTATTACAGTGGTGTTTTGCAAACTGATGTTTCTCTAATTCTGTCATTTCTTCTGTCTTTGCTATTTGATATTCTTCCGTAAATAAGAGCTCCCCCTCTCTTTCCCTTCTGTGGGCTATGGATTATTTTTTGTTTTAAGTGTTAGAATCCATTATTCTCAACATTTTTTTTTTGATGCTCGATTGTCCTAAATATGGCCAGTGAGGATTCAAGTTGCCTCACGTGTGTTTGTGACACGTTCCCATGTTTTTGAGCACTTTCTTACTTCTGATTCGGCAAGAAATTCCAGGCTAACATTGTACTTTACCTAATCCAGACCTAGAATCAGTCTTTTCTCCAAGAAGACCTTGTTCCTTTTAATGGAGAATGGCATTTGGAAACCATGTTCTGAGAAAGGGGTGCCCTCCTGTCTATTAAGATAAGATTGAATCTAGGCCTTTTCAGTAACAGAGCTAGGACATTTATAATTTTTAAAATAATGAGTTTATATGGTTATCTCTCTGCAGGTCTTTCTTTCATTTGCCAAGTCCATGTTTATATTTCTCTACTCCCAGAATGATAATTTTAGTTCCCAATAACATCAACATATTTATTCATTTACTCAATTCTAGAATACATGAAAATTAATTTCAGAATTGGTACGTTAGTATTGCTACCAATAAAAATCCTACAAGCTAAGGTTCAAGATATTTTTGCAATTTTTCTTGTCCTTAGACTATAACCACTGAATGTATACAGTTAGAATATTGTGTTCCACTGGTATGTTGGATTATGTTTTTTTCTTCTGAGTTTATGTTATCACTTTGATATACTGTTAGATTCAATTATTTCTGTTTGTACTAAATTTTAAAGCTTGTGATTTCTTCTTTTTTGTTAATTCTGTTGATTTATTTATATTTTTGACTATGTAAACATAAACATAATTCAAAAGTCAAAACTGTATATAAATATATACTCAAAGAAGCCTAATTCACTTTCACTCTGTTTCTACTAACACCAGGAGATAACTAGTTTTACTAGTTTCTTTCTTATCCTTTCTATACTTATTTTCACAAAAATAAACAGATGCACACATATCTTATTTCCCCTTTCTTATACTAAAGAGAGCATAACAAATACTCTTTGGCTCTGGATTTTTGGACAAAATTAACAACATAAGTGAATTGCACTTTATTGTACAGATATACCATAGTTTATTCAGTAAGTCTCCTATTTGTTCATGTAGGTTGTTTTTAATATTTTGCTATTAAAAATTAAACCATAACTAATAACCTAATGCATATATATTTTTATTGTTGAGGTGTATCTTCACCACTAATCCTAGAAGTGGGATTACTAGGTCAAAGAATAAATGCATAAGCACTTTTGCTAGATATTGCCAAATTTCTCTCTATAGAGATGTTACTATTTTACATCTGTACCAGCAATCTATGAAACTGAGTGTTTTCCCTCAGCCTCATCAACAGTGTCAAGCTTTCAAGGACACCCTCTCTTTTAAACAGTTTGTCCTTATATGGTCTTTATCCTTCTTTCAACCCCCTGCTTCCACAATTTGTATAATTTTTTTTTTTTTTGCCTTGTCAGGACTTTCTTTGGGCCTGTTAAGTTTCTAGACATAGCAAAGACAAGGAATTTACTGTATTTGCCTTGGAATTTTTGTAATTACAACATTTTGAGAGAAGCTGCTTATTTGTGAATCAGTGTGTTCTAAGACAAGAAGGCTTTCCTTCATATTCTTTCATTTTATGACAACCAATTTAAACCACTGAATGCTTCATGTTCTTAAAACACCTAAACACATCACAACTGTTCTAAAAATCATTAGCCATGAAAAATTCACACAACATCACGCTGAACTTTGCAAAAGCAAAGCCAAATTTCTTTTAGGAACCCAACACTCAGCAAAACAAATGTCAAAACAAGTTTTTCTTAACTTGAACTTTTACCTGGTCACGTACAAAAAGGAAAATGAGTGTCTAAGCCAGCACGAAAGATTATAAGATAGATGGAAAAATGATAAGAGAACATCTCGTATTTTTGCTTATGTGGTAAGAGACTGAATCTTCTTCTTGTAAAAAATGCTTTTTCTTTTCCTTTTTTTTATTTTTATTTTTTCTTTTTCTACCAACTGGACTATTTTCTTTGGAGAAGAACTAATGCTTATAGCAACACTTGTATATACAGTGGCCTCTGGGCTTACAAGACTTAACATTTGCAGTTTTGAGTATTAGATGGACATGACATTTGACACTTTGCAATTTTGCTGAGACAGGGATTTGAATTCTGTATACAGCACAAAGAAAGGTAAGTGTATGTTGGTTAGAATGTCTCCGAGCTAGGGAGTGAGCTATTTTCTCTAGGGTTCTGTTGGTCTTGATTGTATAAACAGGTATATCTTGTTTTATAGTACTATGTAGATAATTGAATTTTTTACAAATTGAACGTTTGTGGCAACCCTGCATGAAGTAAGTCTATCAGTGCCATTTTTCCAATGACATGTGCTCACTTTGTGTCTCTGTGTCACATTTTGGTAATTCTCACAATACTTCAAATTTTTCACTATCATTATATCTGTTATGGTGATCTGCGATCAATGATTTTTTATTTTATTATTGTAATTGTTTTGGAGCATCATGATCTGCGCCCATGCAAGGTGATAAGCTTAATTGATAAATGTTGTGTGTGCTCTGCTGACTGGCTGTTTCCCCATCTCCCTCCCTCTACTCAGGCCTCCTTATTCCCTGAGACACCATAATATCAAAATTAGGCAAATTAATTAACCCTACAGTGGCCTCTAATGGCAAATTGAGCATTGGCTTCAACTTAAAAGTCGCCAGCTGTGTTAGCGCCTAATAAGAGAGTCTGCCTGTCCTTTTAAGCTTTGAAGCCAGGCATCATCATGTAAGTGTTCAAATGAAAGGAAGGGTCACACATCTTACTTTAAATAAAAAGCTAAAATGATGAAGCTTAGTGAAAAAGGCATTGTGTAAACTGAGATCGGCTAAAATCTAGGCCTCTTGTATCAAACAGTCAAATTGTGAATAGAAAGGAAAAATTCTTGAAGGAAAGGAAAAGTGCTATCACAAAAAATAGTAAGAAAGTGAAACAGTCTTACTGCTGATATGAAGAAAGTTTTAGTGGTCTGGATAGAAAATCAAACCAGCCACAGCCTTCCCTTAAACCAAAGTGTAATCCAAGGCCCAACATTCTTCAATTCTGTGAACTCTGAGAGAGGCGAGGAAGCTGTAAAAGAAGAATGTGAGGCTAGTGGAGGTTAGTTTATGAGGTTAGAGGAAAGGAGCCATCCCCATAACATAAAAGTGCAAGGAGAAGCAGAAGTACTGATGCAGACACTGTGGTAAGTTATCCAGCGGATCTAGGTAAGATCAGTGATGAAGGTGGCTACACTAAACGACAGATATTTAGGGTATAAAAAATGGCTTCCTATTGGGAGAAGATGCTATCTAAGATTTTCATAGCTAGAGAAGAGAATGATGCCTGGCTTCAAAGCTTGAAAGGACAGGCAGACACTCTTATTAGAGGCTAACACAGCTGGCGACTTTAAGTTGAAGACAGGCCGGGCGCAGTGGCTCACGCCTGTAATCCCAGCACTTTGGGAGGCCGACGCGGGTGGATCACGAGGTCAGGAAATCGAGACCATCCTGGCTAACACAGTGAAACCCCGTCTCTACTAAAATACAAAAAATTAGCTGGGCATGGTGGCGGGTGCCTGTAGTCCCAGCTACTCGGGAGGCAGAGGCAGGAGAATGGTGTGAACCCGGGAGGCAGAGCTTGCAGTGAGCTGAGATTGCGCCACTGCACTCCAGCCTGGGTGACAGACTGAGACTCTGTCTCAAAAAAACAACAAAAAAAGTTGAAGCCAATGCTCAATTTGCCATTCCCAAAATCCTAAGGCCCTTGAGAATTATGCCAAATCTACTCTGCTTGTGCCCTATCAGTGGAAAAACAGAGCTTGGATGACAGCACTTCTCTTTACAGCATAGTTTACTGACTATTTTAAGTCCACTGTGGAGATCTACTGCTCAGAAAAAAAATTTCTTTCAAGATACTACTGCTCATTTGACAATGCACCTGCTCACCCAGGAGCTCTGAAGGAGAAGTATGAGGAGATGAGTATTGTTTTCATGTCTGGTAACCCAGTGTCCATTCTGCAGCCCATGGATCAAGGAGTCACTTTGACTTTCAAGTCTAATTAGTTATGATATACATTTTGGGCTAGACACAGTGGCTCAAGCTGTAATCCAGTGTTTTGGGAGGCCAAGGTGGAAGAATCACTTGAGCCCAGGAGTTTGAGTCTTCAGTGAGTTATGATTGTGCCACTGCATTCCAGGTTGGGTGACAGGGTGAGACCCTATGCCCCCACAAAAAAAGAAATACATTTTATAAATCTATAGCTTCCATAAATAGCAATTCATCTGATGGATCCGGGGAAAGCCAACTGAAAACCTTCTGGAAAACGTTCACCATTCTAGATACCATTAAGAATATCCATGAATCATGGGAGCAGGTCAAAATATCAACATTAACAGGAGTTTGAAAGAAGTTGATTCCAACCCTCATGAGTGACTTTAAGGGTTTCAAGACTTCAGTGGAGAAAGTAAGTACAGATGAGATAGAAACAGCAAGAGAACTAAAATTAGAAGTAGAGCCTGAAGACGTAATTGAATTGTTGCAATATCAGGATAAAACTTTAGTGGATGAGGAGCTGCTTCTTATAGATGACCAAAGTAAGTGGTTTCTTGAGGTGGAATATACTCCTGGGGAAGATGGTATGGACATTGTTGAAATGACAACAAGGGACTTCTAATATTCCATAAACTTAGTTGACAAAACGGCACCAGAATTTGAAAGGATTGACTCCAATTTTGAAAATTCTACTGTGGGTAAAATGCTATCAAAGAGCACTGCAGGCTACAGAGAAAAAAATATCATTTATGACAGGAAGGGTCAATTGATATGTCAAACTTGATTGTTGTCTTACTTTAAGAAATTGCCAAAGCCACCCAGTCAGCAGACATGAACATTGAGGAAAGACCTTCCACCAGCAAGATTATGACTTGCTGAAGTATCAGATGACCATTAGCATTTTTAGCAAACCATGTAAACACCTTAAATTGAGATAGGCTAAAATCTAGGCCTCTTGTATCAAACCGTCAAATTGTGAACAGAAAGGAAAAATTCTTGAAGGAAAGGAAAAGTGCTATCACAAAAAATAGTAAGAAAGTGAAACAGCCTTATTGCTGATATGAAGAAAGTTTTAGTGGTCTGGATAGAAAATCAAACCAGCCACAGCCTCAAATTAAGGTGTTTACATTGTTTATTAGATATAATGTTATTGTATATTTAATAGACTATGGTATAGTAAAAATGTAACTTTGATATACACTGGGAAACCAAAAAATTCATGTGGCTGGTTTTATGGCAGTGGTCATAAAACCGAATGTGGTTTTGGAGACATTGTGGGAACCAAACCCACAGTATCTCCAAGGTATGCCTGTATATAGTTTATGCAGAAAAGGTAAATGCTGTGCATTTATATTTAGATTATTCTCAATATTTTCTATTAAAAATTATTCCCTAATGAAGAACCTCATGCATATATATTTATTTCATGTCATTGGAAGCATATCAGAGAATGGTGTTGCAGGGAAAAAAGTATCCATAATCAAGTATATTGGGAAACTGCTGGCTTAGCAGATGTGAAGCACATTTCTGCTCTGAGGGACTTCTCAGAGTGTTTAACATGCTAATGTGCATTTAGAGTCTTCAAGGAAGTGGCCACATTATGGAGTGTTTCCAAACTTATTTGACCATGGCATTCTTTTTTCACTGAGCATCTCTGGGAAGTAGTGTTCCATGGAACATATAGCTATGGTGCCATTTATACAATTGGAGATTCCCGAAGGTCTTTGAATTCATTTCACAAGAAGGTAAAGTGTCTTCCCTACTTCATCTTCTAGAATTCAATTCTTCCACTCCAGAGCCTCTAGACAGCCTTGCTGCTTTACCATGGGTTTTACTGTTTCTTTTCCTTCACTCAGTCCAGGACCTATTTCTCAAGAAAGGGGCTTCTCAATACTAGCCTAGAAATTTCCCACCCATCCAGGTGGATAGGTTTTTCTAGGCTTGAGACATAATTGACAGTTATTTATTCATATTCTGAAGGACAGGCAAATTCTCAGTTGCCTCTACATTAGCAGCTTTGGCAGATCATCTCCAAATGGTTAACTGTAAAATTAGCATTTCTAATAGGATCTTTACATGCTGCTATATATTGAGTAACTATATAACCCAGGCTCTTTATTCTGATTATCTCATCCATTTTATTTTTTTTTAAAGCTACAGCATTATGATATGAAAAGAATTCCCATTTTACAGATATGCTATTTAACAGATGAAGAACTTGAAGTTCAGAGAGAGTTAATACCTTGCTTAAGGTCACATAGCTAGTTAGCAGCAATACCCAGACATTTTTGTTTGTTTTGCGATTTGCATGACTACAGTGACAAGTTTTTTCTCCCATTCTATGCTGTTTCCCAGAAATTTAACAAAGTAGAGACCTGTAGTCTATTAGACTAAGAAAACCCAGAAGAATGTACTTTTGATTCAGTTTTCTGAATATTCCAGGGAGGCAAGTGACTCATTCCTGACTGCTCCACAACCACCTTATTTCTTCTGAGTATTTAGTAGCAGGGGTTACACCCCACTCATATAGGAGAAAGTGTTTCATTTCCCCAAGCCAGACAAGGCTCTCTGAATGAAGGGAAACATTCCACTTGTTAGAATCGCAGATAAAGACTTTCCCATGCCAATTACCTTTAGCCAGACAGACTGGAGGCATCTTTCTATGAGATAAAGCGATAAAGCTGAGCTTCTTAAAAAAGTATTGTTCCTCTCTTCCTTTCTTCCTATCTATTAGAAGCAGAGATAAGGCCTTGCTGGCTTGCTGACATTATCCTCTGTATTCCGGTAATACTCCCCAGGGAATGACCTGTGGGTTTTTCAACTCAGTTTTCTCTCCAAAATCAACATTGTTCAACAACACAAAGGCACCACCTCTGAACATCAAAGGCCAAGTAAGCCAAGATCCAGAGAGTGAGGAAATTCTGTTTTGAAATTCAGCCCAAAATCTTCCACAGTTCCCTTTCTGGACAATGCAAGCATGGTACTCATTGTCAGGTTGATCATTTCATCATCTTTGATGCGTTGCTTCACATAAACCTTAGCTTTTCAACCTGTGTAACATTGGCTAACAGGTGAAAGAGATGCAGCTGACCACCTTGACTCCTTTATCACAGCTAGATGGCTATTGTCTGTGGACAAGACACTCTCATCCACTCACACAGGCTGTGCCGGGGTGGCTGGCACAGATGAGGTTTCCAGGACTCACTGGGCCCAATGCCCAGTCTTCCTTCTAGGTGGCCTCATTGGCTTCCTTCTTTTGTGCAAGCATTGTCCAGTTTTGGTATGAAGGTTATAACCTCCTAGAATTAGTTGGGAAGGCTCAATTTACTCTTCTCTTAGAATTTTTAAATATTCTAAGAAGGGTTTGTAAATGCTATAAGTAGAAGTGCCTGGTGAGTGCAGTGGCTCATGCCTGTAATCCCAGCACATTGGGAGGCGGAGGCGGGCAGAACACCTGAGGTCAGGAGTTCGAGACCAGCCTGGCCAACATGGTGAACCCGCATCTCTGCTAAAAATACAAAAGTTAGCCAGGTGTAATGGCACACACCTGTTATCCCAGCTACTCGGGAAGCTGAGGCAGGAGAATCACTTGAATCCAGGAGGCCGAGATTGCAGTGAGCCGAGATAGCACCACTGTACTCCATGCTGGGAGACAGAGCAAGACTGTCTAAAAAAAAAAAAAAAAAAAAAAAAAGAAGTGCTTCCTTATTGTGAAAACCTACTACCTTTACACATAAAAACAGTTGAACTGTGTATCTAATATTTATTTAAGTCTCATTATTTCCACTGTGGAAATGTGTCCCTCAAAAGACACCTCCTGCTCTCCTCAGGTCTGACCCCCAGGACTCTTGCCATGATGAGGATAGAGGCACGGCCCATCATCCCTCTCCCTTAGCTTCTCCATATCTGTGCTCAGTTTGATATTAGGAGATACAGGGGCTGGCAGCTTTTTTCAGATGCTTTTCTTTTTTTATATTGTGAGAAATTAATGTAGCAAGAACAGTGTGCATGCTTTCCTTTTAGGATGCTTACTATCCTGAAATCCACGATTAGGACACATGAACAAATGTTTAACATGTTTCAGGTGACTTCATTTATTCATTCAACAGATATTTTTGATCATTTACTAAAAGCCAGGCTGTGTTGGGGCCTGGAGATGCAACAACAAATAAAATACCCTATGAGAAGAAGGTATCATTATGACTTCCAAAATTATCCCCATTTCTCAGTAAAAAATTGGGCACCAGCAACTAATTAATAGTAAAACTGGATTAGAGCAAACATCAGGTGTCAGAATGGCTCTGTGTAGTAAGTAGGCCCTTCCTTATTTTGCATTCATGTGTTTTCTGTGCTGCGTGTGCCCTCCTCTAGACAGACTCGTGAGAGATGGTAAAGTTAGTACTGAGTGTGAATATAGCAGTAAAACCACAGGTCACTTATAGGGAGGCAGTGTGGTAGACAAGAACATAGACTTTGGAGTTAGACCTGGGTTTGAGTCCTAGTTTTGTCACTTACAGGCTATGACATCTTAAACAAGTTATTTAAACTCTAAGCCTCAGTGCCTTCTTTGTAAAACTGGGATATTAATACGTAATTCCTGACCATGTTATGATGATCAAATGATATGGTATTCTTAAGTCCTAAGTGCTGTGTCTAATGTGAAGTAAGTGGCCAGTTAATGATAGCTGCTAGATTAACAATCATAATTATTGTTCAAGAAGACTGGCAAAATGAAATGTCTATTTATGGGACATCAGTTCACAGAGTATAGGAACAACTGAGATATAAAAACTAATAGAGTTGGGTTATCCAAGAAAGAGAAATGCCAAGGGGACATGGATGAGGCACCCGTAATATCTCCTGTACTTTGTATATTTAACTCCCACTTAAAAGTCTAGACAAACCCTTGCATTCATGGATTAGTTCCACGTCTAAGCAGAGGAGCTACAAGGTCCAAGTCAGAAAACACATCACAGTGCTAATTTAGGTCAGCCATTCACCTAATTCCTGGGTTAGGTCTCTGTAGGACAGCCTACTATGATCGGCAGAATTCTTTTTTTTTTTTTTTTTTTTTTTTTCGAGACAGAGTCTTGCTCTGTCTCCCAGGCTGGAGTGCAGCGGCACAATCTTGGCTCAATGCAACCTCCGCTTCCCGGGTTCAAGTGATTCTCCTGCCTCAGCCTCCTGAGCAGCTGGGACTACAGGTGCCCACCACCATGCCTGGCTAATTTTTGTATTTTTAGTAGAAATGGGTTTTCACCATGTTGGCCAGGATGGTCTCAATCTCTTGACCTAATGATCCACCTGCCTTGGCCTCCCAAAGTGCTGGGATTACAGGCATGAGCCACTGCACCCAGACTTGGTGGGCAGAATTCTAAAGATGCCCCCCACTCCTGAAGATTTCTGCTCCCTGGTTGTTTAATCAAACATGAATCTAGGTACTTGATATGGTTTGGCTGTGTCCCCACACAAATCTCATCTTGAATTCCTGCATGTTGTGGGAGGGACCTGGAGGGAAGTAACTGAATCATGGGAGCAAGACTTTCCCATGCTGTTCTTGTGATTGTGAATAAGTATTATGAGATCTGATGGTTTTAAAAAGAGGAGTTTCCTGCACAAGCTCTCTCTCTTTGCCTGCTGCCATCCACGTAAGACATGACTTGCTCCTCCTTGCCTTCCGCCATGATTGTGAGGCTTCCCCAGCCATGTGGAACTGTAAATCTAATTAAACCTCTTTCTTTTGTGAATTGCCCAGTCTTGGGTATGTCTTTATCAGTAGCATGAAAATGGACTAATACAGTACTATTGGAAGGGGCTTTGTAGATGGAATTAAGATCACTAGTCAGCTAGCCTTAAAATATGGAGATTATCCTGGATTGAATAAATCCAATGTAATCCCGTGAGCCCTTACAAGCAGCAGAGACAGACGTGGTACACAGAGGAGAAATGAGGTGAAGGCACAGTTGGAGACATTTGAAGAGAGGGACTTGACCAGCCACTGCTGGTTTGAAAGGTGAAGTGGAGACACAAGTCAGAGAGTAGTCTCTAGAAGCTAAGAATGACTCCTGGCCAACAGCCAGCAAGGGAACAGGGACCTTGGTCCTGCAACCACAAGGAACTGGATTCTGCCAACAATCTGAATGAGCTTGAAAGTGGATTCATCCCCAAGCCTCCCAAGAAGAGCCCAACTGGATGACACCTTGATATTGGCAATGTGAAACCTAGAGCAGAGAAACTAGTTGAGCTAACCTGTACTTCTGACCCACAGAAACTATGACATAATAAATATGGGTTGTTTGCAGCCATCAGGTTTGTAGTAATCTGTTACAGTAGTGACAGAAAACTAATAACATCCACCCTGTCCCAATACAGCATTCAGATCATGTCAGATTTAAATACAAGCATCTGGAATTCATTGTAGAGGGCTTTTTCTGACCACAGGAATCCACCTGAAAGTGCAGAGGAATTAACCATGCCCTCCCAGGATCAGCCCTCAGCCAGTGATTGAGTTGGTGGGTACATACCCTAGGCAGGCTTCTTGACCCTCCTTGGGGAGACCCTGAGGTTTTCTGTACTAGACAGAGTTCGTTAGTGCAACTGAGCCCCATGGTTGCCCAAAGCGGTAACCTGCTTATTGACACACTTTTTGTTCAATTTCTTCCTTTCCCCATCTCACTTCCTCACTCTCCTACTAGGCTTTCTTGGGATTACCTTTTCAATAAATGACTGGCACCCACATCCTTATTTCAGGGTCTGCTTCTAAAGGAACCCGATCAAAGACACTAAGCTCGCGAAACTGGGGTGGGGGTAAAGGAAGCCAAGAAGGTTGCTATAACATTTTCTCATGTAAAAACTGAGGTTTACTTCCCTGCTGAGATTTAAGTCTGAGTAGGCATGGAGTCAATAAAAAGGACACGGACTTTAGAGTAACACAGATTGAATCTCCACTCTACCATTTATTAACTGAAAAAACACTAGCAAGTTATGTAACCTCTCCAGATCTCTGTTTTGTCCTCCATAACATTAGATTAATATCTACCTTTCACTTTGTAAAATTTGTAAGAAGCAATGTATGTGAAGTGCTAGGCCCATACATAGTAAACACTCTAAATATGGTATATTCCTGTGAATTATTAGCTAAAAACTTCACAGCAAGGAAAAATAAAGAACACTTTGATATAAATTAGTGCCTTTTCCCATATTTATACCTTTTGTCATATTATGTCACAGCTAGCAGAGATGGTAGTCAAGCACTCTTGGTAAAAATAAGTAAGTTCTCTGGAAATCTGAGACTTGATGAGGCAAAGAAGCTTGCCCCAGTGACAGAGCTCATTAGTGTGAAATAGAAATCTCTTGTGTTAAATCACTGTATTCATTTATTTATTGAGACGGAATTTTGCTCTTGCTGCCCAGGCTGGAGTGCAATGGCGCGATCTTGGCTCACTGCAACCTCTGTCTCCCGGGTTCAAGCAATTCTCCTGCCTCAGCCTCCCGAGTTGCTGGGATTACAGTCATGCACCACCACGCCCGGCTAATTTTGTATTTTTAGTAGAGATGGGGTTTCACCACGTTGGCCAGGCTGGTCTCAAACTCCCGGCCTCAGGTGATCCACCCGCCTTGGCCTCCCCAAGTGCTGGGATTACAGGCACGAGCCACTGCTCCTGGCCAAATCACTGTATTTAAATATTCATTGTTATCTGGTTAATCCAATCATTTCCAAATATCAAAGACTTACATAGTTAACTATATCAGTTGTTGAGATCTAAAGAGATTTAGAAAATCCAGGTTTTTCTCCTACTTCTCCAAAATCACCTATTTTAGATTTGGGGAAGAAAAAAAAAGTTACCCGTTTTCTTTGCCCTTTGGTGTCCTTTTAGTGCTGTCTGTAATTGTTACATTTTCTAATACAGTAAAATCCAAGTTATATGTTTAAAAGTGGCCAGAGCAGAATTTTTCTGACGTGAGAACAAAGCTAATAATAGTCCTTTAGGAAATTTTTGACTTACAAAACAAGCAGCACAAATGGCCAAGGAAAACAAACAAGGGGCTCTTCTAAAATCCAGGGGTATTTCTTCCCTCGTGTTAACAACAGTCGGCAAACAGTCTGGCTACATTCAGGAAAAGTTCTCTTAATTAACCAGCCGATCCTCACTTGTTTCTTCCGCTTTGGGAATTCACCAGAGTTTGCTCATTTTGAAGAAATTCCCATTAGTTAGTTTTTAAGTCCCCAAGCAGAAAGCGGAAACTTCAAGATAAGATGCTGCCAAATAGGAAGCAAAAAGCAAGTGAAAAATTTAAGTCTCAGATCATCCGGGAAGCTCAAGAAGAATTAGTGGAATTGCAAAGTCCTCTGGAATCAGAGGAGAAAAGAGAATAACTAATATATACATATTTGTGTTAATTCTTTAGCAGCTATTCTCTCTCGCTCTCTTTTTTTATTGGTAAGAATTCTTATACATTCACTCTCCATGTGTAAGAATTCAAAACGCTACTCACCCTAAATTTTCCTTATATTTTCCCAGCACTTTACAAGTGGGGTTCTAGCCTTCCAGTTCCAAAGAGAAGTGTCACAATGATAGTAAATTTTAATCAAAATTCTGATACCTATAGCTGAGCAGAGCACCAACCACGGGGTCTTACTAACGTTTTCTCCAAGTTAGGTGGCCCTAGGCCAATATATCTAAGTGTGATAGGATCTGGTCATCTTACACATTCTGTATTAGAATCACCTGAGATGCTCATTTAAAGCCCAAATTCCTGGGCTCCTCCCAGACCTATTGAGTCAGACCTCTGAGTATGAGACCTGAAGATGTGCATTTTAGGTGAGTTGTCCAGGTGATTCTTCCTTATTCTAAAGTCTGAGAACCCTACACTTCCCTCTGGGTGTGGGAGAGAAGAGTGAGATAGAGCCCGGAGCTCCTACTCGACTCAGATATTATAAGATGTCTATAAATTCCAAGTGAGTAAACATGGTTTTCTGGGAAATAAACTTAGAACCAGACACATTTTCATCAAATATATTTAGATTTTGATCAAACAGAAAATGCCATTCTGTACTGTGGTGATACACATTTTCCTTCACAATTTTGGGAATGCAAGAAATACCATGTTTGTATTTTGCAAATAGGGTGGAATCTTTATTGGGATTTCCTACCTCTACCTAAGACTCTGCAAAGGTAACTTAGATGTTAGCAGAGTAGAGCTTTTTTAATGGGAGAGAGGGAACTAAGGCTTTCAAAACTAAGCACCCAGGGGTAAAATAAGCCTTCCCAGAGGTAAGGGAACAGGCAGCCTCAGGAAGGCAGGAGGCCACCACTGTCCCCGCTTCCCACTCACATTCAGCTCTGAGGAACCAAATATAACTTCACTCCTCGATAGATGCTTTTGCCACGTGTGGTTGTGGCCAGTGCTGCTTCCCACTAAACTCAATAATCTCCTGTCCACAGGGTGGCCTTGGTTAAAATTCTAACATTTGTCTTGGGGTCCCCAATCTCTTCTTTCTGGCTGTCTCTCTGTCTCCCACTCCCTTTGCCATAAAAGTGAGAATGAGTGGGCCTGGGCACACAGCAAAAGTGGTTAAAGTCTTTGATGCCTGATTAAAGGGGGTGGAGGAGAGGACAAGAGACTTCCAGGAAAAGAGACAATAAAGCCAGGAAGGGTGACACCTCAGAGATTAAATAGCACTGGTGGCAGACACTGGGGTGTGCCTGTGTTTGCACTGTCTTCTTTCCTCTTTTCATTCTCATCCATGTAGCGGATGCTTCCCCCATGTAGGAAATTGCCAAGAGGGTCCCTGTGAGGCCAGGCTTAAAAACCGGCAATCCGGTAACAGCCAGCTACATCTTCAGCATTTGGGAGATTCAGTGGAGCCTTGAAGTACCTCTAATCAGCCTGTTTTTTCGGGGTATATTTTGGATTATTTGAAGAGGGAGATAATCATAATATTCAACATGCCCAACTATTCACATCTTACCCAATTTCCTCTTCAACTCCCCCTGATTTGCCCCCACCCTCAAAAAACAAGCAATTGCCTCTTATGAAATCCTAATAGGAAAAAGCAGGTGAAGAAGCTATAGTCTGGCTGTAATCCTACTCCCACCCTGCACTGGCCCAGGGCCTCTCCATGAGAGGAAAGCTGGGTCTGTCTATGGCCTCTTCAGCAGCCCAGGTAGCCAGAGGGGAGCCCATCAGCTCCCATTATCCATGTACCTGATTTGCAGTCCCAACCTCAGGGGCAGGGACATAGAAAATACTGTGGGAGAATGCAGGTAATTGTAAGGATGAGTGGATTTTGAATAACATACCTCTGGTTAAAACAAGTATATATATTATATACATATAAATTATATACATGATATAAGAAAATATGTACATATTGTAAACCAAAAAGTAACTGAAGCATATCTCAATAGATTAGAGGTTTATTTTGTCCCAGGTAAAAGAAACACAAATCACTGTAGGATCTGTGACCTGTGCTTTTTCCAAAGAGGGTTTTGGGAACTTCCATCTTCAGAGGGGAAAGAGCAAGCAGGAGGGGAAGAAAATCAACGAAAGATGGGTTGGCAATGAGGCAAGTGTTTATATTGTGGCAAGGCTCTGTAACACTCAGTGAGTCTACACCTTACATGTAAAAAGAAGGGACTAGAGGGAAATTACGCATTGATCTCATGCTCAATACATCTACATTTTATATACGATAAAGTAAGCATGTGAAATTACAGGTATTTGGGAACAAAAGGAAGGCAGTTTTTGCATGACTCATTTCCCAAGCTTAACTTTCCCTTTGGCATAGTGAATTTGAGGTCTCAAGATTCTATTCTTCTTTCACAGTGTTTTTTTTATATATATATATAGATAGATATAAATATCTATATTTATATATAAGATAGATATAAATATCTATATTTATATATAAGATAGATATAAATATCTATTTTATATATCTATATTTAGATATAAAAATATATAAATATCGATATTTAGATATATATAAAAATATATAAATATCAATATTTATATATAAAAATATATAAATGTCTATAAATAATATATATATTCTACATAGATAATATATTGTAATTATATATATATTCTACATATATTATATATATTCTACATTTAAGTTACTGTTACTCACCTATCTCTTCCACTCCTTATTTCTCTTATCCTTCCAATATTGGGTTTTCTCCCTGAAGCTTTCTCAATGTTAATTTAGAATAATCAGTTTGCCCTTTTACCTTAGAGAAAATTTGCTTTTGAATCAGGAACTTCTGGGAAGTGTGGCTTAGGGATCAACTTTACCTAGGCGTGGCTCCACCTGCCTTGCTTGTTTTTTCCTTTGTCCACTTTCTCTCTGCCTATGCACCGGAGATCCAGGGTCTGTTCTCACCGCATCCTCTCCCTACTGCTCGCTCTCCCTGGGGTCCCTTGCAGTCCCCATGTCTCAGAACCCAGGACACAGCCATCTCAGTGGAGAGCTGTGATGGTCAAGGAGGTCTCAGGAAGAAGAGGGCAAGAAGAGTACAGGAAACTTGGGTAGAACAAGGAATCTCGGGGCATAACAACAAAAGAAATCGTGGTTTGGAGTAGCAGGTAAGTGAGTGGGCTCTGGATATCAACTGCCTGGTTTCAACCCTTAGCTCTGTGCTTTTGAATGAGATAAAATCCCCAGATTCTCAATTTCCTCATCTGTAAAACGGGGATAATAAGAGTCCCTATTTCATAGGCTGTTGTATGGATTAAATAATCAATAGGTGAACATACAAAATGCTCAGAACATGGCCTAGCACATAGTAAGCACTCAATAAATGTTAGAGATTATATCTGGGGATCCAGGACATATATATGTAAGTAAAATAGAAACTTCATCACCACTGGGGCTATTTTTAGATATCTTTGAACTAATTTTAAAAAGGGGAAGAGATAAACTATAAACTTAGTTATGAAAAATTCATAATAATAAAGGTAGTTATCTAGGGATGTTAACGACTAATTTCTATTTGCAAAATAATTATTAGGTACTTTATTGATATCAAAGAAAAATTGTTTTTTAAGATTTGGCTACACTATACATTTGACCATGCTTTTTAAAAATAGCAGATTATGTATTCATACTTTATTAAAAATAAAATACGGCCAGGCGCGGTGGCTCACGCTTGTAATCCCAGCACTTTGGGAGGCCAAGGTGGGCAGATCACGAGGTCAGGAGATCGAGACCACGGTGAAACCCCATCTCTACTAAAAATACAAAAAATTAGCCGGGCGTGGTGGCGGGTGCCTGTAGTCCCAGCTACTCGGAGAGGCTGAGGCAGGAGAATGGCGTGAACCCGGGAGGCGGAGCTTGCAGTGAGTCGAGATTGCGCCACTGCACTCCAGCCTGGGCGACAGAGCAAGACTCTGTCTCAAAAAAAAAAAAAAAAAAAAATACATACAGATAATGTATTAACCCAGCTTGACATTCTGCCCTAAAATCTAAATAAACATTATATGAGTGATTACTCTTCTGAATTTATTGAAGCAACAACCACATTGAGCTAAGTAAAGTGGGATAAAGAATTGGAATAATGTCAGTATCTGGATCATGTAAGAGAGTGGGAAGGTGGGGGGAATACATTCTATGCTTTTTGATAGGGGTTGAATTAAATTCATTAATTATTTTTTTCTAATCAGTTGTCTTTTTTGGAATTTTTCTTCTCTTTTCTTGTTTTTCTTGGGTCTTGACATCTTCATGAACACAGAAAGACCAGTGCTAACAAGTAAAGAGAAAAATGAGGCTTTTACCACTACTCGTTCAGGTATGCTGATAGTACATTTTTAGATAGACCTCCTATTTTAAAAAGCTGTAGATATAGAATATTAGCTTGACTTGAGCTCTGAAAACCTACAGAATATGGAAATTAAAATGATCCCCATTTACTGTTACCATCATTTAGATAGGATAAGATGCAGAGATGGGGAATGTATACAATCACCCAGAAGAAATGTCAAAATGAAGAGCAGGAATATAGGATACCACATACATCTCTTTCTGTTGCATTTGGAAACAAGTTTCTTTTCTTTTCTTTTTCTTTTTTTCTTTTTTTTCTTTTTTTGGGATGGAGTCTTGCTCTGTCACCCAGGCTGGAGTGCAGTGGTGCGATTTCAGCTCACTGCAACCTCTGCCTCCTGGGTTCAAGCGATTCTCTTGCATCAGGCTCCCCAGTAGCTGGGATTACAGGCATGTGACACTACACCCTGGCTAATTTTTGTATTTTTAGTAGAGACGGGGTTTCACCATATGGGCCAGGCTGGTCTGGAACTCCTGACCTCAGGTGATCCACCCACCTCAGCCTCCCAAAGTGCTGGGATTACAGGCATGAGCCACCATGCCTGGCCTAGAGACAAGTTTCTTTAAACTGTATTCTTGTTACTATAAAAGTGAAAAATTGGGAAATTGAAAAAAATTTGAAAATCTTGAAAATAATAATGAAGGATATAAAAATTATCCCAAATCCTGCCATCCAGAGTTAGTCACTGTTAACATTGTGGAAGAGTTTTTATTCTTTGCACATTAACATCTCAAAAATTTTAAACAAAATTTTGACCAATTAAATATGGATATATAGTTTTCCTTTTTATTCTTTTTCCTTTTTTTTTTTTTTTTTTTAAGACAGAATTTCACTCGTTTCCCAGGCTGGAGTGCAATGGCATGATCTTGGCTCACTGCAACCTCCGCCTCCCGAGTTCAAGTGATTCTCCTGCCTCAGCCTCCCAAGTAGCTGGGATTACAGGCATGCGCCACCATGCCCAGCTAATTTTGTATTTTTAGTAGAGATGGCGTTTCTCCATGTTGGTCAGGCTGGTCTTGAACTCCCGGCCTCAGGTGATCTGCCTGCCTCGGCCTCCCAAAGTGCTGGGATTACAGGTGTGAGCCACCGTGCCTGGCCTCCTTTTTATTTTTTTCACTGAACAAACCATGAAACTTTCCCAGATGTAAATATCTATTTCCAATTTTTCTTATTTTTTTAAAAAAATAAGGCATTATTTTAACCATTTGAGTGTTAGATATTATTTTTAGATAATATTTTAATTTAGGCATAACTGCTGTGCAAAATCTGACGATTAACATCTACCTTGTAAGTCATTTCTCTGTGAGACACTGAATGTTAAATATGTTGAATTGGCAGGTGAAAAAGGAAGAAAAAATGAATAGTGATTGGTTATCCACAGCTACGAATGAGAAATTGAAGGTAGTAGACTATGGATGACAAACCTATTCTTGGTTTCCTTCTGTTTCTGAAATTCTAGTTACTACCACAACTACATGAGAGACACTACTAACAAGCAAAGTTTTACAGCTTTTTAAAGACATAGACTTTATGTTATTAGAATTAAAAATCATGCATTTGTGTCATATTAATAAAACTGCATATATGATATAAAGGCATGGACAAAGGTGAAGTAGCTTCAAGAGACAGAGTTTCTGACATCATTGTAATTTTAAGCATCGTGGATATTCCCGGGAAACTTTTTGGATGCCATTGGGGATTTCCTCTTTACTGGATGTGGACAATATCCTCCTGTGATTCACAGGAAGCAATCCCTCCTATAAAAGGGCCTCAGCCGAAGTAGTGTTCAGCTGTTCTTGGCTGACTTCACATCAAAACTCCTATACTGACCTGAGACAGAGACAGCAGTGATACCCACCTGAGAGATCCTGTGTTTGAACAACTGCTTCCCAAAACGGTAAGTGCAGAACGCTTTATAAGGGCAGCCTTGGGCCATGAAACACAGATATGCAAAAGGCCTTCTAATAAAAACCACATCGGTATAAGCTCTTATTGTATTGTAGCTAAAACCTGTCTTTTTTCTTTGACCAAAATGACGAAAATCTTAAAATTTGTTGGTTTATTCATTTGATTAAACTCTGAAATAAAGATTATGACACTAGAGTCCTTTACCCAAAATCTTAGGATGCTGCCTTAAATGTCATGGTAGAATAATGTAACTAGCTACCCAGGATTTCCTTCTCTAATTCATTTTGTGTTTTATCTCCCCAGGAAAGTATTTCAAGCCTAAACCTTTGGGTGAAAAGAACTCTTGAAGTCATGATTGCTTCACAGTTTCTCTCAGCTCTTACTTTGGGTAAGTTAGTGTCATTAGACCAGAATTTCTCATTCTTGCACTATAGATATTTCAGACTGAAATATCCTTGCTTGTTTGGGGCTGTCCTGCACAGGATATCTGGCAGCATCCTTGACCTCTACCTGCAATGTGTTCTTCCCTGGGCTTAGGGCCATTTACTTTATCTCTTGGTGTCTCCCTTTCCTTAAGTGTAAAGTGTGGATCATAAATGACCTATTTCCCAGATGCATTGTGAGGATTCAATAGCATGGTTCATGGAAAGTCCCTCATACAGTGCTTCTTGGTGCATACTAAGTGCTCAATAAAGCTTAGTTATTCTGATTATTATTCTACTACAAAATGTGTATATGATAATGTTGTGAGTGCGGGTAAAACACCTAGTGGGTGGCCAGTCACAAAAGAGATAAACAATAAGTCACTGTTTCTTCATACGTACCTCTTACTTTTGAAAAGATGAGAAAAGTCTGGGCCATGTCACAAACATTGCCAAAAATAAGACAATAAAAAGCACAGTTGTCAGAGTTAAACCACAACAGCACCAAACTACCATTTCTTTTCTTTTTCTTCCACTAGTGCTTCTCATTAAAGAGAGTAGAGCCTGGTCTTACAACACCTCCATGGAAGCTATGACTTATGACGAGGCCAGTGCTTATTGTCAGCAAAGGTACACGCATCTGGTTGCAATTCAAAACAAAGAAGAGATTGAGTACCTAAACTCCATATTGAGCTATTCACCAAGTTATTACTGGATTGGAATCAGAAAAGTCAACAATGTGTGGGTCTGGGTAGGAACCCAGAAACCTCTGACGGAAGAAGCCAAGAACTGGGCTCCAGGTGAACCCAACAATAGGCAAAAAGATGAGGACTGTGTGGAGATCTACATCAAGAGAGAAAAAGATGTGGGCATGTGGAATGATGAGAGGTGCAGCAAGAAGAAGCTTGCCCTATGCTACACAGGTAGGGAGTTCGCGGCAGCAGTGGGAGGTAGTTTCAGTGTATGGGCATCTAGGCAAATTTACAGCATGCAAAAACTGCTCTCTATTGTGGTCATTTTATGTTCTAAGAGATTCTGTTTAACCGCTAAAGTGTCCCTCTTTTGCTGTTTTGTGTGAATGTGGGCAAGAATATGTGGGTATGTGTATACATATATATGTATATATATACAAACACACATATATATACACACATACATATATGTGTGTATATATATAGCCTACAGTATTTATTATTTATATACATTTTATACATACACATGCATATATACACATATACACATACATATATACACATACATATATACACATATATATGTGTGTGTATATATATAAAATATATATAAATACTGTAGGCAAATATGTAGTTCTTTACATATAAAAATGCACACACACAATACATATTTTAATTACTTGTTTATTTGTGGTAGGGGAACTGTCTTCAGAGTTTGTGAAGAAGTAAATTTTCTACGGTAGGTGCCAGCCACAGCTATACATTAGCATCAAGGTTTAGGATAGGTGGGCCTGAAACTCAGATTTGGAACTTTGTAAAACATTTCAGTTAAAGTCTATGGCACTCTGTAGCACTGCTGATGTCTCTGTTGCACACTGTTGATTCTAAAATCAAAGGCACTCAGTATAAGCACAGTAATAGTCCTCCTCATCATGCTTTGTATTTTCCGCAGCTGCCTGTACCAATACATCCTGCAGTGGCCACGGTGAATGTGTGGAGACCATCAATAATTACACTTGCAAGTGTGACCCTGGCTTCAGTGGACTCGAGTGTGAGCAAAGTAAGTCTGGTTCTCACCTCTTTCTTCACTTGAGATGGTAGCACCATCTCATGTCCTAGCTGGCATTAGAGTCAGGTCTGTATGCCTTCCCTTCCCTGGTGCAGATGGTGTCATGTGGTGATCGTGAGCTGAGACTATGAAGTCAGACCCTTCTGGGTTTGAGTCCTAGATTCACCAGTTATTTATTTTGGCACCTTGACAAGATAGTTTAACTCTCTATGTCAGTTTTCTCATTGTAAAATGAGGATAATAATAGTGTGAACTTCATAGGCTCATGGTTACATGGTGCCTGGCACACAGGACACATTCAATAAACTGTAGTTCTGTGTCCATGCAAGGAACATGTACTCACATCATCTAGGTGGTAACAAGACGTTGCAGTAGAAATGAGTAAGTTACAGAGTCCAGGGTATCTTGGTTCATGCTCTGGCTCTGTAATGACTAGCTGTGTAGCATGGAGCAAGTCACTTGAATGAAATGAGTTCTCAGTTCCTAAATTTGTACATTAAGAGAGTTAGATTAGCTTCTCTCCAAGATTCCTCAGCACAGCGTTGTGCAGTAGAGCTTTTGTGATAATGGAAATGTTCCATAGCTGTGCTTTCCAGTGTGTAGCTATGAGCCACATGTGGTTATTGAGTACTTGAAATGTGGCTGGTGCCACCGAGGAGCTGAATTTTAAATGTCATTTGATTTCAATGAATTCAAGTTTAAATTTGAGTAGCCACACATAGATAGTGGCTACTATAGTAGACAGTGCAGCATTAGGGTTTTAAAATTTGTAATGTATTCTAGTACTTAAATTTGAAACATAGCTTTGTGGATGGTTCTCACCCTGAGTGGAAGCTTACTGTAGTATTTTTAGCAGTTGTGAGAAAAGTAACAAGAAATTTGTTGTGGTACCTAAGTTTGCTGTGTTTGTTCATATAATTTGAGCAGTTTTGAGGTAAACACAATTACACTACTCTCCCCATATCACTCAATATTTCTTTTTTATGGTTGCCGTCACTGCTTTTTTGTTGTTGTTATGGATCAGTGTTTTCTTGAATAAAAGAAAAGGGGTAGAATTACAGTCAATTTTACATATTCCATTAGAAATTTTATAAATTTTTAAACTAAAAAAAAACCAAACTGTAGTTCCAGTTTCCAGTGTTCTTATCTGTTAAAGGTGAGAGATGAGCAGAACTGATTTGGGTTTCTTTTTCAGTTGTGAACTGTACAGCCCCGGAATCCCCTGAGCATGGAAGCGTGGTTTGCAGTCACCCACTGGGAAACTTCAGCTACAATTCTTCCTGCTCTGTCAGCTGTGATAGGGGCTACCTGCCAAGCAGCATGGAGACCACGCAGTGTATGTCCTCTGGAGAATGGAGTGCTCCTATTCCAGCCTGCAATGGTAAATCCCTCTGAGAATGCACAGAACGTTCTCTAACTTATCCCTCATTGCTTCTGTTTTTTAATCCAACTTACATTTTCAAAACTTCAGGGAAAGTTTTTTGTTTTTGTTTTTGTTTTTAATACAATTCATTCTCTCAGCCAACGTATACTGCCAACCCAGTACCTGCTTGGGTTGAGAGAGGTTTTTTTTATTCTATGCTTGAAATGGGTGTTTCTGAGGCTCTGGTGATTTGTAAGGGAGACCATAAAACAATAAAGCTCTAGAAATCTCAATGGATTTCTCATCTTCTTTCCCTGTTTAACTTTTCCAAGCCATGGGACTAACTTAAGATCATGATAGTCAAGCAGTCTTAGTATCTCTTTTTCTCTCTTAATTTTATCTTTCTGAACCAGAGGCCAAAAAAAAAAAAGAAAAATCAGTTCTTCAGGCTCTGATGGGCTAAAATAAATGAATAGCCTATGTATGTCAGTACTAGTCATAACTCCTAATCTGGAATCTATTTTTTTTTATTTTTACCTCACGTAAACAATAACATAGATTAGAGACCACTCAGCATAGGCAAAGTGAAAATCAGAAAAGATAGACTATCCATGAAAAAGAATAAAAGCTTTTATTCTGGCTGTGCAGGTCCCTAAGAATTGACATAGGACTTTGGGATCCACCCTTTGAAGGCAGCTTCCTCACTCTGTTATGCACCCAGCTCAATAGGAAGTGAAAAGATCATTCTTCTGTAAAATTCATGGTGCTCTTTCAAATCCCCAGTGGTTGAGTGTGATGCTGTGACAAATCCAGCCAATGGGTTCGTGGAATGTTTCCAAAACCCTGGAAGCTTCCCGTGGAACACAACCTGTACATTTGACTGTGAAGAAGGATTTGAACTAATGGGAGCCCAGAGCCTTCAGTGTACCTCATCTGGGAATTGGGACAACGAGATGCCAACGTGTAAAGGTAGAGTTGCTCCACATGGAGACTTACTGTGGACATTCTTTCTCTCAACCCATACTGGAAATGGGCAAGCTAATTCTAGGCCATGCTAATATCAATGGGTATATTTGTTACAGCTGTGACATGCAAGGCCATCCGCCAGCCTCAGAATGGCTCTGTGAGGTGCAGCCATTCCCCTGCTGGAGAGTTCATCTTCAAATCATCCTGCAACTTCACCTGTGAGGAAGGCTTCATGTTGCAGGGACCAGCCCAGGTTGAATGCACCACTCAAGGGCAATGGACACAGCAAATCCCAGTTTGTGAAGGTAAGCTTGAGATCCTTCGATTTATACTTTCCTAAAGAACAACCATCTTCAAACTTGGACAATGAAAAAAAAAAACCCAATACCCACTTTAACTATAGAAATCAGATTTGATGAGCAACACTCATATCTTTGAGATTCATTTAAAAGAACTAACATTTGGCCAGGGAAAGGATCATATGTGTTAAGAATGAATCCTTTGCTGTTTTTTTTTAACTGTGATGTGCTGATGAAACTTTATAGACGTTAGCATGGAATAGACAGAATTCTTAATCTAAAGGAATCATATTAGAAAATTCGGAAAGCAGAATAATGAGAACATGATTTGAATGTAAAACTCTCATCACACCTGTCTTCTGAAATGGCTCATAATTAGCAGTGATGAGACTGTTTCAAGCATGGTGTCAGCTGCAGAGATAGTATTGATACATATATAAGCAGTAAACTTTAATTCACTTTAAAGTGAGAGCAAGGATATTGAAAACAAGCAGTTTTTACTATCAGGCACTGGCCTTCTCCTAGCCAAAGCCAGCACAGAATGATTTCCAGTAGCAAAACATTATAACACAAAAACCAAACTGCAAAACAGACAAATTTTATAGGGGTGCTTTCTTTTCTTTCTTTTTGGCACCATCTATAAACATCCATGACCCATATGTTGTCCTCAGACTGTGTGAAATATTTCCCTTTACCATAATTTATTTTGTGTGTTAGAAGAACAGTGCTCAGGAACTAATGTTCTGATTAATTAGTCTTTTAATTAGTGCCATGATCAGTGAGGGGCTGAAATTCAAAGAAAACACAGCCATCTTCCCATTTGTCCAGGGAATTATAAAGAATCTTCAGTTCTCCAAGTGTTGCTTGAATGAACTGGGTTCACTCAACAAATGCCAAGTACTCTCTAGTTCCACTGCAATATTTTCTGACCATCATTTTGATGTCTCAGCTTTCCAGTGCACGGCCTTGTCCAACCCTGAACGAGGCTACATGAATTGTCTTCCTAGTGCTTCTGGCAGTTTCCGTAATGGGTCCAGCTGTGAGTTCTCCTGTGAGCAGGGTTTTGTGTTGAAGGGATCCGAAAGGCTCCAATGTGGCCCCACAGGAGAGTGGGACAACGAGAAGCCCACATGTGAAGGTACAGTCTTTGTTTTTATTTTATTTTAAGATAAAAAAACTATTGAAGAGCTTAGGAACTTGGTTACCTTGGGAAACGTATTGCTGGAGATGCAAACAAACTTCTAAAGTGCCCTCTCCTGTGTTCCAGCTGTGAGATGCAATGCTGTCCACCAGCCCCCAAAGGGTTTGGTGAGGTGTGCTCATTCCCCTATTGGAGAATTCACCTACAAGTCCTCTTGTGCCTTCAGCTGTGAGGAGGGGTTTGAATTACATGGATCAACTCAACTTGAGTGCACATCTCAGGGACAATGGACAGAAGAGGTTCCTTCCTGCCAAGGTAGAATTGAGTGCAGACTTTTTTAGGGTATAGGTCAAATGCTTCATAAGTTTCTGAACCTAGATTGCTCCAAGGGGGTTTGGTCCTAATTTCCTACATGCTGAAAACTAAGTAGTGCTTACACATTACATTTATTGTTGACTTTAAACAAGTTTTAGAAGTTTTCCAGTAGATTTTTCTGAAACTCTGCCTGTGTACCTAACATTTGCAGTGGTAAAATGTTCAAGCCTGGCAGTTCCAGGAAAGATCAACATGAGCTGCAGTGGGAAGCCCGTGTTTGGCACTGTGTGTGAGTTCACCTGTCCTGAAGGATGGACGCTCAATGGCTCTGCAGCTCTGACATGTAGTGCCACAGGACACTGGTCTGGCATGCTACCTACCTGTGAAGGTGATGCATTGATTGATGGTGGTTGTCTGGGGATTAAAGAGAAAAAGGGGGAGCTATCTTGTTACAGTAATCAACTATTCATTATATCCAAACCAGAAAGGTCGCCCAGGTTGACAAGTTGTGGAAATTAAGTTGTATGGGGATAGAGAAAAAACAGAAGTTGCATGTTGATGGAATGGGTAGAATTTTGACAACTGGAAAAAGGAGACAGAGAGACGAGAGGAGAAAGGGGAAATGGAAAATAAGAGGGAGTGAGAGCAAGAGAGCAAGCAAGTGCAGTGTTTATTAACCAAGGTGTGTGTGGTATGTGAATGAGCTTGGCAAGTTAGAGTTCTGCCTGCCAATGGTAGAAATAACTTCCAAGGTGGCTTGGAGCAGATCTCAAAGGCCTGTAATGCCGCATCTCTGCTTCTTGTATTAAACTAGATAGCTCTTCTGCTCCTAGTAATGAATGTACAGAAGAAAGGCCAAAGGGACAGGACGGAGAGACTTTAACATCAATTCTTCCTCATGACATTTCTTCGTCTCTTGTTTCCTTAGCTCCCACTGAGTCCAACATTCCGTTGGTAGCTGGACTTTCTGCTGCTGGACTCTCCCTCCTGACATTAGCACCATTTCTCCTCTGGCTTCGGAAATGCTTTCGGAAAGGTGAGGGAGTTTATGAATGTACTTCAAAAATGTTTTTGAAAATACATTTCTTTCTCATTGATAAGTCATGGTCTTGCTTACTAATTTAAACAATAATTAGAATCTGGATAAAATGCGGTATAATTAAGCAGAAGTCTTAAGAAAAGAGTTAGTAGTACAACTCAGTTTGGGAAGAGTTTTAGGAAATAAAAATGTTAGTCGTGCCTAATATTGTACAACTCCAGGGGGTGCTATTCATGTTGAATTATATAACGCCTCCAGGAATTGTGCAATGAGATTGCCATGATGAGCGCTCTAAGGAAAATGGATAAAATTCTTCCTAAGGAGATTTATTTGGAGTACAGGCTTAAATTTGGGAGTATCTCATAAGGAATATGCAAGCACATCTGACTACACTCATGGTTTGTTTGGCTTACATGTTTAGGAGTACTTAAAACATTTTTTGAGTTAAGTTCTGACATTTACAAAATAGGAAGTCTCACATTTAAATTAAGACTTTGGACTTCTCAAGAAAGATTGGGAGCTGATGGCCGGGCACAGTGGCTCACGCCTGTAATCCCAGCACTTTGGGAGGCCAAGGCGGGCGGATCACGAGGTCAGGAGATCGAGACCATCCTGGTTAACACGGTGAAACCCCGTCTCTACTAAAAATACAAAAAAAAATTAGCCGGGCATGGTGGCGGGCGCCTGTAGTCCCAGCTACTCGGGAGGCTGAAGCCGGAGAATGGCGTGAACCCGGGAGGTGGAGCTTGCAGGGAGCCAAGATCGCATCACTGCACTCCAGCCTGGGTGAAAGGGCGAGACTCCGTCTCAAAAAAAATAAAAATAAAAAAAAGATTGGGAGCTGAATCAGGCAAGATGACCCCGTAGCTATTTGCTGGCATTAGGAAGCTGCTATGCCCTTTGGATGGCTGTGCACTTTGCATTTTACCCTAGATGCCACCGAGCCATGCTTGTGCTCTGATTATTACAGAGGCCCTGAAGCATCGAGTTTGCAACACTTGATGAATTAAGTCATATTGTATCTGGATTTAATATATCCTTAAAAGTCATTTAGTCTGAATTAATGGTTGTTTGTCTTTTCTTTCGCAGCAAAGAAATTTGTTCCTGCCAGGTAAGTTGCATTCTTATACAAAGCATGCCATTGAATATTCCACATGTTTTTCTCTCTTCATGTTGGAAGACAGTGCTTTACCTAGTGTTCTCATGTATTCCACAGCAGCTGCCAAAGCCTTGAATCAGATGGAAGCTACCAAAAGCCTTCTTACATCCTTTAAGTTCAAAAGAATCAGGTAAGACTTATAAATCACAAATGGTTATGAGAGATGTATCTTCTGTACATGCTCTGTTCTCCTTGAACCCTCCAAACTTGCCAATATCTTAGGGAGGGAGCAGGGGAGAAATCACCTGGGTATTGTTCTGGAAAGTTGTTTTATTTTTTGTAGAAGGAGAGGAAAGAAACAGATCCTGCTTTATTGTGTAATTTCATTTATGATAGACAATAATAATGAAGATAGCTGACCCTTACATGGCACTCACTATATTCTAGGAATTTTTCTAAGCTAGAAACTCTGAGATAAGGGCTGTTACTATATTTCTTATCTTTTCTTTTTACTTTTTTTTTTTTAATTTTGAGTCTTATTCTGTTGCCCAGACTGGAGTGCAGTGGCATGATCTTGGCTCACTGCCACCTCCGCCTCCTGGGTTCAAGCAATTCTCCTGCCTCAGCCTCCTGAGTAGCTGGGATTACAGGTGCCCGCCACCACACCCAGCTAATTTTTGTATTTTTCGTAGAGATTTTCTATTTTTTCGTCATGTTGGCCAGGCTGGTCTCGTACTCCTGATCTGCCCGTCTTGGCCTCCCAAAGTGCTGGGATTACAGGCGTGAGCCACTGGGCCTGGCCTGTTACTTTATTTCTTATCATACAGATGAAGAAAATGAGACAGAGAGAAGTTAAGTAAATTGCCTGAAATCTCAAAGCTAGTAAGTGGTGTAGCCAGGATTCAAACCCTGGCAGTCTGGTTCTAAAATTTGTGTTCTTAACTACTCTGACCTGCTTTGAGAGAATTTGGAAAGGTCAAGACCCTCTGAATACTTTTTAAAAAATTAAAATAACTTTTTGTGTGTGTGCGGTTTTAAGTTTACAGAAAAATTGAGCAGAAAACACAAAGAGTTCCAACATATCTCCTCACCACCCCCTCCAATTCCCCCTGTTATTAACATCTTATATTAGTGTTACAACTGATGGGCCAATATTGATACATTATTATTCATTAATGTCCACAGGCTACATTAGAATTCACTCTGTGTTGTATATTCTGTAGGTTTTGACAGATGTATAATAAGTATCCATCATCACTGTCCTAACTGAATAGAATTCAATGTTCCTACATGGTCTATCCTAGTGAGAGTGTATACAGTGGTCTGTGTTAGAAGGTACATTTTGTTGTCCTGATCAGTATGCAGAATATTAAGTGTTCTGATGACATGCATGTTTATATTTACAGAAACACAGGTGCATCTGGGGAACTAGAGGGATACACTGAAGTTAACAGAGACAGATAACTCCCCTCAGGTCTCTGGCCCTTCTTGCCTACTATGCCAGATGCCTTTATGGCTGAAACCGCAACACCCATCACCACTTCAATAGATCAAAGTCCAGTGGGCAAGGACAGCCTTCAACTGAAAAGACTCAGTGTTCCCTTTCCTACTCTCAGGATCAAGAAAGTGTTGGCTAATGAATGGAAAGGATATTTTCTTCCAAGCAAAGGTGAAGAGACCAAGACTCTGAAATCTCAGATTTCCTTTTCTAACTCTCCCTTGCTCGCTGTAAAATCTTGGCACAGAAACACAATATTTTTGTGGCTTTCTTTCTTTTGCCCTTCACAGTGTTTTGACAGCTGATTACACAGTTGCTGTCATAAGAATGAATAATAATTATCAAGAGTTTAGAGGAAAAAAATGACTAAAAATATTATAACTTAAAAAAATGACAGATGTTGAATGCCCACAGGCAAATGCATGGAGGGTTGTTAATGGTGCAAATCCTACTGAATGCTCTGTGCGAGGGTTACTATGCACAGTTTAATCACTTTCATCCCTATGGGATTCAGTGCTTCTTAAAGAGTTCTTAAGGATTGTGATATTTTTACTTGCATTGAATATATTATAATCTTCCATAATTCTTCATTCAATACAAGTGTTGTAGGGACTTAAAAAACTTGTAAATGTTGTCAACTATGATATGGTAAAAGTTACTTATTCTACCCTCTCGTTGTTTATTAACAAATTATGTTACATCTGTTATAAATTTATCTCAAAAAAGGAAACTATTGTCCCCTAGGAAGGCATGATGTTAACCAGAATAAAGTTCTGAGTGTTTTTACTGGAGTTGTTTTTTGAAAACATGGTAGAATTGGAGAGTAAAAACTGAATGGAAGGTTTATATATTGTCAGGTATTTTTTCAGAAATGTGTGGTTTCCATGATGAAAAACTTCCATGAGGCCAAATGTTTTGAACTAATAGAAGCGTAAATGCAAACACACGAAGGTATAATTTTATGAATGTCTTTGTTGGAAAAGAATACAGAAAGATGGATGTGCTTTGCATTCCTACAAAGATGTTTGTCACATGTGATATGTAAACATAATCCTTGTATATTATGGAAGATTTTAAATTCACAATAGAAACTCACCATGTAAAAGAGTCATCTGGTAGATTTTTAATGAATGAAGATGTCTAACAGTTATTCCCTATTTGTTTCCTTCTGTATGTTAGGGTGCTCTGGAGAGGAATGCCTGTGTGAGCAAGCATTTATGTTTATTTATAAGCAGATTTAACAATTCCAAAGGAATCTCCAGTTTTCAGTTGATCACTGGCAATGAGAAATTCTCAGTCAGTAATTGCCAAAGCTGCTCTAGCCTTGAGGAGTGTGAGAATCAAAACTCTCCTACACTTCCATTAACTTAGCATGTGTTGAAAAAAAAAGTTTCAGAGTTCTGCCTGAACACTGGCAATGACAAAGCCAACAGTCAAAACAGAGACGTGATAAGAATCAGAACAGCAGAGGTTCTTTTAAAGGGGCAGAAAAACTCTGGGAAATAAGAGAGAACAACTACTGTGATCAGGCTATGTATGGAATACATTGTTATTTTCTTTGAAATTGTTTAAGTGTTGTAAATATTTATGTAAACTGCAATAGAAATTAGCTGTGTGAAATACCAATGTGGTTTGTGTTTGAGTTTTATTGAGAATTTTAAATTATAACTTAAAATATTTTATAATTTTTAAAGTATATATTTATTTAAGCTTATGTCAGACCTATTTGACATGACACTATAAAGGTTGACAATAAATGTGCTTATGTTTATCTCTGTGTTAAGGTTCCTTCTTAGAAATTTTATTTAGATAAAACTCACATGCCATAAAACGCACCCTTTAAAAATGTATGTGATTGTACAGCTATCACCATTGTTTAACTCCAGAAGATTTCTATCACCCTGATAAAACATTATTTCTCAGTGTGTCTGTGAGAGTGTTTCCGAAGAGATTAGTATTTAATTGGTAGACTAAGAAGATTGCCTTCACCAATGTGGGTGGCCATGATCCAACCCACTGAGGCCCTGTGTAGAGCAAAAAGAGTGAATTCACTCTCTTTTTAAGCTGGGACACCCATCTTCTCCTGCCCTCCAACACCGGCACTCTTGGTTCTAGGGCCTTTGGACTTTGAAGTATTCCACTGGCTTTCCTGGTTCTCAGCTCGTAGACAGCAGGCCATGGGACTTCTCAGCTTCCATAATTGTGTGAGACAATTTCTATAAAAAATACCACACCTCCACACCCCAACACACACAAACACACACACACACACACACACACACACACACACACCCTATTGATTCTATTTCTCTGGAGAACTCCAACTAATACATGTCCCTTCATGAGAACTGGCTACTTAGACTAGGTCTCCTCTTTAATGCCCTCATAACCCATATGTCTCTTCCTTCCTTTAATTGTAATAAATAATTATAGATTATTACTCACACAATTGTTTGTTTAATGTCTGTCTTCCCCACTAAACTCTAAGTTCCTTAGGGGTAGGGAAAAATTACCTTGTTCATTGCTGTATTCCCAGAACCTAGCACATTCCTGATGCAGAGTGGACATCCAACAAATATTTATTGAATGAATAAATCAATGCATGGATGAATGAATGCATATTTTGGCTCATAATAAGAAGTAGAATCACTTTTCACAAATAGAATGAGTGGTCTCAGAAGGCTAGAGTTTAAAACCCAGTTATGTATCAACTGCCCCCACTACTGCCAGTTTGCAATTTAATATATCTATCTCTCAAAAGTCCAGCAATTATTTCAATCCCCATATACAGAAATGGGGCTTGTGGGAATCATTGTGAGGGCTAAAGGTCAATAGAAATAAAAGGGACAAATTTTTTTAAAAAAAGGAGGTGTAAAAATAGCACAAGAGGAAGTAATAAGAGAGAAAAAGGAAAGATACTAAAAGAAAAAATATTGAGGTACATAGGGTAAACAGTACAGATGCTACAGAAGGGAAATATCTAGATTTGTATTCACTCACCTGGGAGCTTAAAACATCCACATAAGTGCTGGGCGTGGTGACTCACGCCTGTAATCCCAGCACTTTGGAAGGTGGAGGCGGGTGGATCACGAGGTCAAGAGATCAAGAACATCCTGGCCAACATGGCGAAACCCCGTCTCTACTAAAAATACAAAAATTAGCTGGGCATAGTGGTGCATGCCTGTAGTCCCAGCTACTCAAGAGGCTGAGGCAGAAGAATCGCTTGAGCCCGGGAGGCGGAGTTTGCAGTGAGCAGAGATCACGCCACTGCACTCCAGCCTGGCGACAGAGCGAGACTCTGTCTCAGAAAAAAAAAAAAAAAAAATCCACGCAAGCGTACATGCTCATGTGCACACACATACACACAGAGATATATTCCTAAACCCTAATCCACAGGTAATTTGCCCTGAAGATAATGAAAATTAAGCTTCAGGGCCCATTACTTAGATAAACCTTTAAATTACAAGAGCCTGGGTCCTAGGAATGTGTTTACATGGTAATACATCTTTGTAAAATCTATAAAAGCAAGACACTTTTACATTCCTTTTCTCAAAGAGAGACCTCAAATTATATAAACCTTGGACCCTGAAAAACTCCTGAATCTGTTCCTGAACCAACCCAAAATATTCTGATTCAGTAGGATTGGGAGCGAATGTTGTGTGTATATTTTTTTGTTTTTTAAATGTTACCAAGTGATTTGGATGCACAACCAGGTTTGGAAGTTACTGAAAAAGGACTACAGGCTGATTAGTTTAATGAGTCCCTGATGTCTACGTGGTATTTCTGGAGCTTTGCCACCGTTGATTGGGTCATATACCATATAACACTATGTAGTTTGGGAAAAGTGGACAATGGGTAACATTCACTTGCACATTGCAGTGATGGTCACATCGCCCCCTATGTTGAGTAATTAGCTATCCATCTGTATGTACTGGCTGTAGCAATATAGTTCTTTTCAACAAGAAATAAAGAGAATTCAGACACAACATTCACAGTTGTAAATATCAAGAAAATAGAGTAAATTCATTTAACAAAAATCCAATTTTGGAAGCAAGATATATCTGCCAACAGTGTAACTGTCCAATGGGTTCATTCTGTTTGCTGCCCAGATAAAGGTGATTTATCAAGATGCGAATTGCAATAGAGAAAGAATTTAATTCATGCAGAGCCGGCCAAATGGGAGACCGGAGTTTTGTTATCACTGAAAACAGCCTCCCCCAAAATTCTAAGGCTAAGATTTTTCAAGGATAATTTGGCAGGCAGAGGAAAGGGTGCTGCTGATTGGCTGGGATGAAATCATAGTGGTGTGGAAAATGGTCCTTGCACATGTTAAGTCTGCTTCTGGGTGGAGCCACAGGACTTGTGGATGGGTCCAGGTAGAGCCACCAGTTGGAATGTAAGAATCTGAAAAGACATCTCAAGAGGCCAATCAGATTCTATGATAGTGCTGTTATCTGCAGGAGTAATTGGGGATGTTGCAAATCTTGTGACCTCTGGAATAACAGTTGGTAATTGCTTACATCTACACCTTGGCAGAATTCAGGCTCCCGTCCTCCTCCTAACCTTTCATTGCTGGTCTTTTATTAGTTTTACAAAGGCAGTTTAGTTTTGGAGAAGGGCTATTATCATTTAAGCTATAAACTAAATTTCTGCCAAAGGTATCTTGGCCCAAGCCCAGGAATTATTAAGGGCAGTCTGGAAGGTAAAGGCAAGATGGGGGTTGATTATATCAGATCTCTTTCACTGTCATAATTTTCTCACTATTATAACTTTTGTGAAGGCAGTTTTAATAGTGCAGCATAGACTTGAAATAAATAAGGAGAAACCAGGCGGGGCGTTGTGGCTCATGCCTGTAATCTCAGCACTTTGGGAGGCTGAGGCAGGTGGATCACCTGAGGTTAGGAGTTCGAGACCTGCTTGGCCAACGTGGCAAAACTCCGTCTCTAACAAAAATACAAAATCTTAGCCAGGCGTGGTGGCACGCACCTGTAGTCCCAGCTACTCGGGAGGCTGAGACATGAGAATCACTTGAACCAGGGAGATGGAGGCTGCAGTGAGCTGAGATCACACCACTGCACTCCAGCCTGAGCAACAGAGTGAGACCTTGTCTCAAAAAAAAAAAAAAAAAAAAAGAAAAAGAAAAAAAACAAGCAAGCAAGGAGAAACCTGATGGTTAGAAACAAGGAAATGTTTAATGGCCTGGAGTTTCAATGAGGTAGGTGTAAAAGGCATTGCAATGAGATACTTGAGCAATACACTTGCAAGAACAGGAGACAGTGGTTAAAGAGTGAAGTGTTTGAACATGTTACTTTAGAGATGGTACAGTCTTAGGTGATGTCAAGGTTGAGGCTGTGCCTAGGGAAGGAGGTAGCTCAAGTCTAGTGGAGGAAAATGTCATTGGAGAGCTGAGGATCTCGGCTGTGGTATGGGTTGTGCCATGGATGGTGAAGTCCCATAAGACTATGAGAAGTGCTTACAGGGAGAGGAAGATCAGGAGCCAGGTGCCAAAGCCAATCTTGCATGAGGAGTTGGGAGGTCACTGCAATGAGGACAGTGAAATTGTTTATCTCAGTATCACAAGCTTCAAAGAAGCAGAGTTATTTTATTCCTTCTTTGTGTGTGTGCGTGTTTTTTTTTTTTTTTTACAAGAGGGCAGATGAACAAAGATATATAAGAGGCACTCGTTATAAAGGAGAAGATTGCCCCTGCCTTCCAACCCTGAAGTATGTGCTATGTGGAGAATAAATACTGTCATCTTGAGACATCTGCAGGGGAAGTGATGTCCTTGGGAGGCAGTCGGGCTAATGACAAAGCAAGGAGGTAGGAGAAAAGTTTGAACGGAAAACTGGAAGATTGAGGGGAGTTTGGTGATGGTGAAGACAGGAATCTCAGGGATGGTAAGGAAGCATTTGGGATGAAAATAAAGGTTGGGTCAGGAGAGAACAGTTTAGGTGAACTGTCTAGGAGACAGATGACAGACAATAAGAGGGGTTTACATGCCAAATGTAAGGAAATGTGAGCCATGATGATTTGTCCTGATAGGATTGTGGAGGTAGGTGGGCAGTTAGTTAATTCTCTACTGCACATTCCTTCTACCCATGATAGCAACTGCAGTGAGTGCAGCTTTGGTTGACTGCAGTGAGTGCAGCCTTGGTTGGCTGCAATGAGCAAATAAATCTTGCGGTCATCTGTAATGGAGGCATAGGCTAGGGAAGGGTTGGGTAGTGGTCCTTTGACCATCCCTTGGACCCAGGGATGCTGCTTTCAATGGCATTCACTGGTACTTCCCTCATGTCTCGTGGCAGGCAAATGGTTCTTCAGCATTGGGTCCTCTCTCTAGGGTTTTGTGATGGTTTTATAATGCTCACCAACTCAATCTAGTTCTACCTTTTGAGGGCCACAAAGCAGTCTAATAACCACTCTTTTCCTTACCACCCATCAAATGGCTGTTAATATGTCTCCATGACCTTTCCTATTCCAAATCTTTTGGCTGAATGTACATTAAATTTTTTTTATTGAGGTGAATTTCACATGACATAAAACAACGATCTTAAAGTGTACAATCCAGTGATGTTTATCGCATTGTATAACCACCATCTCTGATATGGTTTGGATCCGTGTTCTCACTCAAATCTCATGTCAAATTGTAATCCCCAATGTTGGAGGTGGGGCCTGGTGGGAGGTGATTTGATCATGAGGGTGGGGTTTCTCATGAATGATTTAGTACCATCCTCTTGGTACTGTCCTCATGATAGTGAATGAGTTCTCGTGAGATCTGGCTGTTTAAAAGTGACTGTCACCTCCCCACATCCCTCTCTTGCTCCTGCTCTTGCCTTGTGATATGCCTGCTCCCCTTTCACCTTCTGCCATGATTGTAAGCTTCCTGAGGCCTCACCAGAAGCTGAGCAGATATCAGCACCATGCTTCCTGTAAAGCTTGCAGAAGTGTAAGCCAATTAAACATCTTTTCTTTATAAATTACCAAGTCTCAGGTAATTCTTTATAACAATGCAAGAATGGCCTAACAAAATCTCTATCTAGTTCTGAAATATTTTTATCAGAAGAAAACTCTGTACCCTATGAGCCATTTGTCCCCATTTCTCTTCAGTCCCTGGGAACCTCTAATCTACTTTCTGTCTCTATGGATTTACCTCTTCTACATATTTCATATAAATGGAATCAGACTACATGTAACCTTTTGTATCTGGCTTCTTTTGGAACAGGAATTAAAAGAAATTAAATAATGTGTAAGCAGAAACTCAGTTGTCTGTAAGAAAACCCAATTCCCTCGAGAAAGAGAAAGAGCTGGAGTCCTTTAAAAACTAACTGCCTGTTTTTCTGTGGCTAGTGAGCCTTAGCTCTCCTCCTTTCTCAGGCATTGTGAAGACCCTGTTTCTCTAGCTGTGCAGCTGCAAGGTCACTAGACAGATAAACTCAAGTCACAAAACATGTTTCTCCTTGAAAAGTAAGAAATGATGTAATGCATGTCTCAATTAATTGAATAACTGTCTTTGTTTCTCACTTCTGTACTATGCCTCCCCCTGCACAGGTACCCCTCTCTCCCACCCCACAAAATGCTTGAAAGGTAACTTAACTCTTTGTTCAGGGCTCAGTCCTTTGGATGTTAATCCGACTTGGCCAGTGCACCTAAATAATAAATATCCTCCTGAACCCCATTGGTCTCTCTGATTCCTTAAAAAATCCCGCAACATTTCCACTACCAAAATTTGTTGACACATTGGATATGACTTGTGAAAAAAAAGAGAGGTGTCTCAGTTAACTCCAAAAGTTTTGGTCTGAGTAACTGGGAGGATGGAGTTATAATCTACTGAGATGGAAAGGCTGTGGGAAGAGCACTACAGATTGGAGGAGAAATTCAGAAGTTCAGTTTGGGATATGTAAAATATGAGAGGCTTATTGAACAACTAAATTTGTTTGGGGCTGGAGATGTTGAGTAGGCATTTGGCTACAGGAGAATGGTTCTGGTTGTGCAGAATTTAGAGGTCATTAGCATTTAAATGGTATTCAAAATCAAGAGAGTGAATTGAACCACCAAGTTAGTGAGGCTAGACACAGAAGAGCAAAGCAGTGATCTCTGGAGTACTCCAAGGGTTTGGAGGTTGGGAAGATGAGGGAGGGTCAACACATGATACAGAAGAAATAGCCAGTGAAGTAGGAGGAAAACCAGGAGATCCCTGGTGAAGTAAGATGAGGATGGAGAATAGGCTGTTGGTGTTAGTGAAGTGTAGGACCTCAGTGAGAGCAGTCTCAGGGAATTGGTGTGGCTGAAAGCCTGATTGGACAAGCTTCAAGAGAGAATTACACCCTGAGCAACATAGTGAGATCCTGTCTCTACAAAAAAATAAAAACAAAAAAATTAGTCGAGGGATGGGGCATGTGCCTGTAGTCCTAGCTACATGGGAGGCTGAGGGAGAAGAGGCACTAGACCCCAGGATTCCTTGAGTGCAATGAGCTATGATCACACCACTGCACTCTCGCCTGAGTGACAGAGCAGCATTCCCATCTCTTAGAGGAAGAGAGAGAAATTGAGAGAATTAGAGGAAAGGACTTAGAAAAAAGCAAGTCTAGATATTTCTTTCAGGGTATAGTAGGAGCGTTGGCACTTTCACAAGTCTCCCTGGCTTCACGTTTGTCCCCATTTTACCATGTCTTCCAAGTTCCTGCCATAAGTTCAGCTTAATGATCAACAGCATGGATTTGGAACTGATTGGCCTCTGTTCAAACTCCCAACCACGTCTCTTACTAGTTATGTGACTAAGGCAACTTTCTCTTTTTAAAATTTTTTTATTATACTTTAATTTCTGGGATACAAGTTTAGAACGTGCAGGTTTGTTACATAGGTATACATGTGCATGGTGGTTTGCTGCACTCATCAACCTGTCATCTCATCTACATTAGGTATTTCTCCTAATGCTGTTCCTCCCCTAGCCCCACATCCCCTGACATGCCCCAGTGTGTGATATTCCCCTTCCTGTGTCCATGTGTTCTCATTGTTCAACTCCCACTTATGAGTGAGAATGGGAAATGTTTGGTTTTCTGTTCCAGTGTCAGTTGGCTGAGAATGACGGTTTCCAGCTTCATCAATGTCCCTGCAAAGGACATGAACTCATCCTTTTTTATGGCTGCATAGTATTTCATGATGTATATGTGCCACATTGTCTTTATCCAGTTTATCATTGATGGGCATTTGGGTTCGTTCCAAGTCTTTGCTGTTGTGAATAGTGCCTCAATAAACATAAGTGTGCATGTGTCTTTATAGTAGAATGATTTATAATCCTTTGGGTATATACCCAGTAATGGGATTGCTGGGTCAAATGGTTTTTCTAGTTATAGATCCTTGAGAAATCGCCACATTGTCTTCCACACTGGTTGAACTAATTTACACTCCCACCAACACTGTAAAAAGCATTCCTATTTCTCCACATCCTTTCCAGCATCTGTTGTTTCCTGACTTTTTAATAATCGCCATTCTAACTGGCATGAGATGGAATCTCATTGTGGTTTTGATTTGCATTTCTCTAATGACCAGTGATGATGAGCCTTTTTTCATATGTTTGTCGACCGCATAAACATCTTATTTTGAGAATTGTCTGTTCATATCCTTTGCTCACTTTTTGATGGCGTTGTTTGTTTTTTCTTGTAAATTTGTTTAAGTTTCTTGTAGATTTTGGATATTAGCCCTTTGTCAGATGGATAGATTGCAAAAATTTTCTCCCGTTCTGTAGGTTGCCTGTCCACTTTGATGATAATTTTTTTTTTCTACTGTGCAGAAGCTCTTTAGTTTAATTAGATCCCATTTGTCAATTTTGGCTTTTGTTGCCATTGCTTTTGGTGTTTTAGTCATGAAGTCTTTGCCCATACCTACGTCCTGAATGGTATTGCCTAGGTTTTCTCCTAGAATTTTTATGGTTTTAGGTCTTTCATTTAAGTCTTTAATCCATCTTGAGTTAATTTTTGTATAAGGTGTAAAGAAGGGATCCAGTTTCAGTTTTCTGCATATGGCTAGCCAGTTTTCCCAACACCATTTATTAAATAGGGAATCCTTTCCCCATTGCTTCTTTTTGTCAGCTTTGTCAAAGATCAGATGGTTGTAGATGTGTGGTGTTATTTCTGATGCCTCTGTTCTGTTCCGTTGGTCCATATATCTGTTTTGGTACCAGTACCATGCTATTTTGGTTACTATAGACTTATAGTATAGTTTGAAGTCAAGTAGCATGATGCCTCCATCTTTGTTCTTTTTGGTTATGATTGTCTTGGCTATACAAGCTCTTTTTTGGTTCCATATGAAGTTTAACGTTGTTTTTTCTAATTCTGTGAAGAAAGTCAATGGTAGCTTGATGGGGATAGCATTGAATCTATAAATTACCTTGGGCAGTATGGCCATTTTCATGATATTGATTCTTCCTACCCATGAGCATGGAATGTTTTTCCATTTGTTTGTGTCCTCTCTTATTTCCTTGAGCAGTGGTTTGTAGTTCTCCTTGAAGAGGTCCTTCACATTCCTTGTAAGTTGGATTCCTAGGTATTTTATTGTCTTTGTAGCAATTGCGAATGGGAGTTCACTCATGATTTGGCTCTCTGTTTGTCTACTATTGCTGTAAAGGAATTCTTGTGATTTTTTCACATTGATTTTGTAACCTGAGACTTTGCTGAAGTTGCTTATCAGCTTAAGGATATTTTGGGCTGAGACAATGGGAGTTTCTAAATATACAATCATGTCATCTGCAAACAGACACAATTTGACTTCCTCTCTTCTATTTGAATACTCTTTATTTCTTTCTCTTGCCTGATCGCCCTGGCCAGAACTTCCAACACTATGTTGAACAGGAGTGGTTAGAGAGGCATCCTTGTCTTATGCCAGTTTTTAAAGGGAATGCTTTCAGTTTTTGCCCATTCAGTATGCTATTGGCTGTGGGTTTGTCATAAATAGCTCTTATTATTTTGAGATACGTTCAATCAATACCTAGTTTATTGAGAGTTTTTAGCATGAAGGGGTGTTGAATTTTATCCAAAGCCTTTTCTGCGTCTATTGAGATAATCATGTGGTTTTTGTGATTGGTTCTGTTTATGTGATGGATTCTGTTTATTGATTTGTGTATGTTGAACCAGATTTGCATCCCAGGGATGAAGCCGACTTGATTGTGGTCGATAAGCTTTTTGATGTGCTGCTGGATTCAGTTTGCCATATTTTATTGAGGATTTTCTCACTGATGTTCATCAGGGATATTGGCCCGAAATTTTCTTTTTTTGTTGTGTCTCTGCCAGGTTTTAGTATCAGGATGTTGCTGGCCTCATAAAATGAGTGAGGGAGGAGACCCTCTTTTTCTATTCTTTGGAATAGTTTCAGAAGGAATGGTACCAGCTCCTTTTTGTACCTCTGGTAGAATTTGGCTGTGAATCCATCTGGTCCTGGGCTTTTTTTAGTTGGTAGGCTATTAATTACTGCCTTAATTTCAGAACTTGTTATTGGTCTATTCAGGGATTCGACTTCTTCCTGGTTTAGTCTTGGGAGGGTGTATGTGTTCAGGAATTTATCCATTTCTTCTAGATTTTCTAGTTTATTTGCGTAAAGGTGTTTATAGTAATCTCTGATGGTAGTTTGTATTTCTATGGGATCAGTGGTAATATCCCCTTTACCATTTTTTATTGTGGCTATTGATTCTTCTTTCTTTTCTTATTCATCTAGCTAGTGGTCCATCTATTTTGTTAATCTTTTCAAAATCCAGCTCCTGGATTCATTGATTTTTTGAAGGCTTTTCCGTGTCTCTACCTCCTACAGTTCTCCTCTGATCTTAGTTATTTCTTGTCTTCTGCTAGTTTTTGAATTTGTTTCTTAACCTCTTTGAGACTCTTTATAATGGGGATAATAATCATATCTATAGCAGAGAGCTGTTATAAATATTAAATAATATAATAAATATGGGGTGCTGAGCTTCAGAGTTTTTGTTGTTGCTATTATTATTTCCTAAAAATGCAAATCTGATTTGCATTTGACTCATTGACTCACATCAGTGGGTCTTCCTTTTTAATTGTCCTTCATCATATGGGTCCTAATTCCACATGCAGTCTTATAAAACCATCTCGTTTTATAGTCCAAGAATATTGAAGGTACTTGTAGGCTCCCAAACCTACATGGTGAAAAGCTAGAGAGCATGGGCTCTCTTCAGGGGTTAACTTCAGGAAGTGCCACTAACAAGGACCTCCACTAGGTGGTGAGCAAGGAAAGATGGAGGTGAAGGAACCGAAATGAGTCAAGTCCACTGCTTAGCTCTACTGAAGTTTTGCAAACATCATAAATTTGTCTGAAATGCAGTTTTGATTTGTTGTATTTGCAATTTCCAAGGGCCATTTACCACAGGTAGCCAAGAGTTAGTTTAGCATTTATGAAAAAGATAGGGGAGGGTGGTGGAAAAGAAGGAGGAGGAGGAGAGAGAGAAGGAGGAAGAGGAGAACAAGAACCAAACAAAAACAAGAACAAGAACAAGTAGAAGAAGAGGAGGAGGAGGAAAAAGTAGAGGAAGAAGAAGAACAACAACAACAACAATGAGGGAAAGAGGAGGAGGGGAACGAAAGACACATAGAAGAATGGAAGGAAGGATAGAAAGGAGGGATGGAAGAGAGAATCTAGTCACATTACTTTTCTGATCAGCAGTTCATTTTTGTCTCAGTGGGAGGGAATAGAGGCCAGTCTAGGAAAGGGGTGGGGAAAGAGGAAAGAGAAGTGGAGGAGGAAGGGGAGGGAAAAGGGGAGGAGGAGGAGGATGTGAGACTGGGTTAGAGAAATGAAAGAAAGCAAGGCTTTCTGTTGACATTCAGTGCAGTCTGTCTGCAGCACAGCACACTCCCCTTGGACAAGGACCTGAGACCCTTGTGCTAAGTCAAGAGGCTCAATGGGCTGCAGAAGAACTAGAGAAGGACCAAGCAAAGTTATGGTGAGCCTTTCAGCCTAAAAGATGTTTAGATGCTCAGATAGAAACTCTTGGGGTTGTAGAGGCAGGTGGCAAGGATAGGAAGCACCCTATTTCAATTCTGGTTTTAAATAATATAGAAACTAAAAATTTTCTCAGTCCCTCAAAAAAAGTGATCCCGAAATCTTTCTTCTCAGATATGTTGATTTCCTCTTCTTGACTTTGTCTCTGGGGAGACTCTTGAAGAAGTACTATTGAAATCAGATCTTTTGCAGTAAACACTGTGTCTACCTGAGAAGTGATAAGCTTCGGAAGATAGAATTTTTTTTTTAAATTATACTTTAAGTTCTAGGGTACAGGTGCACAACGTGCAGGTTTGTTACATATGTATACATGTGCCATGTTGGTGTGCTGCACCCATTAACTCGTCATTTACTTTAAGTATATTTTAAGGTGTGCAGGAAATCTGTGACTTTGTCATTTCAGTTGCTCAAAAAGGCATTTCTTTTTATTAAAAAAAGAAATATTTTCTTTCCTGGTGTCTGGCTAATTTTTTTTTTTTTTTAGGTATTTGAGGCATTGACCCATTATGATCAAGAGTGAGGCTATAACATTAAATATAAGCATCAATAGTTAATTAAGCACCAACAATACTTTAAAAAATATACATACTAAATATTAAATAGTTTTATCTAATAGCTCAGCAGAAAAGCAGGTATAAAAATTACCGAACCATAGAAAAAATTCAGGGCAGTACTGATTAGCAACTTGAGACTAAAGCGTGAAAATAAAATAGAACAAAACAAAACTATGCATCAGTTCTGATGTAAATTTAAAGTAATTTTTCATCTATGCCTGAGAAACCTGTTAACTCAGACAGGGTTAGTAGACATGTGTGTTTTATTTTGAATATTAAGAAAGTTGTAAGCACCTCCTCAAAGGCTATAAATGTGTGGTTTAAGAGTATAAATCTAAATATAATTTTGTATTTCATTTGCAGATATTTCCTTGGAAATGTCAGAGCACCCAGGGGGACTTATGGAACATCTTCAAGTTGTGGGGGTGGACGATGCTCTGTTGTGGTATGTTATGATATTTATATATCGCTAAGTCTATTTTACTTATGTTTTTTCTTAAATATCCACTGGTTATACATAGTCTAAGGGAAAATTATTTCACAGAGAGCTGTTAATTCTATCCCTTCTGTAAACATCTCTTTTCTTCTTACCTTTAGTTCTTCCCCAGAAACTCCTGAACACTATTTTTAACCTACAATAGCCCATGCTGTAGGGTTCAAATCCCAATAACCCCACAAAATCCTTCAATTATAAAGGAATAATGTTAATTAAGAAATCTCTGTTAAGGCACTTACAATCTGTACCAAATATTCAGCACCTCATTTTCTATTTTTTATTCATAGTTCAGTGTACATTAATGTCATTTCTACAATTACAATATGAGCTCATTAAGGGATGGGGCTTTATCATTTTTTGGTCCTTCTCCCACTGTTGTGACAAATTTTATATCTGATTCTTGAAGACTCTCCAGCAACAGCTTTGAACTTGGTTTCTCATTTCCTAAGTAAACTAATGTCTTCTTACTCCCTAGCCTGGATTTTCAGCTCTAGCCAAGCAAACATGCTAACTCTCCCCTTGACACATTCCTTATGCCATGTCTGCACTGTGTCACATGGAAACTTAGTGCTCCTTTCACACAACATGTATTTTCTGAGTCCCTACGATGTGTGAAATTTATGGTAGGCACTAAGGATACAGCAGTGGACACAACAGTTTTTTCCCTCTTAGAACTTGCATTCTAGTGGAATGCTCATTCAAAACTCTGTTCAAAATGTTTATTTTATGATGCTCTTTACCATCAATTATATCTGTTTCTTTACTGTATTAAATAGTGATTCATGTAGATCATACCATGCTTAGAATGCCATACATTATTATGAAGTCATTGTGTAATTATGTGTTTAATTAGATATCTTCAAAGCCCTCATATTTGATGGGTCTATATGTTTATTAAACATCATCAGTTGAGTCTCTTTGTGTATAGAACATGATCTAATCAATTTCATAATCCTATATCATTTGGCTTTATAAATTGCTCTTTTTAAAAATTATACAGTTAGATATATAAGAGTTGAGTGGTATATTGGGCTTTTCCAGAAGTAGTTCTTCCTATGGTAAAATAAAATTTTTTTTATATAAAAGAGATTACTTAAAAGTATGTCACTGTTCTTCCTGTCCTTATTATGCTTCTCCCATAGGTACATATGTGTTGGCCTTCAAGAAATGATTCCAGGATTAAAAAGTATACGTAAATTGTATAGTTATATGATATTACACTGTAATTAGTTGTAAATCATTAACAGCTACAATGAAAAAGAAATATGAATGTCTAAAATATGTTGGTTAAATTTCACCTGAAATAATTTTGAGAAAAAAATTAATAAGAAAATAAACCTAGAAAGCCACTAAATTTGTTTAAAATAGAACCTTAGATAAAAGCATCTTATAGTCAAGTCAGAAGGTCTAGGTTCTACTTCAAATCTGCAAACAACTATTCTGTAATCCTGAGATGGTCACATACACTCTTAGGCTCTGTTTCCTCATCTCTAAGTGTCTGGCTCAGCCTGGAGTAGTGCTAGGTTCTTTTTAGCTGTAACATTATGTAAGTCTGCATAGGTCACACTGATGTCTTGCAGATATCCTGGCACATCATGGAACCGACTGCTGGACTTACCATTATTCTGAAAAACCCATGAACTGGCAAAGGGCTAGAAGATTCTGCCGAGAGAATTACACAGATTTAGTTGCCATACAAAACAAGGCGGAAATTGAGTATCTGGAGAAGACTCTGCCTTTCAGTCGTTCTTACTACTGGATAGGAATCCGGAAGATAGGAGGAATATGGACGTGGGTGGGAACCAACAAATCTCTCACTGAAGAAGCAGAGAACTGGGGAGATGGTGAACCCAACAACAAGAAGAACAAGGAGGACTGTGTGGAGATCTATATCAAGAGAAAAAAAGATGCAGGCAAATGGAACGATGACGCCTGCCACAAACTAAAGGCAGCCCTCTGTTACACAGGTAGGGAGTGACAAGACGGCTATGTTGCCTCAGACTCAGGAAGGACAACGGTTAAGAGAATACTCAGATTTACCCCATGGAAAGGTGGGGGGATGAGAACAGCTGCTGGTTCATTCAAAAATACATCTAGCCCTCTATATAATCTTGCATGGTGTCACTTCTAAGAATTTTTGGTGTGTAAGATTTGTCCCTGTGCACAAAAGCTATACCCCTAAATCAAGTTACATCAAAATGATAGGTGTACGTAGGAAGTAAAGAGGAAGAACTAGACAATCAGTGCCTTTGATAATAAGGCAGGGGAGAAGAAGCTGACAGCTGGGGCCAGCTGGAAACTTAGGCTCACATCACCTCAGTTTTCACATTGTGAAGTAGAGAGTGTGGTGCTGCGTGCTTCCTTCTTGGTCTAACCTTATATAATTTTATATAAAAATTGCACTATCTTTGGTGTATGAATATTTCTGTAAAACCTTTTACAATGCCAAAACAGCCAGCATTTTCCAAGTGATGTTTTAATAGTGAACCATAGTTAATTTGGTCTCTTGTAAATTGGACTCTACTGTTTTAGCAAATTTTGACATTTTAATCTTTGTGATTTCTATAAAGAAAGGGATTGCCAAGAAATAATTGCATGCAGAAATGATTGAGGTCAGGTCATCATTTAACCTTCTCACTCATTAAAAACAAGTAATTTCAAGAGTTTCAAGGTATGCCACTAAGTTTCCTATAAGTGTTACAGAATATTAGTATTGGTAATTTCATTCCAAAAGCAAATAAATGCCTATGGCTATATGCTTAGTGTATTTTATAAGTAAAAATTTTAGCATATGATTTTTATGCTATGAATTTACAAATAAACCTTTCCTGATTATTTAAATCATCTCAGACAAAAGGTTATCTATGTCTAAAGAAGTGACTTTGAGTACTAAAATGTAATCACATTAAAATATTTTTTTTTTTCTGACCTCCTTAAAGCTTCTTGCCAGCCCTGGTCATGCAGTGGCCATGGAGAATGTGTAGAAATCATCAATAATTACACCTGCAACTGTGATGTGGGGTACTATGGGCCCAAGTGTCAGTTTGGTAAGTCTCTTTCCTTTCTTTGCTTCTTCTTAGATAAAGTCACAGGAATCATTATAGCTTATCATGGAAGCTGCTTGGAACAAAATGATACTAGCCACTCTGAGAAATGGGAAGTTTTGATCAGAAAGCTCTGCTTTCACAATATTGTTACCTTTCCGTAAAGATTTCATAAGTCAGCATGAAGTTTCGATTCACTTCTCAACAAGTCTTTCTGAGTACCACAAGAAACACAGTGTTGGGATAAAAGCTGTCAGGGTTACAATAAGGAATTAGCATGGTAGATTCTCGCTCTCAAGAAGCTCGCAATCTATTGAGCTTGTTAGATTAATTAGAACTCTAAGGTCTGGAAGAAACTATGCCATTTATCATTAGGAAGCTGAGTGACCCAGAAAGTAATCTTGCTTTTTCCTTCTAGTAGTTCCTTTCCTTCTTGCAGTTTACCACACTTAACACATGTGCTCTGTAGCACACTAACTTTGCTTGTGGCCTTCTCTCTCATTTTGCACATGGCCAAGAAACATGTCATCTTTAAGACATAGTTCAAAGACAGTTTCTTCTAGGAAGCTTTCTTAGTTCTGATAGCTCCACATATTTCTTCCTCATTTCTCCCACTTAACGTTGAAGTCATCTGTTCACTTGTCCATCTCCTCTGGTACTGAAAGCTTCTTGAGATCAGTAAGTGTCCTATTTATCATTGCACCTTTGGGATTCACAAAATGCTTGTATATATCAGGCACTTGCTTGTGAGCCTGAATTGAATTGGACAATTTAATTTTTTAAAAAAGCAATGTTTGTAAAGAATAAAGAATTAAAACCAAAATAAATTTAAATGTCAACCAACTGAAATAGATCTATAGATCTAACTCATTTCACTTGATCCCTGGGCCATGACTCCTTCCTAATACTTTACCTTCACCCCATTTTTGAACTCTATTTTTTAACCCTTATGTTATTGGTATGCCTATTTTACTCATTTTTAATTATTGGTATGCCTATTTCATTCATTTTTACCATTTTACTTTTTTTTTTTGTCTTGGTTTCTCTCATATCACTCTTTTCTCATTCTACCTGTGATCATTTCTCCTGAGATCCTTCATGAGCACTAATCCAGGACCATAAACTACTATAATTTCTCAGCTTTTGTCTTTTGTATATTGCTCTTCTGACTCTAATCTACACGTATCCTTTGGTCAAACTTACTGACTTTTGCGGACTCACGAATCTATGTGATCTTTGGACTGATAAGCCTATCTCCAGCTCTGAACTCAAATATGCTAAGGATGTCCTTTGGGATGTTTAAAAGACTATAAAACCAATTGTTCCCAGTCAGCTTTCCTTTTTGTATTTCTATCTCAGTATGTGGAATCACCATTTACATGGGCACCCTGGTATGAGACTCTCTTAACTCCCCCAACATTTATGCAGGGTAACATTCTACCATTTTTTACAACTTAGTGTTTTTCTAATTTGTCTTCCACTTGTCAACTCTACTACCATTGCCCTCATTATCTTTCTCCTAGATTCTTGCAATAGTTTATTAGATGAGTTCCACAACTTTAAATTAGCTCCCCTCAAATATATTATTCATACTACAGGGAGACTGATCAATTAAAAGCAATTAAAACACATCACACATACATGACAATCCACCCATTAATTTCTACCTACCATTTTGTCCTACAGGGTGAAATCTAAGCTCTTCAAGCCCCAGAGTAATGCTTGATATATAACAGATACTCTTTAAATCAATGAAAAAAGATAACATTTTCTCTTCGTTCCCATCTTTCTCCCTAATCTCATCTCATATAGTTTCCAAATACAAAAATCCTTCTGATTCCTTGAGTCCATTCTTCATTGAAGTCTCTAGAGCAAGGTAGCAATAATGGCTTAAATTTGACAGATGAGGAATAAGACATGAAAGTTGTACTGTTTACTAAACGGCATGGCAGGGTCTAAAATGTGAAAACTTTAATTTCCAAGTCTTAAATTTACCTATTGTACCACCAATCAGAACAGGGAAATAGATACAGTTTCTGGAGAGGGTTGTCAATATCAAAAGAGTTAAAATTCTGGAACTGAGCTAGAACAGAAGACAGAATTGAGGTCAAAATACTTCCTAGACTTTTATATTCTCTCCTTGCAAAGAAGGCTTATTATGGAGACCCACTTTTTCTCTGAACATCTTGCTCCCGATACTCTAGTAGACTCAGGGGCTCTGATGTGATAGTTATTTCCCGACTAAGCTGGTCATTCCCAGTTACACCTATTTGGGTTTAAGGATTCTCACTCCAGATAACACTGAAGATAATAATATGAAGACTAGCTAATGTTTAATTAGAATTTCTTATGAGTCAGGCTTTGTTCTAAGGTCCTTGACTTATGCTAATTGAATTATATTTAGTTTCCATATCAATTTGATAAAGATAACACAGTTTCATTATTCCTCTTATATAGATGAAGAAACTGAAGTTGGAGGGTTCAAGTAACCTTGTTTAAAGGCACATGGTTATCAAGTGGCAGGGCTAGGATTCAAATCCAGGCATCAGTTCCTCTTAACTCTTCCCCATACTGTTTCTTTCCCTATTGAAGTGATTCAGTGTGAGCCTTTGGAGGCCCCAGAGCTGGGTACCATGGCCTGTACTCACCCTTTGGGAAACTTCAGCTTCAGCTCACAGTGTGCCTTCAACTGCTCTGAGGGAACAAACTTAACTGGGATTGAAGAAACCACTTGTGGACCATTTGGAACCTGGTCATCTCCAGAACCAACCTGTCAAGGTGAGTAACTTCAGACTAGAGGCTTTGTCATGGCGATCCTGGGCTTACAGTCAGAACATTCAGCAGAAGTTTGCTGAGAAGTCAAACTTAGGAGCCTAATTTAACCTAACTTTGTTTAACCTACTGTGATGTTTTTCAAAGGATTTATTCTTACTAAAGTTTTTTGAAAAACCTCCCAAACAAAAAGTAAAAACCAAATACCTCTGGAGCCATCTCCCAGTGGGTAACATGATTTATAGCAATACAGCATGGTTATGTTGTGTTTTTTATTTTTCTCATTGCCATTGCATAAATAACATCTTGTTGAACCTCAGTTAAATTTTGGTTCTTCTCCTCTCAATAACACCTGTTTTATGTGGTGTCCTACTTAACACCAACCAATTTCCTTCCCAGGGTAGTGAAGGTCTTTCTTGGTTGTTTTATTTGGCTTATTCTTAAAATCATCTTTTACTTTTCCTTGTGCATAAACTTTTAGGAGAATAACAACTGAAAAACAAAAACACAATCTCTTGATCTTTTTAAGTTTGAAATATGGTAGGTTTTTTTTTCTTTTTTTTTTTTTTCATTTTTAACTGCCAACCTTATCTCCATATGGGAGAAAACCAATGTCATCTGAACTTGTGAAGTTTTGGTTAAATTTTCTACAAGTATGCTCCTGACGCATTAGTTTAAGTAGTTTAATTCTTAGAAGTGCTATCAAAATACCTTATTGAAATTATAAAACTGTCAACCCACCTACTGGAATTTACAGAAGTTGGACTTGCTTCAGTGAATTGGGATGTTTTTCAAAACGCTTGGGTAGATATCAGAACGGATGAAAAGGCAGAGATTCTCTGAGAATATCCCATAAGAGCCCTTGATCCAGAGGCCATATGGCGTGGTACTTCCAGCAGAAGGGGAGGGTCACCTTAGCTAGCCCAGCAGCCTGGAGTAGCCACTCCTCTCCCCACAGCTTTCAATGCTTCCTTGCCTTCATCTCTCATTCACCACCCACCATCATTCTCAAGAAAATAAAGCCTGGAAGCAATATCACAAGTAATGTAGTCAGGCAGCTTTGGCTAAAAATCCTTTGTTCAAGGGAGGGTCTCTACTCAGAAATACTGTTTTGTCTTTTTTTTTTTTTTTTTTTTTTTTTTCATTGAAGTGATTCAGTGTGAGCCTCTATCAGCACCAGATTTGGGGATCATGAACTGTAGCCATCCCCTGGCCAGCTTCAGCTTTACCTCTGCATGTACCTTCATCTGCTCAGAAGGAACTGAGTTAATTGGGAAGAAGAAAACCATTTGTGAATCATCTGGAATCTGGTCAAATCCTAGTCCAATATGTCAAAGTGAGTAAGCTTGTCCTGGAAAACTGAAGTCTTAAAGATGGAGCTGATGGATGAGCAGATATGAGGAAAGACATACATAAACATTTACCTGTTGTTTTGCTAAGAATATGTGGCCTAGAAATAAATTTGTATACTTAACTCACTGTAAAATCTTTGGTTGGTCTTTCCTCCTCCTTTAATGACAATCATTTCTTTTTTTCATTCTCACCTCTTGCCATCTTAACTCTTAAAATCTGAACTCACTGATTTACTTTCTACCCATTCTTCTATTCCACTACAATCTAACATTTCTGTTAGCCCGTTGAAATGCCTCTAAAAGGTCACTAATGACCACCTACTTCCCCAAATAATGGATACTCCTGAATTATCACTAAGCTAATGCCTCCCAAATCTATCTGTATGTGAGAAGAATCATGTCTTGTTCATCTTTGTATACCCTCCACCTGACACAGTGCCTGGCAGTAGGTGCTAAAGCAAATGCATGTTAAGCTAGCATGTGAAAGAATAGCTACCTATGTCTGCTCCTGAGACTATCTGCATGGATGACAAAAGTCTTTAAATGGTAGGATCTGCAGAAGCTGTCAGAAATGCTGATCTTTGTGTGCTGTGTGCCCAGGGCCAGGGAGTAGAGTGGATGAGCAGAGAGAGGCAGGGAGGCCTTTAGCAGAGGACTGTACATTAGGCCTATCAGAGACATTTCCCTTTAAGGTCTAGCTAGTGTTCATTTCCTCCTCATCTTCATCAAGCCAATAGGTACCCTCTGTCTGGAGCTCCTGGGAACTTAAGCCTTCTCTCCATCATATATTTGGGTGTGAGGATCAAATCACCTTGAAAATTTCATCAAAGTAATGGGAAGAACTAAGGATAGAATCAGACCCTCTGCCAATATGTAAAAAAGTAGATTCCTTCAAATGCTGGTATCAGGAGACAGATTTTTTTTATACCAGTATTTTCAAATAGAGGCTCCCAAATGAACTTAGTTTACACTTACAAGAGTATCTCTAAACACACCCTTTTACTTATTCGTGAAGGAAGTAGAGGGTAGTGGTAACTACTGCATTGGAAAGAAATTAGTGCAGGTCCTTGGCATGTAAAAAACAAGTGCTTATTTTTGCACAACTGCTTTAAAGTAAAAGCGTTAATGATTTCCTTTGACTGGTGAATTACCCAGTTCAGATCATTGGCTTTGATTTTTCCTGAAGTTATATTAGGCTTTTAGCTGTTCTCTGTGTTTCAGAGTTCCAGTCATTGAACAAGTCCATGGAGCTAAATACAATGATGACCATTCTTGCCAACATTTTTAGGTGCATTCCTAGGAACTCTACGAACCGCAAATCTGGGCATTGAGATTCTGTAGGCATTAGACTAGCAAGGCTGGTCCAGTCTTTGCCTATGCTGTAGACTCATCATGGGCCTTCCCACGCCAGTTTCCTCAACTGTCAAACGGCATCAAATGGGCTACTACTGGGAGATGTAAGAAGGAAAAAAGTCAAATATCATGAGATGGACTAAGGAAATAATGCTGGTGGTCTCATGCTATGTGCCTTACTGATTTCTCTTTCAGAATTGGACAAAAGTTTCTCGATGATTAAGGAGGGTGATTATAACCCCCTCTTCATTCCAGTGGCAGTCATGGTTACTGCATTCTCTGGGTTGGCATTTATCATTTGGCTGGCAAGGAGATTAAAAAAAGGTATGTGAGTTTAACTTCATATGAAAAGAACACAACTTTAAAGTGAAAAAGGAAAAAAAAAAGAAACCCACAGGAAATTAAGTGTGATAGATTCAACACAAGCAGGATGCCAAGCTTTACATTCTAGAGCCATCAGTCCCTGGAGACATGTAAATCAGCCCAGGACACACCTTCATTAAAACAGGTTGGCTCATTTTTGCTTTTCATCTGATAAACTTTTAAAAATGTCTATTACCTTCAAGGCAGCTTGCTAGGCTGATAACAACTAAGTGAGATATTCTAATGGTTCTTTGCTCTTATGTAATTCTTTAATACTTTTTTTTTTTTTTTTTTTTGAGACGGAGCCTCACTCTGTTACCAGGCTAGAGTGCAGTGGCACAATCTAAGCTCACTGCAACCTCCGCCTTCTGGGTTCAAGCTATTCTCCCACCTCAGCCTCCCAAGTAGCTGGGACTACAGGAGCGTGCCACCATGCCCAGCTAATTTTTTGTATTTTTAGTAGACACAGGGTTTCACTGTGTTAGCCAGAGTGGTCTCGATCTCCTGACCTCATAATCTGCCTGCCTCGGCCTCCCAAAGGGCTTGGATTATAGGTGTGAGCCACCACGCCCAGTCTGCTCTTAATTAATTCTGAAAAAATGACACACAATCTCTGTCCTCTAAAAGCCTACATGCCTTGGATTTCAAAGCTACAATTCCACAAGGAAGTGGGTCTAATGTCCACTAAGGTTTCAAGGCACTGCTCCCAAATACCTGACCTCTTCAAGAGTCACCTGATTCCTAACACATGGGCATTGCATTAACCCTGGGAGAAATTCCCATGTGTTCTCCCAAGTATCTATTTACCAAGGCCACAGCTCTAACCAAATGCACCATATATGCTTTCCCTCCATCCATCACTGGAGAGGAAAAGAGAAGGAGGACTGCCTTGAGAAGTTAACATCTGCTGCCCAGATTATCACTCCCTTTACCTTAAGGCATGAGTGTGTCTCAGCCTTAAAGTGTGAGCAACCCACTAGCCTGCAGCAGGACTTGGGTGTGTGGTGCCACATTTGGCCAAACTCACCTGGAAGAACCATTCAAGACTGTAACATTCATGGACATTGGGCAGCTTTTAAGATATACCTGTTTTGGCCAGGTGTGGTGGCTCATGCCTGTAATCCCAGCACTTTGGGAGGCTGAGGCGGGCGGATCATGAGGTCAGCAGTTCAAAACCAGCCTGGCCAACATGGTGAAACCCTGTCTCTACTAAAAATACAAAAATTAGCCAGGTGTGGTGGCGGGCACCTGTAATCCCAGCTACTCGGGAGGCTGAGACAGGAGAATCACTTGAACCCAGGAGGCGGAGGTTGCAGTGAGCCGAGACCGTGCCATTGCACTCCAGCCTGGTGACAGAGTGAGACTCCATCTCAACAACAACAAAAAAAGATATATCTGTTTCAAGTTCAGGGATGATCTCAAAACAATTGCTAACCAACTGCTCTGTGTTGCCTTTCTGTGGAGTCAGTTGATTGTCATTTTAATTTTCCTTCCGTCAAATTAGTTAGTATGTATTCTGTTCACTGAATACGGTATGTAGAGATTGCCCTCTGTCCATTTACACTGGCAATTACAAAAATATTATTTATCAGTCCCTAATTGCGTGCCACTCTGATCTTATCTTTCATTTAAATTTGAGAATAGTGGGTGCTAGGTAAGTTTTCTAACCAATCCAGAAAGACAAAATGTGTGTGGGGGGGTGGGAATTGTTGGTATGCAAGAACTTCATTAGCTATGTATAACCTGAGCAGTTAAAATGTCCTTGCCCTTACTATAAATTCTGTGCTGATTGAATCTCACTATCTTATAGTATTATACAGTACTAAGTACTATACAGTACCAAGTATAAGTATCAAGTACTGCATTAAGGCAAAAGAAGAATGACAGTTTTCTCCAACCACGGATTATTCTTTCCATTGAGACTTCAAGGCCTGACCCCAATCATCCTGTCTTTCTTCCTACCTTGGGTGATGATGGCAGAACTGACGGATAGAGAACAGGGTGGGTTATTACACACTGCCCCCTGGGATAAGGTGGCTATTATCTAAATAATTTTAAGGACTTTGGTGCTGTAAGTCACCTTTTTTTAAAATTTTATTTATTTATTTATTTTGAGACGGAGTCTCGCTCTGTCACCCAGGCTGGAGTGCAGTGGCGCAATCTCGGCTCACTGCAAGCTCCGCCTCCCGGGTTCACGCCATTCTCCCGCCTCAGCCTCTCCGAGTAGCTGGGACTACAGGCGCCCGCCACCATGCCCGGCTAATTTTTTTGTGTTTTTAGTAGAGACGGGGTTTCACTGTGGTCTTGATCTCCTGACCTCGTGATCCGCTCGCCTCGGCCTCCCAAAGTGCTGGGATTACAAGCGTGAGCCACCGCGCCCGGCCGTAAGTCACCTTAATAAGGAAGCTATTTATTTCCGAATTCTAAAATCTTTTAATAAGTGTTTGTAGAATCAAAAGAATAGAATCAAACTCACTTGTACGTAGTGAGGGGTTAGCTGGCTAAGGCTGTTTTATAAGCAAGGGTAAAAAAATTAGTGGGGTTGTTTTTAAATTTTTTACCTTGGAGTCATTTCTGTACAAGATCTCAAACCGATAACTTGAAAACTGCTGTGGGAATCAGTGTGGGGCAAACAGGAAACAGATAACGGGCAGTTAGGCTAGTTACGGTTATGCCAACAAAGAAAACAGAAGCCCCAAAAGATCACTGGCTTGGTAGCAAGCTCAGGGTATCTTTAAGGTAACATTAAATAGTCTTCATCTGTGGGCCAGGCACCGTGGCTCTCACCTATAATCCCAGCACTTTTGGAGGCTGAGGCAGGAGTATTACTTGAGCCCACGAGTTCAAGACCAGCCCGGGCAACATGGCAAAACCACATCTCTACACAAATACAAAAAATTAGTCAGGCATGGTAGCATGCACATGTAGTCCCAGCAACCCAGGAGACTGAGGTGGGAGGATCACTTGAACCAGGAGGTCAAGGCTGCAGTAAGCCATGACAGCAACACTGCACTCCAGCCTGGGCAACAGAGTGAGGCCCTGTCTCAAAAAAAAAAAAAAAAAAAAAAGTCTTCATTTATAAAACATCTTCCATTTTCACCGACTTACAAATGATTCTGCTTTCCAAAGATTTTAGTTGTAGGTTGGTCCTTTAAAACATGAAGAATATTTTTCCTATAGAGACAATGGTAGAAATAATGGCTACATTCCCAGGCTAAATCTAAGACAAAATATAGTTCATGGCATTTACAAGGATAAAAGTAAAAAGTCATAAATCTCTATGTGTGTGTTTAGGGGGGTGTGTGTGTGTGTGTATATGTACATATACACAGAGAGAGAGAGAGAGAGAATTTATAGGCTTTTTGGGTTCTAATCGCTAGAAAAAGGGCACAGGTAACTATTTAGAGCATGGTAGCCAATGAAGTGACTAGAGTCTTCACCCCTATTCTTCTGTCCTCAGATGAATCTTCTGACTCTAGCACTTTGTCCCCTGCCCTAGTAGTCTTAGTATGGAGACTTTCGCTCCTTTCTTTTAGGAAAGGAATAAGGAACGGCTCCAGAAACATGTGTGCTTGTGCATGGGCTCATCTAGACACATTTTGTGCTCCTGGCACTATCATTCTCTGATTAGTCACCACCATTGGCCCTGTTTGGTAAATGAGGAAACCAGGGCAATGATGTTTTAGGCCAAATCTCGAAAATCCCATATCAGCAGGACCCAGAGTCAGAGATTAGACTCCAATCCAGATACATCTTCTAAAATCATTGGTCTTCAGATTTGTGAACTGTTTTTTTCCTCGGTTGGAAGAATTTCCCACCAGAACCAACACACAGGGTTAGACCAGGGCATGAAACTGAACACATGCCCCCTTAGTTCCCTTTTCTTCAAAATGAAACTCTCTCAGTAGGAACAGATTCTTACTCATCTATTGCTGTTAGGGTCATCGTCCCTAAAAAAAATATTTATATGAAGTTAACCAGAATCTGAAATTAATTCAGATTTGATTCTCCCTGCTCAAGTGCACTTGGTTATTAGCAGGCTGAATTTTAGAAGAAAAGGTTTCAAATAGTAGTCTTTAATACTTTAAAAGATTAAAACAGTAATGGAACACTGTCTAAGTGCTAGGACCTGAACTAAATACTTGGAATATATTTTATCAACCCAGTGAGGATGATACAATTATTATGCCTCTTTAACAGATGAAGAAATTGTAGTTTAGAAAAGAAAGTAGCTGTTCAAAGACACACTACACTACAGGTGGCAAAATAGGGCTTGCACCTGGGTGGGATGATTCTAGAATGCCAGTTTACAGCCACTGCAATATATTGCCTCCCAAATGATTCTTTCTGCTCAAAGAGTTTTTTTTTTTTTAAGTTATCTACTTATTTATATTCTGCTTTTTTCAAAAAGAATGTGAGAACAGTACAAAATGTGTTCCGTATAGCAAATTAAAATTAATTAAAAAGTAAAAAAGAAAGCCAAATTTGGGCAACCCGCTTGGGTCCCCTTCTATGCTGTGGAAGCTTTATTCTTTCACTCTTCACAATAATAAATAAGCTTTATGTTTCACTGAGTCAAAAAAAAAAAAAGAAAGCCAAATTTAAACTTAGGGTATAAAAATCATTTGGAACCGAGGTTGAAGTTACAGCACAAAAATATATGTCACAAAGTTCTATATACTTGGTAAGAGAGGGTCTCAGATCTAGCTCTGAGTTTCCTTACAGCCAGTCAAAGGAGAACCATGTGATATTCCTTGTGTTTGTAAGATGAAAACACAGTTACTCAGATGAGGCTGCACAATTCCTACCAACAAGACCAAAGTGAAATTCTCTTGTGGATTCTCATAGAGATGATGCTGCGAGCTATAATGGCATATAGTTTTACAGTATTAGCAGCTGTCCCTCAAGGGAAGAATCTGCAGGTAGGATGAGATGACAGATTGGGAAGGGATAAACACTTGAATGGACATATTGGGTCTCGCCACCAGGCAATTTAGCCTACACTTCTGTCTTCTTGAGTAGCATGGAGAATGGAATGGAAACCTCAAGAGGCATCTGCATCAACATGTCTGTTCTGTATGAGTGTCTACCACTGTTTATTAAGCCAGTTCCTCAAATCTCCTTTGACACAGATAGTGTCCACCTAACAAATACCTAAATATACTTCAAAAGACAGTTTTGAGAGTGGGAGTCTTCCTCCTCCCTTACTTTAAAAACTTTAAATTGTCTAATTTTTGCTAATGCCATTTCTCCATTTTCTATTTTCAGGCAAGAAATCCAAGAAAAGGTAAGTTTTATTAGTGGCGAGGAGTTTCCACATCTGCTGATTCCTTCTCTACTTCCTTAAGTTACTTCCTGCTCTAGCTAGACACATTAATCCCATAGCAGTTTATTTACGGGGTCCTCATCCAAATGACCAGATAAGGTGATAAATCTACTAGCTTCCTTTCAGAGCTGTGCTTTTTGGTGCTAGTGGAGCTGAATGAGTGAATGAATGAACAAACAAGTAATCCCTAAAGAAAAGGGCAGTTTATGTAAAGGGAGATTTTTCTGATTATCTCAGAATTTTTTCTGAGGGTTAAAAACATTGTGGTGTGTTCTTCTTGTTCTTAAATATATTATTTAAGAAATATTCAGTTGAACAAGCACTTGTTGAGAAATGAATAAATGCTTATTCAGTTGACTATTTGCATTCAATTGCTCTAACAGGCATTGCCCTTCAGAAACGTGGGAAAGATAGGGAGCATGAATTCTACCTACAGCTTCCCCAAGGAGGCAAGTATTTTTCAGTTTGGTCTTGAAGCTCAAATTTCTTCTACTGGAGAAATAGCACAGTGGGAGGAGATGCAGACATGTGAAAGTTGATGGCCCACCTGGCAGAAATGAAGATGGCAAAATATTTCTCAGTATCTAGGGTTTAGTGACTTGCTCTGGAATTTTGGGAAGGAGAGTGTAAGTAAAATAAACTATGAAAGGAAGACTTTGGTGACATATTCAGTACCCAGCTGGACAACTGAGCTTCCTTTAAAATGCTAGAAATGAAGTGAGATGATTTCTGAAGGGATTGGGTGCTGGTTTGGGCAACCATCCTACCAACCACAAATTTAGTATGGGCCATTGCTTAGAATGCAAAGGAAAAAGTGGGGAAAGATGAGGCACCAGAAGCCAGATCATAAACTAATTTATAAGCCATGTGATACGGGCTTTATCTTGCGGTCTTTTGGGATATCACTAAAGGGGTTTAAACAGTGAGCAGCCTTGCCTCTGGCATCTTATAAGGTCACCCTGCAGAGCAGTATGGCAAGTATGGGAGACAGGTGAGCCTGGATTCAAAGAGACTTGTTTTGGAGGCATTTGAAGTTATTAGGTTAAAACTGATGGCGCCTGTCTAGGGAACTAGTAGTAAGACTGGGTTCATGAAATAAGAGGAGGTGATATTAACTGAATGTGTCTGTTAATTGGCTAAAAGTGAGAGAGAAGAATCAAATTATCATCTTTCTCACCTGGAAACTGGCAGATGGTAGTCCTGTTTACTTCTGAGAAGGGAACATAAAAGAATGAGAGGTTTCGGAGGTAAAGATCGTGGGTTCAGTTTTGTATTGAGCTTTGGGTGTATGCACATCATTCACTGTGGTTCATTGGACCTATCCAAAGCACAGAGGCTATGTTGGGGCAGGAGAGGCGGATTTGGGTCCCTCACATTTCAGGAGGTAACTGCCATCTCAGGAGTGGGTACGATCATCCAGGGAGGGTGTGAGTGCTCTGAGAATGGAATAGGACCTGGGAGAGAGGATGGGAGCCAGAGGAACGTCATTATCTAATAAGTCAGCTAAGGAAAAGGGAAATGAAAAGAGGTTGCCAGGCAGGGAGAAGGAAGAGGAGGAAGAGTGTGGGGTAATGAACGCCAAGGAAAGAAAGAAAGGGGAACGGTTTCAAACATCGCCAGGAGAACCAGTAAGTATCCCCTGGATGCAACAAGGGTGTCAGTGGGGAGACTATTTTCAGTGCAGACATCAAGACGGAGGTCAGATGGCCAAGCATTGAGCATCACTGGGGATGAGAAAGTAGGACAGAACAAGCAGTCATCTTTTTTAAAATGTTTGGCTGTGAAGGAGAAATGGGGCAGGCGTAACTGGATGAGGATGTACGATCAGTGGAGGTTCTTTTTAATTACTCTGTCTTCTCTTTACTAGTGTAAATGAAGTCTAGTGAGGAAAGGCTTCTTTCTCTGGGCTGGTCTCCCTATGTCTGTGGCAGGAAACCCACAAGATGTGAAGATTTCCTTCAAACTCGCACCAACTGAGTGAAAGTATTTTCTGGCACAATCTACCCAGAGCTGTTTTCTGGCTACGGAACCACCTGTTTTAATTGCCACTAGATGGAAGCAGATCAACTAGATTTTTTTTTTTTTTAAAGATGTCCTTGAGGCACAGGAAGAGAGACTGGCTGGAAGAATATTAGCAAAAAGCTAATTACCATGCTAAGCAAATTGCTATATTAAGTTTAATGGTTCACTGATTTTTTATAATCAGTCAATTAATAGTTGTTTATTGAACATTTTTGTGTTAGAAACTGCTAAGCTTTCTTGAGACACCAAGAGGAGTAAGCCTGGTCCCTGATTTCAGGAAAATTATTACCTACCTGGGGAGTTAAGACAGGAATATAGAAAGAAAAAAATCAGAAAAATACAAGGCAGAGCATGGTAATGGCCAATGGGTGCTATATTTAAGAAAGAAAAGGTCATTTGGCTTGGTGATTATAGAAAATCTTATAAAGAAGGTTGCTTATGAAGAATAGATAGGATTTAGGTATATGGAGAAAAGCAGGAAAGGAAGGCAGTCTGTAGGAAGGAAATTATGTAAGCAGTGGTATGGTAGTGAGACTATGAAAACAGTTTTCAGGGGCCAGTGAGCAGAACTTTCTTGAGCCCATGGCTTATTGAGGAGTTGTGGAGTCGAAGTTGGAAAGGAAGGCTTGCCCCAACAACATAAGTCTTGAATCCTTCACCAGATGGTCCAGAAAGGCTTAGCAAAGAAGAATTATTTGCCCAGTATTGACCAAGGCTGTATTAATTCATAAGAATCACAGAATTTTAGGTCTGGATAAGATCTTGGTGGATATCACATTCAAACTCTTTTTGTAGTTGACCTAATTAAGTAACTTTTCTATAGGCCTTGAGCAAGTGACAGAGTTAGTTACAATAATCATAAACCTTTATCAAATATTAATTCCATGTTGTGCACTATTATGAATGGTTTACGTGTCTTAAATCATGAAATATGCCTTTAAGTCTGTGGGAGAAGGGTCTATTAACATCTTCATTACTGATAAAGAAACAGGCACAGAGAAATAAAATAGCCTGAGGTCACAATAAATGGCAATGCTGAGATCCATGCTCATTTGGATCCAGTAATCATGCTCTTAACATGTATGCTTTTAGAACTCAAGACCCTTGACTGCCAGCTTAGAGTGGCAAGTCCCAGACACCCTCATTTTCCAGTAATGTGATCTTTTTTCACACTGAAACCATTGTGTGATGGCACTGAGGAAGGGTGGGGTAGAAGTACGGTGTGTTTTTAGAACAAGTCAAAGGTAAAACGAATACTATCACACTGAACACTGTGAGCCTTTTTTTTTTTAAGTTCTTGGGTGAATTTTCATAGTAGTTTGTGTTCATTTCTATTAGCTTTTGAATGGTGAATGAATGACTCCTTGGGCATTTGTGGTTTCATTTCTTGCTGGGTTATTTTGACTCTTCTGCAAAATGACTCTGTTTATCACCTCATTTGGTTTCTACTGTCTAAATTCTGGCAGGGTAGAAGCTACACCCAAGATACACAGGAAGATATGATGCCAACCTCAAAGGAGGGCATATGTGAAATTTTGTTTTCAGAAACATTTTTTTCTCTATTTTGGCAAGCACATTTGCAGCTGCTGAACTGTGGTTTACCCTGACAGTTCATCATGAGACCAGCTCCTCAGAATCTGGTTCTCCCTTTGAAAGGTGCTATGAAGACATACCACATTTCATTCTCTCTTTGTCCTTTCCAAGAATAAGACAGTTGTGTCTCACAAAAAAAGTGTCACTTATTTCTTTAAACTAAATGTGTTACCATCTCATTAAATTATATCCCAGGATATAATTTATCATGAGTTTATAACTACCACTATTTCATGAGTTTAAATTTTCTCCAATTTCGCTTTCCATTTAAGCATGCCTTCTAATTTCTTGACTTTCCACTGCTCAAAATCAATCTACGGCCGGGTGCGGTGGCTCACGCCTGTAATCCCAGCACTTTGGGAGGCTGTGGCAGGTGGATCATGAGGTCAGGAGTTTGAGATTAGCCTGGCCAATATGGTGAAACCCCATCTCTACTAAAAATACAAAAATTAGCTGGGTGTGGTGGCATGTGCCTGTAGTCCCAGCTACTCAGGAAGTTGAGGCGGAAGAATTGCTTGAACCCAGGAGGCCGCGGTTGCATGAGTTGCCACCGTGCCACTGCACTCCAGACTGGGCAACAGAGTGAGACTCCGTCTCAAAAAAATAAAAATAAATAAAAATAAACATAAATTTAAAAAATCAATCTACACTGTCTTTCAGACTCATTAGATCTGGAGACAAAGACCGTATGTACCACAAAAATTTCTCCAACTAGAGTCTGTGGGCCAGTGGCATAAGCATCACTAAAGAGCTTGTTAAGGGTACAGAATCTCAGGCTCCACTCAGACCTACTGAATCAGAGTCTGCATTTTAACACCATCTCTGAGTGGTAAGCACATGAAAGTCTGAGAAGTGCTGCTACTAGGGTTTGCTTACATTCGTTCATCTTCAAAGGTTCCTAAAGCCCGGCCTCTTGTCTGAGATTTCCAGCTGAAAGCATTTCCTTGCTCCTCTTCTCATCTCTAATGAATATTTACCTTTACTACTAACACTCCAAGTTTTGCAATTTTTAAACTCTTAAGTTTATTATCTTTTGTTTTTCTTTCAGTATGGATGACCCATATTAAATCGCCCTCAGTGAAAGAAAATTCTTGGAATACTAAAAATCATGGGATCCTTTAAATCCTTCCATGAAACGTTTTGCATGGTGGCACCTCCTACATCAGACATGAAGTGTGTTTCCTTCAGCGCATCTGGAAAGATTTCTACCTGACCAACAGCTCCTTCTGCTTTCATTTTGTCCCTCATTTATCCCTCAACCCCCAGCCCACAGGTGTTTATACAGCTCAGCTTTGTGTCTTTTCTGAGGAGAAACAAATAAGACCATAAAGGGAAAGGATTCATGTGGAATATAAAGATGGCTGACTTTGCTCTTTCTTGACTCTTGTTTTCGGTTTCAATTCAGTGCTGTACTTGATGACAGACACTTCTAAATGAAGTGAAAATTTGATACATATGTGAATATGGTCTCAGTTTTCTTGCAGATCAAATTTCACATTGTCTTCTGTATACTGTGGAGGTACACTCTTATAAAAAGTTCAAAAAGTCTACGCTCTCCTTGCTTTCTAACTCCAGTGAAGTAATGGGGTCCTGCTCAAGTTGAAAGAGTCCTATTTGCACTGTAGCCTCACCATCTGTGAATTGGACCACCCTATTTAACTGGCTTCAGCCTCCCCACCTTCTTCAGCCGCCTCTCTTTTTCAATTCCTAGCATCTCATGAGTGCCAAGCAAAAGGACAGGAGAGAGAAATAGCCTGCACTGTTTTTTAGTTTGGGGGTTTTGCTGTTTATGAGACCCATTCTTATTTCTTATAGTCAATGTTTATTTTATCATGATATTATTAGTAAGAAAACATCACTGAAATGCTAGCTGCAAGTGACATCTCTTTGATGTTATATGGAAGAATTAAAACAGGTGGAGAAATTCCTTGATTCACAATGAAATGCTCTCCTTTCTCCTGCCCCCAGACCTTTTATCCACTTACCTAGATTCTACATATTCTTTAAATTTCATCTCAGGCCTCCCTCAACCCTACCACTTCTTTTATAACTAGTTCTTAACTAATCCAACCCATGATGAGCTCCTCTTCCTGGCTTCTTACTGAAAGGTTACCCTGTAACATGCAATTTTGCATTTGAATAAAGCCTGCTTTTTAAGTGTTAACTAGTTTGCCTAGTTTGTTATTTTGAAAATTATCGTATGTTTTGTTTTCTCCCCAGTGAGATTGTATGCTCCTTCAGGGCAGAGTTTGTGTCAGATCCCTGGAGTGTCTAGTGCATTACTTGACACTCAATAAATGAATGTTCAAATAAATCAGAAAGAGCATACAGTGTACTGCTGATATAAGTTTCAGCAAACCCTCTTTCTCTATGGCATCTGATGACCTGGGCAGATATCACCTAATGTCAAGAGCTGAATTCTTATGAGAGAATAGAGCCCTATCAGAAGCTAGCTGGAAATACCTCCTTTTCCCATGGCCAATACAAATTTCATACAAATTTGCATACATTATGAGAATAATTTTTCGGTAATGATTACGCTTTTCTTTCTCAAAAACATCTCAGATTCTGTATTATAGCAAGAGCTGTTGCAAAAGATTCTCCGTATAGTACACTGTAAATCTTGGGTGTGCAAATCACATTCATGTGGTTTAGGGTACATCCCCTGGAGTTGTACAGTGCACACATGCACAGACACACATGGCAACCCTGATCGAAAATGTTTATTCGACTAACACATCAGGGCCAAGGAACCCAAATGGACACTACTCCTTGTAATTATGATGTATATAGATTTAAAAATAAAGTTCTATATTCAAGCTCTAGGATTCCTATATGATCTTAGGAATTGCATAATAGTAATCACATAAATAAAGATTCATAATATAAATTTCTCCAGAAACCTTGGTCTTAACCTCCCTGAGACTTACTTCCTATGCCCATAAAACAAGAATGAAATTTGCCTTGCTTACCCCACAGGGTTATTGTGATGGTACCTTAAGTATGAAACTGCTGTGTGAACTGAATGTGAAACACGGACTTTTTTTTTTTTTTTTCTCACTCAAATCTTACCTTTCATGCTTTCGTGGTAAAGATTCTCGTTCTTATCCTAAGGCTGGAAGAGACGGAGCTCTGAGTCCTTATCCTGAGATTAGAAGCCAGGAAGTCTTTCACTTGTGTTCCAATAGGAATTAAGCCCTCAGATTTTCACCACACAGGGTCAGCTCTGCCCCCTGCACTTCTGCTTGGGGGAGGTGGAAGGGCCTGGGACAGGGAGTCAGAGGCATCAGTGGGAACCCTGCCTCTGTCTCTGTGATGTGACCCTGGCCAGTTGTTACTCTCTCTGAACTTCAGATTTATTTATGGAATGGGGATCCCATTATCTTCGTCACATGATTGTGCTCCACATTTTATGAAATAACTCCTCCCATCCTTTACTCAGAGTACCAAGTTCATGAAATTGACAGAGACCCAGGAACACAGAATTATTCATTCCTTCTGATTTGTTCACCCAAGATCAATGTGCCTGGGCTGTATGATTGTAGCTTCCTATAGAAATAGTTCACCAAATTAAAATCTAATTTTTAAAAAATTAGCTGGGCATGGTAGCACATACCTGTAGTCCTAGCTAGTCAGGAAGCTGAGGCAGAAGGATTGCTTGAGCTCTAATGATTTAATGAGAATAGAAAGAAGCAAGAAAGAGGCTTCTTGTCCAAATTGCACTGTGGAAAATGAATAAATGTATTCTTTAGACATCTATATTTTTCTCCTTAAACTTCTTCCTATCTGCCAGTTGACTTCTCTCTACAGTTCTTTCTCCACAGTTCTTTGCATTGCCCTCTTTCAACTTCAGCAATTTGATTTTTCCCTTCTGTTCAAATGTCCTATTATGGACATTTTGTGGTGATGGCCTGGATACGGTTTTGTATGAATTGAGAAACTAAATGGAAGACACAAGGTCTGCATAAAAGAAGGAGAAAAACAGGTATTAAAGGACTAAGAATTGAGAGAACCCAGGACATCTAACTAGAGAGTACCCAAGAGGGTTCAGCATAATTACTTGCTTGATTGGCAAGGTTTTTGGCTCTATCCTTGAGTTTTCTTTATGTTGTCATATACCAGGCCAGATTGATTTAGGTAAAAGCAACACTCTTCATTTAAAAATATACAGAGTCCCCTTTTTTAGCAGTGAGTAAATTGAGGCCTCGGCGATTTTGGAGGAAAGAGAAATTGTAAAGCCAGCAATTGTTTGTTAAAGAAGGATTAGAAACGGCTAGGAGAGAGTGAGTGAGATTGATAGTGTGGTGGAGATAGCTGGGGAGAGGTAGAGGATGGCATAAGAATGGGAACGAGAATAAGAGTGAATATAAAAGTAAAGAAAAGGGCTTCATTAGGGTGAAAGTACTGGAGTGTACCTTGTCACTGAAGATCTTCTATCCACCTTAAGAGAGACTTAAGGGTGGCTATTTCAGGTAAAAACCAGGAGATATCAGTTATGATAGTTTGGAGGAAAAGTATAAATCAGCACTGTAAAAAAGGGCAGGGCATTTACAAGTAGTTGAGAATGGTGAATAGGAGTATGAATAGACAGAAGATTGTAGGGATGACAAGTTTTTGGGGCACAGTTCAAGTTGGGCTGGTGTCTGGAATGAGACTGGGGCATAATAAAAGGGAGCATTCATACAGAAGCTTAAATGGGCTGTACCTTGTAGCATTTCGAGGACAGGCTCAAATTCTGAGAATGGCAAGTGGTGAAAGTACTGTCCAGTCCTTTTTAAGCTGGAGGCTGAGCTTGGTGAGGTGTGATTTTAAAAGACCATTAGTCCATTCTACCTTTCCTAAAGATTGAGGACGGTAAGGGGTATGAAGGTTCCACTGAATACCAAAAGCCTGAGAAACTGCTTGCGTGCTTTGACTAGTAAAGGCTGGTCCATTATCAAACTGTATAGAGGTGGGAAGGCCAAACTGAGGAACTATGTCTGACAGAAGGGAAAAAATGACCGTGGTGGCCTTCTCAGGCCCTGTGGGAAAGGCCTCTACCTATCCAGCGAAAGTGTCTACCAAGACCAAGAGGTATTTTAGTCTCCTGATTTGGGGCATGTGAGTAAAGTCAATTTGCCAGTCCTGGGCAGGGGCAAATTCCCAAGCTTGATGTATAGGGAAGGGAGGGGGCCTGAACAATCCCTGAGGAGTAGTAGAAGAGCAGATGGAACACTGAGAAGTGATTTCCTTGAGGATCGATTTCCATGATGGAAAGGAAATGAGAGGTTCTAAGAAGCAGGCTAGTGGCTTGTAACCTACATGGAAGAGGTCATGAAGTGACAATAGAATAGAATGGGCCTGTGAGGCTGGAAGGAGATATTTTCCTTGGTCCAAGAACCATTTTCCTTGTGTGGGAAGAGATTGATAGGTGGAAATTTCAGTGGGACAGTAGGTGAGCGTGACCAATGAGAAAGAGAAAAACTGGCCATGAGGTACAGAAGTAGGAACTCTAGCTACTTTTTTAGCTACCTTATCAGCATAAGCGTTGCCCTGAGTGATGGGATCTGATGCCTTTTAATGGCTCTTGCAGTGAATAACTCCAGCTTCCTTTGGAAGAAAGCGGCCTTGAGAAGAGTTTTTATTAAAGAGGCATTAACGATGGAGGACCTTTGCGTAGTGAGGAAACCTTTTTCTGACCATATAACAGCATAGTGGTGCAGGATATGGAAGGCCTGTTTAGAGTCAGTATAAATATTGACACGTAGTCACTTCACAAGAGTGAGGGCTCCAGTTAAGGCAATGAGTTCAGCTTGCTGAGAGGTAGTGGAGGGAGACAGAGCGTTAGTCTCAGTGATAGATATGGAAGATACTATAGCATAGGCTGCCTTTGTTGGTGAGTGGCAATTAGGCCTGGTGGAACTGCCATCAATAAACCAAGTATGATCAGGGTGAGGAACAGGAAAGAAGGAAATATGGGGAAATGGCATGAATGTCAGGTGGATTAGAGAGATACAGTCTTGGGGGTCAGGTGTAGTATCCGGAATAATGTGGGAGGCCAGCCTAAAGCAGTAAGGTCAAGTTGTTTGGACAGAAAGGCTACAGGGTGCGGTCCTGGCTCTTGTGTAAGAATTTTGACCGCATAGCCCTATACTTTGGCTGTGTGTAATGAAAAGGATTGGGATGAGTTAGGGAGAGCTAGTGTGGGAGCAGCTTCTAGGACTGTTTTTTAAGGAATGGAAAGGGAAATGGGGAAAGGATTTAGGATTTATGGGGTCAGCTAGGTTTCCTTTTGTGCATTTATATAATGGTTTAGTCAGGGTGGTAAAACTAGGTATTCAAAGGTGGAAGTAACTAAACATGCCCAGAAAGGAAAGGAGTTATTGTTTTCTAGAAGGGGTTGGGGTTTGGGAGATTAGCTGGACATGATCAGCAGGGAGAGCACGTATGTTTTCATGAAGAATTATGCTGAGATAGGTAATGGATGAGGAAGAAATTTGGGTTGACTGAAGTAATGGGGGCTGTCCATGAAGCCTTGTGATAGTACAGCCCAGGTAAGTTGCTGAGGCTGATGGTTGTCAGGGTCAGTCCAAGTGAAAGTGAAGAGAGACTGGGATGAAGGGTGCAAACGAATAGTAAAGAAAGCATGTTTTGAGATCCAGAATGGAATAAGGGTTATGGAGGGGTTTTGGAGGGAGGTACTGAGGATAGGAGAGTTTGTCACCACAGCGTGGATAGGCAAGACAATTTGGTTGATAAGGCATAGATCCTGAACTAACCTGTAAGACTTGTCCAGTTTTTGGACAGGTAAAATGGGGGAATTGTAAGGAGAGTTTATAGGCTTTAAAAGGACATGCTGTAACAGGCAAGTGATAACAGGCTTTAATCCCTTTAAAGCCTGTTGTGGGATGGGATACTGCCGTTGAGCCAGGTAAGGGTGATTAGGTTTTAATGGGATAGTAATGGGGGTGTGATCCATTGCCAGGGAGGGAGTACAGGTGTCCCATATCTGTGGGTTAAGGTAGGGGGATATGAGAGCAAGAGGCAAAGGAGGCTTTGGGTTGGGAAGAAGGGCAGCAATGAGATGTGGCTGTAGTCCAGGAATAGTCAGGGAAGCAAATAATTTGGTTAAAATGTTTCAGCCTAATAAGGGAACTGGGCAGGTGGGGATAACTAAAAAGAAGTGTATAAAAGAATATTGTTTAAATTGGCACCAGAGTTGGGGAGTTTTAAGGGGTTTAGAAGCCTGGCCATCAATACCTACAACAGTTATGGAGACAAGGCAAACAGGCCCTTGAAGAGAAGTAATGTGGAGTGGGTAGCCTCTGCATCGATTAAGAAGGGGACGGACTTACCCTCCACTGTAAGAGTTACTGAAAGCATCTGTGATGGTCCAGTAGGCTTCCAAGGTGATCAGGCAGCATCAGTCTTCAGCCATTAAGCTGAGAAGATCTGGGAAGGAGTCAGTCAGAGAGCTTTTCCAGGGGCTTTGGGAGTGGCTGCCGGGCAAGTTGGACAGTCCAATTTCCAATGGGGTCCCACACAGATGGAACACGGCTTAGGAAGAATCCCAGGCTGAGGGCATTCCTTGGCCCAGTGGCCAGATTTCTGGCACTTGAAGCAAGATCCTGATGCAGGAGGTCCTGTAGGCATGCTTGACCACTGCGGCTTAGGCATTTTGGAGTTCTTGTGTGCTGGAGTTGTGGCTGGGGTTTCTCTTCCAGTGGAGAAAAGGAATTGCAACTCAGAAATATGTTGCTACTTGGCTGCCTCTACTCTATTATTGTACACCTTGAAGGCAAGGTTAATTAAGTCCTGTTGTGGGGTTTGAGGGCCGGAGTCTAATTTTTGGAGCTTTTTCTAATGTTGGGAGCAGATTGGGTAATAAAATGCATATTGAGAATAAGATGGCCTTCTAGCTCCTCTGAGTCCAAGGCTGTAAAATGTCTAAGGGTTGCTGCCAAATGAGCCATGGACTGGGCTAGGTTTTCATATTTGATGACAAAAAGCCTAAACACTAAAGTTGGGAGAGGTTGGATAAAGAAAAAGGAGCATTAACCTTGACTATGCCTTTAGCTCCAGCCACCTCCTTAAGAGGAAATTGTTGGGCAGGTGGGGGAGGGCTAGTCACGGAATGAAACTGTAAGCTGGACCAGGTATGAGGAGGGGAGGTGATAGAAGGATTATAGGGTGGAGGAGCGGACGCTGAGGAAGAATTGAAGCCTGATTCAGCCTGGCGGGGAGCGACCTGAGCAGGAGCAGTCTGGGGAGGAGGGGAGAGGTCAGATGGGTCAGTAGAAAAGGAAGATTGGAAAGACTCAGTGACACTTGGGGTTGGGACTGAGGGGACAGGCAGGAGGGAAAGAAGGAGGATTTGGGATGAGTTGCATTGGGAACAGAGACTAGGGAGGGACTGACGTGTAAAAGAATGCCTGGATGTCAGGCACCTCAGACCATTTGCCCATTTTCCGACAAGAATTATTTAGATCTTGTGGGATGAAGAAATTGAAAGTGCCATTTTCAGGCTATTTGGAACCATTGTTGAGTTTGTATTGGGGTCAAGCGGTATTGCCGAAGAAAATAAGGCATTTAGGTTTTAGGTCAGTCGTGAGTTGAAGAGGTTTTAAGTTCTTGAGAACACAGGCTAAGGGAGAAAAGGGAGGAATGGAAGGTGGAAGGTGGCCCATAGTGAAGGAGGCAAGCCCAGAGAAGAGAGGGTGGAGACAAGGAGAGAAGGGGTGGGAGTGGGGGTACTTGCCCCCCAGGAGAGGTGGTGCTTGCCACCCAGGCAAAGTGGTACTTGCCACTAAGGTGAAGGATCCAGGCAGGTGTCCCCGCGGTGATCAGACACCTCTGAAATGTGGGTGAATAATCAGGCAGGCGTCCCTGCAGTGATTAAACACCAAGGGAAGACTGTCTTTCTGAGTCCGTGACTGGTGCTGGAGTTTTGGGTTCACAGATAAAACACGTTTCCTCTGTCTCTACCAGAAAAGGAAAGGAACTGAAATTAAGGGAAGGGAGAGATTGAAGGGTGGTGCCAAGATTGAAAGGAGAAAGATGTTGAGGGATAGTGAGAGAGGTTGGAGAAGAGAGTAAAAAGAGGCCGCTTACCCAATTCAAAATTGGTGAGATGTTCCTTGGGCTGGTTGGTCTGAGGACCAGAGGTCACAGATGGATCTTTCTCATGGAGCAAAGAGCAGGAGGACAGGGGATTGATCTCCCAAGGGAGGTTCCCTGATCTGAGTTATGGCACCAAATGTCACATGGTCTGTGTGAGGAGACCACCAAATAGGCTTCGTGTGAGCAATAAAGCTTTTCAATCACCTAGGTGTAGGCGGGCTGAGTCCGAAAAGAGAGTCAGCGAGGGGAGATAGGGGTGAGGCTGTTTTATAGGATTTGGGGAGGTAGTGGAAAATTACAATCAAAGAGGGTTTTTCACTTGTGGGCAGGGGCAGGGGTCACAAGGTGCACAGTGGTGGAGCTTCTGAGCCAGGGGAAGGAATTTCATAAGGTTAATCACTCAGTCAAGGTGGGGCAGGAACAAATCACAATGGTGGAATGTCATCAGGTAAGGCAGGAACCGGCCATTTTCGCTTCTTTTGTGATTCTTCACTTGCTTCAGGCCATCTGGGTGTATACGTGCAGGCTTGGGCTCAGAGGCCTGACAATAATATTTACTTGACATCTTGGTTTGAAGCTTGATCTGGTAGTGGTGTTTCCAATACCAATTGTTTTAATACTGGTAGTAACCATAATGATGATAATAGTAAGTAATGTGCTTTCTTTTAAAAGTTTTTAAATCTTGGTTGAGCGCTGTGGCTCATGCCTGTAACTCCAACAATTAGGGAGGTAAAAGGCAGGAGGATTGCTTGAAACCAGAAGTTTGAGACCAGCCTGGGCAATACAACAAGACCCCATCCCTAATTATTTTTTTAAAATTAGCTGGGCAGGGTAGCATATGCCTGTAGTCCTAGCTACTCAGGGAGCTGAGGCAGGAGGATTGCATGAACTCAGGACTTTGAGGCTGCAGTGAGCTATGACTGCACCCCTGCACTGCAGTCTGGGTGACAGAATAAGAACCTATCTCTAATAATAATAATAATAATAATAATAATAATAAAGTTTGTTAGGTTAAACCTTATCTTGGCATCCAGTTATCTTAGTGGGCACCCAAATCCCTTTTTAGGAGGAAGTTACCTTTTTTTGATAAGCCTCTAATATAGCAGGTGTGACCCTACAGACGTAGTGTTGGCAGGAACTCAAACAATAATAATATGTAATTAAGGCACTCTGTGTAAGAAAACTTAGAGGAGTTAATTTTCTTTGTTCCTGTGAGCACATGAGAAGAAAAAAAAAGAGAAGGTAATGAAAGTAGAGAGAGAAGAACTAGAAATGTGAGAAGCTGAAGAACTCTGTGGCGGGAGGGGTAGGGGTGGTGGGGGCATCCTGGCCTCTGGGGACTAGTATGGATTTAAACAGCATGACTCCCCTGCATCACACTAACCTCTGTAATATCCCACTAGGAATACAAACCCAGACCTGTATTTAGGTTGCTTTGAAGGAGGAGTTTAAGGTGAAGGGGCTGCTTCTTTAGTTTGGGAAAGTGGATATGAAGAAATAGCCATAAAAGGCAAAATTGGGACAAAATATTTTGGTAGAAACAAAATATTTAGAAGAAAATCAGTGCTATGGTGAGCATGAAAATTAAGCTCTCTGAGAATTTTCAAAACTCTTAGAGAGGGTTTGTGGCCAGTATTTTTAATTAATTTTATCTGGATTTTAGAGAGATCATACCTGACATCTGGTTTACATTCCTCATAGCATTTAATCTGTGGCCACAGATGGTATTGTCCTCGTTTTAAATTTTAAGAAACTGAAGCTCAGAGATATTAGTTTGTCTAAGTTCATATTGCTAGACAGTGTCTATAGAGTTACTGAACGTCTGTTTAATAGATAATGAAAGGCAGTTTAAAAGAGCTGTGTGTCTAATGCCATAGAGAAAAGGGAATAAAAAATTACTTAGAATAGATTTGGTTTCAAACACTCTTGCTGAAATGGGTAGTCCAAAAGTATGCAGCCATTTCTCAATTCACAGCAAAATCACTCTTGAAAGCAATTTTGAGAGAATAGGCTATGTCTCTTGATTTCAGCATCCTCAGAACTGACCCCTATGTCAGGAAGAAAATAGATCAAAATAGTTGTTCAATGACAAAGGACACAGGCATGTTTAGCAAAAAGAGAGGCTTAAGGCATGGGACAGTTGTCTTCAATTAACCAATTAAACATTTGCTGAAAATGTACGACTGCAAGAAATATTACCAGTGGCTATGGACACATAAGAGCAGAGTTCCTATCCCTGGGGATCCAGCATCTGGAAGGGGAGGGAAGGTAAACACCCTGAACTGCAAGCTAAGGCTGTATGTGCTATGGCCATGCCAAGTGTGCAAGCTCAGACATGCTGCGGCTCAGAGGAGAAAGAGATCACTTGGCAAAGGGCAACAGAATTCAGGGGCAAAATTAGATCCTAGATCGGGTTTAATTAGAAACCAGGAGGAGAGTCTAGTATCTAAGACAAAGGTATTGAAGTTAGAGATGTCGGACAGGTTACACTGCCTTGGCAGAGACCTGGGGATGAAAAAGATAGAGTGGCTTTCAACTCTAGAGTAAAGCTTATAAAGTTTATACTCTAGTTTCTGGGAAAACTTGAGCAAGAGTGGAACAGGATCACAATGGTATTCTGGGAAGATTAAGGTGTCAGAGGGTTTAGGAGTGGAGATAAACGGAAGCAGGGGAGACCGGTCAGTGAATGTAATTATTCAGGCGTGATGATGAGGGTGGGGCCAGGAAGGTTCAAGTGTAAACCATTGTGAAGGCTTTGGTCTCTCACTAGTTGGGGTCAGGGAGAGGGGTGCTGGCTGGGAGGAGGTGTAACAAAGTATTCAGAAAGGAAAACATAAAACAACAGTTCTGGCTAAATATGGCTTATGCAAATGTTCCATTTTTCAAAGATCTTGTAGGAAAGTCCCTGCTTTGTTATATTTCCTCTGCATGAACTTAGCTCTTTAATTCTTAATATAGGAGTGAGTCAAGGATGTGGCCAAATTGCCTGTGGAGACCAATAGCGGAGACTGGGAATAGGAAAAGCCTCACATCTAAGGCTCTTAAAAATGTGGATTTGAATCAGTTCTGACCTCTTAAAAGAACGCAATCTGAGTTTAGTTTCAGAAATGCAGTTTTGACCAAGACCCTAACGCAGATTGGCCGACCCTGTGTCAATGTACCAGGAAGTCTCCAAAAATGCCTCTCCACTGGGCTCGCCTTTGACTGTATAATCAGTTTCATGTGGATTTGGAGTAAACAGGCAGAATGTATAGTTGATGATGCACAGACTTGCACAATTGTGCTAATTACTTCTGGAGCATTATATGAATATTCCAGAGAAATTACTATCTCTTTAGAAAGTATATACCCATAGCAATGGTTTCCAAACTTTTCTATTATGAGGAACACTCATTAAAGTTAAAAAATATTACAGAAGAAAAGTTATATTTTACTACCCAATAATTGAGAAAAATACAGATGTGCATATAGATTAAAACCAAAAAGGATTCCTTGTTCTGAGAAAAGTTAAAGCCTAGAGATTTAAAACCACTGTTCCTATATCCAGCGATATCTTTAAATATCTTTTATCTTCAGTAGAATGTATATTTACCTGCAATTCACATGCAAAAATACCTACAAGTAACTCAGGGCCATCTTCTCTTGGACTGTAATAGGAGGAGGCTGACTAGATAACATCTAAGATTCCTTCTAGCTCTAATTCTTAAAGACTCTATGACTTAAGTGTCCTTCCCATCCCTTTGAAGTTTGAGAGCAAAGTGAGCAACATTGTGGCTTCACTAAGCTCTGTAACTTGGACAAGTTACTTAAATGTTTTATGCCAGTTTTCTCATCGGTAAAATGGTGACAATGAGGGTACATCCCTCATATGGCAGTTATATGGCAGTTGTATAATACATGTAAAGAATTTAGAACAGTGACTGGCAAATAGTAAGCACTAAATAAATGACAGCTACTGGTATAATAATGGTGATAGTTATTATTAATTTCAGAAGACCTGTGCTTGTATCTGGGTTCTGGTACCTAGCAGTAGTGTGCTATTCTAGTACCCTTCTTAGAGTTGGGCAAGAGTGGCCCCTACTCACACCCCATGCTTTAGAAGTCCCCACTCTGACCCTCCTCCAGCACCCTTTCTACAGTGCGAGAAGTTTACGGAATTAAGAAAACATGTCTTCTGAAGCCTCCCTTATAGACCACACTACTGAAACCGTCCCAAGCTTGCTTCCAGAACTTGTATGGACTTTTCCAGGTTTTCCTGAGGATGGGCTGTGTCTCAGTGTATGCACAAGGGTGTCCCATTTTTTTTAGGGTTTGGACTTGTAGGCTGGGGTATTCATACATGTATGTGAAAGGTGATTTGGTAAAGAGAAGGTGGGTGGACTGAAGGCTGGGGACCAACTCACCATGTGCCCCCAGTGTGGGACGCTGAAGCATCAAAGATTTCTAAATTCGAACCCCAGCTCATTATGAAGGTATGTCTGTCAATATAGAAATTGGAGCACATTTTATTTTGCAGTTTTAAAGCTTGAATTAAAATGCTTAAATATCTAGTTATAGCATATGTGGGCCTTCATTTGCATCTTTGCTTCATTCTTTACAAATAGTAGAGCTAGGTGTTTTTTTTAACCCTCAGGCTCCTCATGTGTAAAGTGGAATTAATTATGGCTGCCTCATACAATTGTGGTGAGGATTAAACATGACAACATATAATAGCACCTAGAACAATATATTCAATAAATTTCTCTTTTTCTCTGGATTACACTTGATTCCATAGACATATGTGTATTTCACTCAACTATTAGCCAATTCTACTACAGATGTAACATGAACAAAAGTAGACCATATAATAGACTAAGAAGCAAATGTCAATAAATTTCAATGATGCAGAATCATACAGGTTGATATCTGTTCTACTTGTTATAAGTTAATAATAAAAAGGTAAATTACTTAAAATCCCAATATGTTTAACAATTTAAAAATATTTAAATAACTCATAAGTTAAAAAGTCACATAGCTCTCACCACAAAAAATGATAAGTATGTGAGATAATGCATACATTAATAAGCTAAATTTAGCCATTCCATAATGTACACATATTTCAAAGCCATATGCTGTGCACAATAAATATACACAATTATTATTTGTCAATTTAAAAACTTAGTTTTTAAAAACCAAAAAGAAACTTTAAAGTATTCTAATTGAATAGAAATTAGACAATAGAAATATCAACGATTCGGGGTGCAGCAAAAGAATAACAAGGAAAATTGTAGTTTTAATGCTTATACTAGAAAAGCAAAGCAAGCTAAAAATTAAACTTAAGAAGTTAGAGAAAAATTGAAAGAATAAATCATAAGGAAGTAGAAAAAAGAAAATAATAAACTTCAGAACAGAAGTTAATAGAAACAAGGAATAAAAGAAGATCAAAGAAGATAAAAAAATAGATGAACATCTATGAGACTCATTGAGGAAAAAAGAAAAATGGTATAAATAGACAAAATCTGGAGTACATAAAGAATATCTCTAAAGATAGAGTAGGTAATTTTTTAAATTAAGAAAACATTAAGAACTTAATTAAAATATATTGGGTAATACTCAAAATAGCCAAAACAAATTCGCCAAAAAATTACTTGCCAAAGATTGTTTGCCAAATATTTCATAAGTCTAAAATATCCTTAATTTAAAAACCAGATAAATATTGGCAAGAAAGGCCGGGCGCGGTGGCTCACGCTTGTAATCCCAGCACTTTGGGAGGCCAAGGCGGGTGGATCACGAGGTCAGGAGATCGAGACCACAGTGAAACCCTGTCTCTACTAAAAATACAAAAAATTAGCCAAGCATGGTGGCAGGCGCCTGTTGTCCCAGCTACTCGGAGAGGCTGAGGCAGGGGAATGGCGTGAACCCGGGAGGCAGAGCTTGCAGTGAGCCGAGATTGCGCCACTGCACTCCAGCCTGGGCGACAGAGCAAGACTCCGTCTCAAAAAAAAAAAAAGAAAAATAATTGGCAAGAAAGAAAAACAGTCCAATCTCATTCACAAATATATGTGAACAAATCTTAAACATAATACTGTATAGCAACCAAATATAGAAGCAAATAAAAAATATAGCCTCATGCTCAGTTTAGGTTTATTCCTGCAATATAAGAGTGGAATTTATATTAGAAAATTTCTAACCATTAAATCACCATATTAACAGATTAGAGAAGAGAAACCATATAACCACTTCAATATTGCAAAAAGGAATTCATGATTTTTAAAATGGAAAGAAAAAACTTTCAGCAAGCCACAGAGGAGATTTCCCTTACTAAAAAGGAGTACCTTCCAAACATTGCAAGAAACATCATATTTAATGGGGAATCATTTGCTGCTATGTCTCTATAATCAGGAGTAATTCAATGATGCTGACTGACAATGTTGGCCGTGAAAATGCATCACTGGCATCTCCTGTGGGGGAGCAGAGTTGACTGAGTTGACTGACAGCCCAGCCCCAGTTGCTACCCCTCGGGATCTAACATGACTTTTTTTTTTTTTTTTTTTTTTTGAGACAGAGTCTCCCTCTGTCGCCCAGGCTGGAATGCAGTGGTGTGATCTCGGCTCACTGCAAGCTCCGCCTGCCGGGTTCACACCATTCTCCTGCCTCAGCCTCCCAAGTAGCTGGGACTACAGGCACCCACCACCACGCCCGGCTATTTTTTTGTATTTTTAGTAGAGACGGAGTTTCACTGTGTTAGCCAGGATGGTCTCCATCTCCTGACCTCGTGATCCGCCTGCCTAGGCCTCCCAAAGTGCTGGGATTACAGGTGTGAGCCACCGTGCCCGGCCTAAAATTCTACAGCTCTCTGTGTGATTATAATAATGATCACAACCTGTCACACAGATCTTACTACTGTGTATGACCCTTCTACCAGATGATTAACTCCTGAAAAATCAGTCATGGCCAGATACCTAACTCCTGAAAACTGCTCACAGCTTGTGCACAATACATGTTAGAATTAAATTAAGATCAAAACCTAACCTATTTATGCCTTGCAAATAACTGTAAAAACACACTAATACAAAACATTTTTACTTATTCCATCAGCCTTCATTACAGTGATAATAGAACAAGTATCAGTGTGGATCTAAACCCTGCAGTTTCAGTGAGCTGCAAGATGATTTCAGCTCTATATTTTCTTCAGAATTCTTCCCTGAAACCGTACACAATTCTTCCCTGAAAAAATAGTTCCAATATGTAATTAGCCTAGCATTACAGGCTAAAGGAAATTATTTACATCCAGCTTAAATTTGTCTTGCTGCAACATCAGTGTATTTTTCTTCTTCAGGGGAACTGGTGTAAACAAATGTGATTGGCTGATTCTTCCACAGAGGAACAGTCAATATTCTAGTTATCGTTAACCCAAGATTATTTCTTTCTGCCAATACTTGAGTGTTATTAAAAATTTTAATAAGAGCTGGTGGTGGTCCTGAACTATTACCACTGGCAAAGAGTCTGCTTCTCTGGTTAGGGTTTGCATTTCTCTCACATGTGGTGCTGTTCTAGGCTGTGCCACTTTGTCAGAGCAGGAGAGAGAGAGCGGGGTGGACCATTTGGCAAAATTCCCTGAGGTTACAGGCCACCATTTCCCCTTCCTGCTCTATTGAAACGTAACGACTGAGTCAAGCCCTAGCCATCCCCCAGGTTGGCCCTTTTGTGTACCAAACTACGACTGTTCACCAGACACTTAAAGATGATGGCCATAAGAAAGTTCTGGGAAAACTTGTGGGCTGGAGTCCTGATTCATGCACCAGGCATCAACAATAGCAGATGCAAACACAGAGAGCATTTGCACAGCAGGGTATGCTAGTATAAGTGATGATAAATGTAGCTTTTAGCTTTGTAATGCTGATAAAGGACTTGCCAAGAAACTCATTTTTCCTCAAAGGCAACTTGTTATTGCCAAATATCCTGCTCATCTGATTGGACAATGGTTCCTCTATTGTTCATCAATATGCATACAGTACAACTACTGACATTAACTTGTTTATTCAGAGGCGTTTACTTCCCTTCTCCCTCTCTCACTGGGTATTTGTTGTGTTTTAGAAAATAGTGAACTTGGCATTTAAAATGCTTAAACCCAGGTCCCAAGTTTATAGCTGTCTTATTTCCCATGGATTTAAAATGAGAGTATCACTGCAGATGGTTTCTGCAGCTACTGTTAACCCTAAATTGCTCTTACGGACCTCAAATACATCCAACCTTGAGAGACTCCGATAAAGGGATAATTTGTAATCTACAAACTATAAAGTATACTGTAGGTCCCCTCAGGGTTCCTACACTGCACTGCTCCAGGGACACCATTTATGTTGTATTCTGCATGAATGGTGCCCCTTTTGGGTTATGCAAAGCAGTGGCCTGGATATTATATGTAATACTTATACAAAAATAGCTACTATTTATTGATAAACTTACACAATTGTCTCAAATCCATACATTGCAAGAATGAATCACTATCTCTATTTTATAGATGCGAAGCTGGAAATTCAGAAAAGTGCAATAAGTTGTCCCACACTCACACCTGCCAAAAAAAAGTCAATAATTGAGGATGAGGCAATGAGGTTTTAAAATCTGTTTGACTCCAAAGTTTGAGTTTTCCTCATTATGCCATCAATATTAAACATACTTGCAGTAAATGGGTATTTCTTCATTCATTTAACAGATATTTGTTAAATGCCACTAGTAATAATAGTCAACAACTATTGAACGCACACTGTACACCAGGTTGGGGATGCAATGTGGAACAAAACCAACATGGCCCTTGCATGCATGCGGCTTAGTGGTAGGAAAAACATGAGCCCAATAAGACAACAGCTAGTATATTTGTGTTCAGTATGTGAAGGCATTGTTGTTAAGTGGCCTACATACATATGCTCATTTAATGCTCACACTAATCCTATGAGGTGGATATTATTTTTATCTCTATTTTGCAGTTGAAGAAACTAAGGAACAAGAGCAATTTACCTAGTATTGCACAGCTGGTCAATGACAGATCTGGGATTAAAATCCAGGGAGGCTAGCTCCAGAGTTCATGCACTTAGCTATTAGCTTACTAACAATGATCGTGTAAATCATTATCTCATGACTGCTGTGATAAATGTTATAAAGTAAAGGCATGATGTTAAAGCATACACATTGTATTTATTTTCATTCAAAGGGCATTAATCTCCTAGTTTTTATTAAAAACTTTACATACATTTATACAAAGAAGTTTAGGATGATACATATGTATATATGTGTGTGTGTTTATATATCAAATCTTTAAGCACTATTATCTCTGGATGGTAGAATTTCAAGTAATATCTGAAAATTTATTTTTAATGATTTTTATATCAAAATGTTAAAAATAGTAACTTATTGATTTTATCATATAAAATGAATACACTGTTTTCATTTGGGAAAAATGTCCCCACTTGATATAAAAACAAGGTTTTTATTTTAAAAGTTATCTTTCAGTGGGTCTGAGGAAAAGAAAAAGCTGATGTCCAAATGAGGAAAAAAAATTAGTGAATCTTTCCGTAAGACTTACCTTTGCAGTGAAACTACATAAAAATTGAGAACTACTCCATAAAATTTCTCAACTAAGCATTGAATAAGAGTTATTTGGCTTCAGAAGATCCATACTATACTCAAATTTTTGAGTAAAAATTTAACAGCAGATCTTGAATATTTAAATAAATATTTGCTTCACTTAAACCAAACAAGGCAAACACCAGAAAGGACCTGTTCTTCATGGCAGGCCATGCTATAATGTGGAAAAAGCAAAGCCTACACAGCCATTCAGAACTGAGTTTAAATCCTGACGCTTCCAGTTTCTAGTTAAATGGCATGCCCCATGTATTTAATCTCTCCAAGGCTCAATTTCCACATATGTACATACAATGGATGGTTGTTATGAGATTAAAGATCATTGTGAGATTGAACATCATGTGTGTAAGGTACTTGGCTCTTTGCTTAATAAATGTTAATTAATGAGGTAAATATTTTATTTTAATATGAACGCTCAGATTTATACCACAAAGCAGCTTAACCCCACTCCTCACCATTAACTTTTAGGTTCAGGGGTACATGAACAGGTTTTCTATATAGGTAAATTGTATGTCACAGGGGTTTGGTGTGCAAATTATTTCATCACCCAGGTAATAAGCACAGTGTCCTATGGGTACTTTTTGATCTTCACCCTCCTCCCACCCTCTGTTCTCAAGTAGGTCCCATGTCTATTGTTCCCTCCTTTGTGTCCATGTGTACTCAATATTTAGCTGTCACATATAAATGAGAACATGTGGTATTTGGCTTTCTGTTCCTGCATTCATTTGCTTAGGATAATGGCCTCCAGCTACATCTAAGTTGCTGCAAAGGACATGATCTTGTTCATTTTTATGGCTGCATGCTATTCTGTGATGTATATGTAGCACAATATTTTTAGCCAGTCTACCACTGATGGACATTTAGATTGATTCTGTGTCTTTGCTATTGTAAATAGTGCTGTAATGAACATATGCATGCATGTGCCTTTATGGTAAAACAATTTCTATTCCATTGGGTATATACCCAATAATGGGATTGCTGGATTGAAAGGCAGTTCTGTTTTATATTCTTTGAGGAATCACCACACTCTCTTCCACAATGGCTGAACTAGTTTACATTCCCACCAGCAGTGCCTAAGCATTCCCTTTTCTCCACAACCTTCACCAGCATCTGTTATTGTCTGACTTTTTAATAGTAGTCATTCCTACTGGTATTAGATGGTATCTCATTATGGTTTTGATTTGCATTCCTCTAATGATTAGTGATGTTAAACATTTTTTCATATGGTTGTTGGATGTGTGAATGTCTTATTTTGAAAAGCATCTATTCACGTCCTTTGCCCACTTTTTAACGGGGTTGACTTTTGCTCGTAAATTTGTTTAAGTTCCTTATAGATTCTGGATATTAGACCTTTGTCAGATGCATAGTTTGCAAAATTTTTCCATTCTGTAGGTTGTTTACTCTGTTGATAGTTTATTTTGTTGTACAGATAAACAGATAGTTTATCTGTACTGAGAGGTGACACCGTGCTGGCAGCCCTCACAGCCCTCGCTTGCTCTCGGCTCCTCCTTGGCCTTGGCGCCCACTCTGGCCGTGCTTGAGTGGGCCCTTCAGCCTGCTGCTGTACTGTGGGAGCCCCTTTCTGGGCTGGCCAAGGCCAGAGCTGTCTCTCTCAGCTTGGGGGAGGTGCGGAGGGAAAGATGAGGGCGGGAACCTGGGCTGTGTGCAGTGCTTGCAGGTCAGCGCGAGTTCGGGGTGGGCATGGGCTCGACAGCCCCGCACCTGGAGCGGCCGGCCCTGCCTGCCTGGGCAATGAGGGGCTTAGCACCCAGGCCAGCAGCTGTGGAGGGTACTGGGTCCCCCAGCAGTGCTGGCCCACTGGCGCTGTGCTTGATTTCTCACTGGGCCTTAGCTGCCTCCCCGCGGGGCAGGGCTCAGGACCTGCAGCCCGCCACTCCTGAGCCTCCTCTCCCTCTGTGGGCTCCTGTGGGGCCCGAGCCTCCCCAACGAGTGCCACCCACTGCTCCACGGCACCTGGTCCCATCAACCACCCAAGGGTGAGGAGTGTGGGCCCACAGCGCGGGACTGGCAGGCAGCTCCACCTGCGGCCATGGTGCGGGATCCACTGGGTGAAGCCGGCTGGGCTCCTGAGTCTGGTAGGGACTTGGAGAACCTTTATGTCTAGCTAGGGAATTGTAAATACACCAATAGGCACTCTGTATCTAGCTCAAGGTTTGTAAACACACCAATCAGCACCCTGTGTCTAGCTCAGGGTTTGTGAATGCACCAATCGACACTCTGTATCTAGCTACTCTGGTGGGGACTTGGAGAACCTTTGTGTCCACACTCTGTATCTAGCTAATCTAGTGCGGAGGTCGAGAACCTTTGTGTCTAGCTCAGGGATTGTAAATGCACCAATCAGCACCCTGTCAAAACACACCACTCGGCTCTCTGTAAAATGGATGAATCAGCAGGGTGTGAGTGGGGCCAGATGAGAGAATAAAAGCAGGCTGCCCGAGCCAGTAGTGGCAACCCACTGGGGTCCCATTCCACACTGTGGAAGCTTTGTTCTTTCGCTCTTTACAATAAATCTTGCTGCTGCTCACTCTTTGGGTCCACACTGCCTTTATGAGCTGTAACACTCACTGCAAAGGTCTGCAGCTTCAATCCTGAAGCCAACGAGACCACGAACCCACTGGGAGGAGCGAACAACTCCAGATGCCCCGCTTTAAGAGCTGTAACACTGCAAAGGTCCACAGCTTCACTCCTGAGCCAACGAGACCGCAAACTCACCAGAAGGAAAAAACTCGGAACACATCTGAACATCAGAAGGAACAAACTCCAGACACGCCGCCTTTAATAACTGTAACACTCACCGCGAGGGTCTGCGGCTTTATTCTTGAAGTCATTGAGACCAAGAACCCACCAATTCTGGACACAGTACAACTAAAGAGTTTCATTAGTCAGTCTGGTTTTTGTTACTATTGCTTTTGGTGTCTTGTCATGAAGTCTTTGCCAGGTCCTATATCCAGAATGGTATTTCCCAGGTTATCTTCCAGGGTTTTTATAGTGTTTGGTTTTAGATTTAAGTCTTTATTCCATCTTGAGTTATTTTTTGTATATGATGTAAGGAAGGGGCCCAGGTTCAACCTTCTGCATATAGCTAGACAGTGATCCCAGCACCATTATGGAATAGGGAGTCTTTTCTCCATTGCTTGTTTTTGTGGATTTTGTCAAAGATCAGATGGTTGTCAGTGTTCAGCATTATTTCTGGCCTCTGTATTCTGTTCCATTGTTTAACCCCTCTTTTGAGTGAAATGTATTATAAGCAGCAGTCAGTGGTTATTAAGGTGACTTCCATTTGTACATCTTTGCAGAGCCTTCCCTGGCTTTGGACTGCACTTCTCAGGGCTGACTCTGCAGATGAGGAATGAAGAAACAGTAACAGACAGAAAAGTCGCTAGGGGCTCAAGGAGCAGATCTTGGGGAAAAAAGAAAGAAGCCTGGAACGTCCATTCTATAGCATCAATTTACTTATTTTCAGACTATTGCCACCTGGCAAGTTTTAAATAACTTTCTACTGTATCTTTAATCCCACCTATTGGTCCCACCTATTGGTGCCTGGTAGGAAATAGGCACCAAATTTCTCCTACAAGAAAAATGTGGTTCTTTTCTGTTTACCAAGTGCTGGTAGATACAATGTATCAGGTGTTAGAAGCAGATGCTGTCTTCTTGTAAGATACATGAAAAAGACACAATGCTGAGACTCCTTAAGAACTGGAATGAAGAAATAAATGCGCTTTGGAAAATGGAGAGACTCTTACCCACTAAACCTTCATTGCGGATTTTATACTCTTAACTTTTCCTGCAAATTTTCCTCCTTGTAAATGACTGATGGCTTAAGGTAAAACAAGATTAAGCCAGAGGCTTGCTGGGGCTAACTGAGCTACTCTACAGTGACATGAGAAATTATTAACTGAACTTCTTTGAAGTATAATATACACATGGAAAAAGGTAGATATAAAAAAAATGTACAGCTTAATGCATTTTTACAAACAACACATCCTGTAGCCAGCATCCAGATCATTACCACTCCCCAGAGGATTCCTTCTTTACCTCTTCTGGGCATTAACTGTCCCCTCCTGACAAAGGTAGCCTCTCTTCTGATTTCTAACAGCACCATGAATTGGTCCCACCTATTTTTGAACTTTGTATATAGAGAGAATCTTTCAGTATGTGTTCTTTGGTCTGATTTCTTTCACTCAGCATTTTATGAGATTCATCCATGTAATTGTATGAAGACTGTTCACCATCATTGCTGTGTCTGTGTGTGCATTTATATACTTATTTATATATCAAATGTATTAATAGGTAAAAATTTTTATCAGATATGCTTTTTCAACACATAGAAGTTAAAAACAGCTATGAACTGATGTGAAGCTTTTCTTTTTCCAATTTTCTGACTTCCCAAAAAGTCTCCTAAATGAGTTAGGCAAGGAAACTTTTCGCTATAGAAAGGAAGATGTTGGATTCCTGTTAATTCTAGTTTGTTTAGATTTTTCCACAATGGGAGGTGTTAACAGGGGAAGAAGTATAATGCTGCCTGGGAAAGGCTGCCACTGTTAATCATCCAAGTATGTCAGCTCAATCTAACTGATTTCCTGTGCTTGAAGACAGGAAAAGAGGTTGCTGCCTGGCTGCTCCTGCCCTGTGTTACAAACCAAAGCTGGGGTCAGGCCCAATTGTAAAGTGGTTTAAATTGGTCTCTAGTGCCACCCCATTCTCCTTTCTATACCATCAGATACCCTCCCCTTATTGCTCACCAAGGAGCTTGTGATTATAGCCCTCCTCTTCATCGGTAAATACATATCACCTAAAAGTGATGTTTTTAAAAAAAATTATACTTTAAGTTCTGTGATACATATGCAGAACATGTAGGTTTGTTAAATAGGTATACACTTGCCATGGTGGTTTGCTGCACCCATCAACCCGTCATCTACATTAAGTATTTCTCCTAATGCTGTCCCTCCCCTAGTTCCCCATCCCACAACAGGCCCTGGTGTGTGATGTTCCCCTCCCTGTGTCCATGTGTTCTCATTGTTCAACTCCCACTTATGAGTGAGAACATGCAGTGTTTGGTTTTCCGTTCCTGTGTTAGTTTGCTGAGAATGATGGTTTCCAGCTTCATCCATGTCCCTGGAAAGGACATGAACTCATCATTTTTTATGGCTGCATAGTATTCCATGGTGTATATGTGCTACATTTTCTTTATCCAGTCTATCATTGATGGGTATTTGGGTTGGTTCCAAGTCTTTACTATTGTGAACAGTGCCGCAGTAAACATACGTGTGCATGTGTCTAGAGTAGAATGATTTATAATCCTTTGGGTATATACCTAGTAATGGGATTGCTGGATCAAATGGTATTTCTGGTTCTAGATCCTTGAGGAATCGCCACACTGTCTTCCCCAATGGTTGAACTAATTTACACTCCCACCAACAGTGTAAAAGCATTCCTATTTCTCCACATCCTCTCCAGCATTTGTTGTTTCCGGACTTTTTAATGATCACCATTCTAACTGGCAAGAGATGGTATCCCATTGTGGTTTTGATTTGCATTTCTCTAATGACCAGTGATGATGAGCTTTTTTTCATATATTTGTTGGCCACATAAATGTCTTCTTTTGAGAATTGTCTGTTCATATCCTTCGTCCACTTTTTGATGGGGTTGATTTTTTCTTGTAAACTTGTTGAAGTTCTTTGTAGATTCTGGATATTAGCCCTTTGTCAGATGGATAGATTGCAAAACTTTCTTCCATTCTGTAGGTTTCCTGTTCACTCTGATGATAGTTTCTTTTGCTCTGCAGTAGCTCTTTAGTTTAATTATATCCAATTTGTCAATTTTGGCTTTTGTTGCCATTGAGTTTGGTGTTTTAGTCATGAAGTCTTTGCACATGCCTATGTCCTGAATGGTATTGCCTAGGTTTTCTTCTAGGGTTTTTATAGTTTTAGGTCTCACATCTAAGTCTTTAATCCATCTTGAGTTAATTTTTGTATAAGGTGTAAGGAAGGGATCCAATTTCAATTTTCTGCATATGGCTAGCCAGTTTTCCCAACACCATTTATTAAATAGGGAATCCTTTCCCCATTGCTTGTTTTTGTCAGGTTTGTCAAAGATCAGATAGTTGTAGATGTGTGGCATTATTTCTGAGGCCGCTGTTCTGTTCCATTGGTCTATATATCTGTTTTGGTACCAGTACGATGCTGTTTTGGTTACTGTAGCCTTGTAGTATAGTTTGAAGTCAGGTGGTATGATGCCTCTAGCTTTGTTCTTTTTGCTTAGGATTGCCTTGGCTATATGGGCTCTTTTTTGTTACCATATGAAATTTAAAGTAGTTTTTTCTAATTCTGTGAAGAAAGTCAGTGGTAGTTTGATGGGGATAGCATTGAATCTATAAATTACTTTGGGAAGTATGGCCATTTTCATGATATTGATTCTTCCTATCCATGAGCATGGAATGTTTTCCCATTTGTTTGTGTCCACTTTTATTTCTTTGGGAAGGAGTTTGTAGTTCTCTTGAAGAGGTCCTTCACATCTCTTGTAAGTTGTATTCCTAGGGATTTTATTCTCTTTGTAGCAATTATGAATGGGAGTTCACTCATGATTTGGCTCTGTGTTTGTCTATTATTGGTGTATAGGAATGCTTGTAATTTTTGCACATTGATTTTGTAACCTGAGACTTTGCTGAATTTATTTATCAGCTTAAGGAGATTTTGGGCTGAGATGATGGTTTCTAAATAAACAATTATGTCATCTGCAAACAGAAACAGTTTGACATCCTCTCTTCCTATTTGAATACTCTATTTAATTCTCTTGCCTGATTGGCCTAGCTAGAACTTCCAATACCATGTTGAATAGAAGTGGTGAGAGAGGGTATCCTTGTCTTGTGTCGGTTTTCAAAGGGAAGGCTTACAGCTTTTGCCCATTCAGTATGCTATTGGCTGTGCGTTTCTCATAAATAGCTCTTATTATTTTGAGATATGTTCCATCAATACCTAGTTTATTGAGCGTTTTTAGAATGAAGGGGTGTTTAATTTTATTGAAGGCATTTTCTGCCTCTATTGAGATAATCATGTGGTTTTGTCACTGGTTCTGTTTATGAGCTGGATTACATTTATTGATTTGCGTATGTTGGACCAGCCTCACATCTCAGGGATGAAGTCGACTTGATTGTCTTGGGTAGCTTCTTGATATGCTGCTGGATTTGGTTTGCCAGTATTTTATTGAGGATTTTCACGTTGATGTTCATAAGGGATATTGGCCAGAAATTTTCTTTTTTTATTGTGTCTCTGTCAGGTTTTTGTATCAGGATGATGCTGGCCTCGTAAAATGAGTTAAGGAGGAGTCCCTCTTTTTCTATTCTTTGGAATAATTTCAGAAGGAATTGTACCAGCTCCTCTTTACCTCTGGTAAAATTTGACTATGAATCCATCTGATCCTGGGCTTTTCTTGGTTGGTAGGATATTAATTACTGCCTCAATTTTAGAACTTGTTATTGGTCTATTCAGGGTTTCAACTTCTTCCTGGTTTACTCTTGGGAGAGTGTATGTGTCCAAGAATTTATCAATTTCTTCTAGATTTTCTACTTTATTTGCATAAGGTGTTTATAGTATTTTCTGATGGTATTTCTGTGGGATCAGTGGTGATATCACCTTCATCATTTTTTATTGTGTCTATTTGATTCTTCTCTCTTCTTTATTAGTTCTTCTAGTGGTCTATCTATTTTGTTAATCTTTTCAAAAAATCAGCTCCTGGGTTCACTGATTTTTTTGAAGGGTTTTCATGTCTCTGTCTCCTTCAATTTTGCTCTGATCTTAGTTTTTTCTTGTCTTCTGCTAGCTTTTGAATTTGTTTGCTCTTGCTTCTCTATTTCTTTTAATTATGATGTTAAAGTGTTGACTTTAGATCTTTCCCACTTTCTCCTGTGGGCATTTAGTGCTATAAATTTCCCTCTAAACACTGCTTCATTTGTGTCCCAGAGATTCTGTTACATTGTGTCTTTGTTCTCATTGGTTTCAAAGAACTTATTTATTTCTGCCTTAATTTTATTATTTACCCAGTAGTCATTCAGGAGCAGGTTGTTCAGTTTCCATGTAGTTGTGCAGTTTTGAGTGAGTTTCTTAATCCTGAGTTCTAATTTAATTGCACTGTGGTCTGAGAGACTGTTTGTAATGATTTCAATTGTTTTGCATTAGTTGAGGAGTGTTATACTTCCAGTTATGTGGTCAATTTTAGAGTAAGTGTGATGTGGTGCTGAGAAGAATGTATAGTCTGTTGATTTGGGGTGGAGAGTTCTGTAGATGTCTATTAGGTCAGCTTGGTCCAGGGCTGAGTTCAAGTCCTGAATATCCTTGTTAATTTTCTGTCTTGTTGATCTGCCTAATATTGACAGTGGGGTGTTAAAGTCTCCCACTATTATTGTGTGGGGGTCTAAGTCTCTTTGTAGGTCTCTAAGAACTTGTCTTATGAATCTGGGTGCTCCTGTTTTGGGTGCATATATTTTTAGGATAATTAGCTCTTCTTGTTGCATTGATCCCCTTATGTTCATTTAATGCCCTTCTTTGCCTTTTGTGATCTTTAGTGGTTTAAAGTCCTTTTTATCAGAGACTAGGATTCCAACCCCTGCTCTTTTTTTGCTTTCCATTTGCTTGGTAAATATTCCTTCATCCCTTTATTTTGAGTCTATGTGTGTCTTTGCATGTGAGATGGGTCTCCTGGATACAGCACATTGATGGGTCTTGACTCTTTATCCAATTTGCCAGTTTGTGTCTTTTAATTGGGGCATTTAGCCCATTTACATTTAAGGTTAATACTGTTATGTGCAAATTTAATCCTGTCATTATGATGCTAGCTGGTTATTTTGCCTGATAGTTAATGCAGTATCTTCATAGTGTTGATGGTCTTTACAATTTAGTGGGTTTTTGCAGTGGCTGGTACGGGTTTTTCCTTCCCATGTTTAGTGCTTCCTTCAGGAGCTCTTGTAAGGCAGGCCTGATGGTGACAAAATCTCTTGGCATTTGCTTGTCTATAAAGGATTTTATTTCTCCTTTGCTTATGAAGCTTAGTTTGGCTGGATACGAAATTCTGGATTGAAAATTCTTTTCTTTAAGAATGTTGAATATTGGCATCCACTCTCTTCTGGCTGGTAGGGTTTCTGCAGAAAGATCTGCTCTTAGTCTGATGAGCTTCCCTTTGTGGGTAACCGGACCTTTCTCTCTGGCTGCCCTTAACATTTTTTCCTTCATTTCGACCTTGGTGAATCTGATGATTATGTGTATTGGGGTTGCTCTTCTTGAGGAGTATCTTTGTGGTGTCCTCTGTATTTCCTCAATTTTAATGTTGGCCTCTCTTTCTAGGTTGGGGAGGTTCTCCTGGATAATATCCTGAAGAGTGTTTTTCAACTTGGTTCCATTCTCCTTGTCAGTTTCAGTTACACCAATCAAACGTAGGTTTGGTCTTTTCACATAGTACCATGGAAGCTTTGTTTGTTCCTTTACATTCTGTTTTCTCTAATCTTGTCTTCACACTTTATTTTATTAAGTTGATCTTCAATCTCTGATATTCTTTCTTCCGCTTGATCAATTTGGCTATTGATACTTGTGTATGCTTCACAAAATTCTTGTGCTGTGTTTTTCAGCTGCATCAGGTTACTTACATTCTTCTCTAAACTGGTTATTCTAGTTAGCAATTCCTCTAACCTTTTTTCAAGGTTCTTAGCTTCCTTGCATTGGGTTAGAACATGCTCCTTTAGCTCAGAGGAGTTTGTTATTACACACCTTCTGAAACCTACTTCTGTCAATTCGTCAGACTCATTCTCTGTCCAGTTTTGTTCTCTTACTGGTGAGGAGTTGTGATCCTTTGGAGGAGAAGAGGCATTCTGGTTTTTGTAATTATCAGCCTTTTTGTGCTGGTTTTTCCACATCTTCATGGATTTATCTATATTTTGTCTTTGATGTTGGTAACCTTCGGATGGGGTTTTTGTGTGGACGTCCTTTTGTTGATGTTGATGCTATTCCTTTCGTTTGTTAGTTTTCCTTCTAACAGGCCCCTCTGCTGCAGGTCTGCTGAGTTTCCTGGAGGTCCACTCCAGACTCTGTTTGCCTGGGCATCACGAGCGGAGGCTTCAGAACAGCAAAGATTACTGCCTGTTCCTCCTCTGGAAGCTTCGCCCCAGAGGGGCACCTGCCACATGCCAGCTGGAGCGCTCCTGTATGAGGTGTCTGTTTATCCCTGCTGGGAGGTGTCTCCCAGTAAGGAGGCACAGGGGCCAGGGACCCACTTGAGGCAGTCTGTCCCTTAGCAGAACTTGAGCGCTGTGCTGGGAGGTCCGCTGTTCTCTTCAGAGCTGGCAGGCAGAACATTTAAGTTTGCTGAAGCTGCACCCACAGCCATCTCTTCCCCCAGGTGCTCTGTCCCAGGGAGTTGGGAGTTTTATCTATAAGCCCCTGACTGGGGCTGCTGCTTTTCTTTCAGAGATGCCCTGCCCAGAGAGGAGGACTCTAGAGAGGCAGTCTGGCTACAGAGGCTTTGTCATGCTGCGGTGGGCTCTGCCCAGTTTGAACTTCCCGGAGGCTTTGTTTACACTGTGGGGGGAAAACCACCTACTCAAGCCTCAGTAATGGTGGACCCCCCTCCCCCCACCAAGCTTGAGCATCCCAGGCCAACTTCAGACTGCTGTGCTGGCAGCGAGAATTTCAAGCCAGTGGATCTTAGCTTGCTGGGCTCCATGGGGGTGGGATCCACTGAGCTAGACCACTTGCCTCCCTGGCTTCAGTCCCCTTTCCAGGAGAGTGAACACCTCTGTCTCGCTGGTGTTTCAGGTGCCACTGGGATATGAAAAAAAACTCTTGCAGCAGCTTTGTGTCTGCCCAAACAGCCGCCCAGTTTTGTCCTTGAAACTCAGGGTCCTGTTGGCATAGGCACTGGAGGGAATCTCCTAGTCTGTGGGTTGTGAAGACCGTGGGAAAAGCATGGTATCTAGGCTGGAGTGCACCATTCCTCACAGCACAGTCCCTCACTGCTTCCCTTGGCTAGGGGAGGGAGTTCCCTGACCCCTTGTGCTTCCTGGGTTAGGCAATGCCCCACCCTGATTTGGCTTACCCTCTATGAGCTGCACCCACTGTCTAATGAGTCCCTATGAGATGAGCCAGGTACCTCAGTTGGAAATGCAGAAATCGCCCACCTTCTGCATTGATCTTGCTGGGAGCTGCAGACCAGAGCTGTTCCTATTCAGCCATCTTGCCAGCCACTGGCCCTAAAAGTGGTTTTAACTGTGTGGTTTTGATTGCTTCTCCATCACTTATTACCCCTGTTGGCACCAGTAGAGAGATAAATAAGTGACTTTCCTAGACACTTGCCATGACCCTTTGTATTTAACTGTGTCTTTATATTACAGACAATTGTAGATTAAGTATCTTCAAAGGAGAGGAATAACAGTTGGCCAGCCTATTAAGATATAGAGAATCCTAGTGAGAATATTAATCTTCTATAGGTAATGAAAGCAATTTGTAATTTCATACCAAAGACTAGGGTCTGTTGGTATCATCACCATTCTTGGGAATTGTGAAGTGAGTTATGTGCATGGAAGTGGGAGGAGTCAAAAATCTGGAGCTTTCCTCTGGGTCTCTCTTTTTTTTTTTTTTCTGAGACAGGGTCTCACTATGTTGCCCAGGCTTGTTTCAAACTCCTGAGTTCAAGCAATCCTCTTGCCTTGGCCTGCCAAGTGCTGGGATTATAGGCATGCACTGCACCTGGCACAGTCTCTCTTGATCTCCTGTTTTCATGGTCACATTTAGGAAACTCAGCTCACCTCACCCTTGAAAATACTGGTCATATTTTCCATTTTCTTAGTTTTTTGGTGTCCTATGGTAGGTGGTTGTTTGATAAATTTGTCTTGTACAAAGCAGATGCTCAACAATAATGATAATATGGAATGTCTACCACTCTTAGGGATGTTGACATTGGAGCAGAAGATGCTGAGTGCTTCAATCCAAAGAATAATTATTAAGTTTATTGGTTAGAATAAAAATAATAATAGGCATAACTTTATACAGCATTGGTTATGTTTCAGGCACTATTTTAACACTATAAATGCATTCTTGTTTCATCTTCTTATCCTCATTTTATGGATGATGCATTTGCTGAAGATCATACAGCTGATAAATGGAAGAATTGTAATTCACTTGATCTTAGCCAAAAGGCTGAGAAGCAATGCAGAATTGTAATTCAGTTCTAGCCAAATCTGTCTGATGCAGGAGCCGAGTTCTCAACCATTATAATATAGGGACTCTGTTTTGTATTGTGTATTTATTTTTCTGCAGTAGTAATTCTGCTTTTTACTGCATATAGCCACTATTTTCTTGCTCTGTCACTTATTTCATTGAACTTGTGTTTTCTCCTACTTGTTCCTGTTCTGATGCCATATCCTCTTTAATCTCACTGGGCATAGGAGATAGCCAGTTGTGTAGAATATTCTTCTGATTCATAAAGAGAACCTCAGAGGAAAGGCGTTTCTCAGCTCTTGACTTTTTGTTTCTTTTCATTATAAAGCATTTGTTTTCTGTACTATTTAGTCTCCATGATTTTGACTTGTTGATCCTCATTGCTATTTACAAATCTAAAAAGACGGTTATAACTACTTGTCTTAAGTGTTGGTATTTGAAGCTTCCTAGGACAAGGCTGAAGTAGCAGGCCACATGGGGTGACAGCATTGACCCATGCCAGGTGGGCTGCCAGGGTTTCATTAACTAGGACCTGGGGTACAGGTCTTGGATCCCATTTCTGAGGTATGGTTGTGCATAGATTTTCCCACCACACACATCTGGCTACTGAGATTAGACAAGTTAGAGGAGAAAGCCAGACTGTGACAAAGTCTTACTTGGTTGTGAGGCAGGGTAGAGGCTTTATGTTACTATTGTTGTAGTTACTGAAAAATATTTAAAGTAATAACATTGGAGACAAGCAGGTTGCTGACATTGCTACTTATTCCACGATATTCTTGAAATCCTGCAGTCTGAACCTCCAGCTGTGGAATTTTTCACAAACTGTGACAAACTGAGATGTTTTGGAGGAGAAGCATACCTGAAATCACACCACAGTTGCTGCCAACTTTGCCTAAACACAGAGCCCAGTGGTGCTGGCATCTGTGAACACCCATCATGCACTTCACTGTGACTGTAGCACTTGACTTTTGCAGGTTTATACCAAGGTCATATATATTTTGTGAGGGTTTGAGACATAGTTGTGCCTCTATAGCGGTACACAGAGGAATGCATGCTGGTTGAGCTTTTGGACAAAGAGAGTCTTGGAAATCTGCATGATGATGTGAAAAGAACGTAGGCTTTGAAGTCAGACTTGTCACTCTTGGCTTTAAAAACTGGCTGTAATATTACTAGTTCTGTGATCTTGGGTTTGGCAAATGACATGTTTAGTTTCAATTTTATCATCTGTAATATGCCAATCACACAGCATATAATCAAGATGTCAAGCTAATAATTACGTATTTTAAGTCAGTGTCTCTCACTAGTCCAAGGTTCATGAGAATTGAGATTTCATGTCTTGCTCGTTGCTATATTCTTACTATACCTAGTACAGTGTCTAGCAAGGACAAAGTGTTCAATAAGCATTTATTACGTTAATAAGAAGCTCTGCAATAAAACTGCTGGAGTTTTAATTGGAATTGCATTACATGCATAGATCAATTTTAGGAATATTTACATTTTTATGAGTACACACTTTAGGATTCATGAACATACCTTTATATTTAGGTTTTCTATGTTTTCAATAAAATTTTATATTTTTGCTCTAAAGATATTAACATCTTTTGTTAGATTTATTCCTAGGTATCTGAAATTTTTACTGTACTGTAAAAGCCTTTTTATAAAAATAGCACATTTTAAAATTTTCGTGTTGATACTTAGAACTGCAACTCAAATGTATATATTATTTTTTAAGGAGCCATTTTTTAACTTTTCTTACTATTCTAGTAATTTTTCTGTAGATTCATTGAAGTTTTCTACCCAATTATATCATTTGCAAATAAAGACAATTTTATTTCCTACTCCACAATCCTTGTATCTTTTCTTTTTTCTTTTTTCCTTATTGCCTTATCTAGGACATCTAGTACAATATTGCATAGAGATAGAAATAGTGAGATCCTGTCTTGTTACTCATCTTACAGGGAATAGTTATAGTGTTTCACCATTAAGTGTAATGCCCGTTACGGGTTTTCTTTGTAGATACCATTTACGTATTATAGCAGTTCCCTGTCATTATAATTTTTTAAATAAATAAATGTTAGTTTATTGAACTTCTTTGTATGTTGAAAAGATTACCTTTTGAATTATCTTCAATCTGTTAAAATGTAGATAATTGTATCACTGATAATGTTAAATAAATTTTGCATTCCTGGGGTAAATCCAAATTGTTTACGGTGCACTATGCAATCTCTTTATTGTTTACATAGGTCACATAGGGAAAATTAAACTCAGAGAAGTTGAGCTACTTGCCCAAGGCCACATAGCCCAAGTATTTGTAAAAAGCAGATGACTGAGGGCCAGACATGATGGTTCATGCCTGTAATTCCAGGACTTTGGGAGGCTGAGGCAGGGGGATAGCTTGAGTCTAGAAGTTTGAGACAGGCCTGGGCAATATGGCAAAACTCCATTTCTACAAAAAATGCAAAAATTAGCCAGGCGTGGTTGCGCATGCCTGTAGTCCCAGCTAACTGGGAGGCTGAGGCAGGAGGATTGTTTGAGCCTGGGGTGCAGAGTTTGCAGTGAGGTGAGATTGTGCCATTGCACCCTAGCCTGGGTGACAGAGCAAGACCTTATCTCAAAAACAAAAACAAACAAACCAAAAAACAACACACACACACAAGCAAACAAACAAAAACTGAAACCTTGAAGTTCTGAGTAATATAGCCTGGATGAAATGGATTAATCATAAAAGGTGTCTAGGTATTGCCAGCAGACCACTTTATTTAGAAAGAAAGAACCACTCTGCTCCTTGGATAACATCACTTGAAACTAAACTGTCATGCATTACTGCCCTCTGGGATCCCAAAGTTTCATTTAGGGTCATTGCAGGATCCCCATTATCTCTTAAGTAAATCCTCAGGGAAGCTATTAAACCTCTGGGTAAGACAATTCTCTCTTATTAGAAGCCAGGATCATATAATTATTTGAGGATTAAAAAATTGGGCTTGATTTGGTTTTTCCAGCTAACTGACTTTAGACAGTTGCTATTTTCCATTTATTGATTATATTATAATCTATTGTTTAATATCACCGTTGGAGTATGTATGTATTTCAGTCAGTGACTCATTTTGGTAACTAAGATATTTGGTTGTCAAAAGTATTACTCCTAAATACATATTAAGTTTTTTAAGAATTATATTCAAATTCACATTTACCAGACCAGAATTCCTCTCTTTGAATTTAGTGTGCTTCTAGCAATGCAGTCTCTGGCACACAGGGTTATTAAAAGACCCTAATTTTCTAAACAAGCGAACTAACCAGTCCTGCAGGTAGAAGGCAGATAGAAGGTGAACAAGTACAAAAGCCGCAGCCATGAAACCCAGGGAACAGTCAGTGTTTGTGTCTTAGACACCTATATTTTCATTTATTTATTTTTAATAGGCTTTATTTTTAGAGCAGTTTCGGGTTCACAACAAAATTGAGCAGAAGGTACCGAGATTTTCCATGTATTCCCTGCCCCCACTCATCCATAGCCTCCCCCATTATCAACATCCGCTACCAGAGTGGTACATTTGTTACAATTCATGAACCTACATTGACACATCATTATCACTCAAAAGTCCATAGTTGACACTAGGGTTCACTCTTGGTGTTGTGTATTTTATGGGTTTGGACAAATGTACAATGATGTGTGTCCACCATTATGTTATCATACTGCCCCAGAAATCCTCTGTGCTACACCTGTTCATTCCTCTCCTCGCCATAACTTGGCAACCATTAGTATTTTTACTGACTCCATAGTTTTGCCTTTCCCAGAATGCCATATAGTTGGAATTGTATAGTGTGTAGTCTCTTCAGACTGGCTTCTTTAACTTTGAGCAATATGAATTTAAGTTTCCTCCACATCTTTTCATAGCTTGATTGCTCATTTCTTTTTAGCACTGAATGACATTCCATTGTCAGGATGTACCAGTTTATCCATTCACCCACTTAAGGAAATGTTGGTTGCGTCCAAGTTTTGGCAATTATGAATAAAGCTACTATAAACATCCATACATACGTTTTTGTGTGGACATAAGTTTTCAACTCCTTTGGGTAAAAACCAAGAAGTGTGATTTCTGGAATGAATGTTAAGACTATGTTTAGTTTTGTAAGAAACTTCCAAACCGTCTTCCAAAGTGGCTGTACTATTTTTCATTCCCGCTAGCAGTGAATGAAAGTTCCTATTGTTCCACATCCTTTGTGTTGTCACACAAAGGATGTCAGCATTTGGTGTTGTCAGTGTTCTCGATTTTGGTCATTCTGACAGCTGTATAGTGGTATTTTATTGTTCTTTTAATTTGTATTTCCCTGATAACACATGGTGCAGAGCATCTTTTCATGTGATCATTTGTAAGCTGCACATATTTTTTGGTGAGGTGTCTTGTAAGATCTTTGACCAACTTTTTAACTGGGTGGTTTGTTTCTCAATGTTAAGTTTGAAATATCTTTGTATATTTGGCTATACAAACATTTAGGTCTTAGTAGCAAATAAACTTTAGAATCAGTTTGTTGATATCGACAAAATAACTTGTTGGGATTTTGATCTTGATTGCATTAATTCTAAAGATCAAGTTGGGAGGAATTGATACCTTAATAACATTGAGTCTTCCTACTCGTAAACATGAAATATCTTTCAGTTTATTTAGTTCTTTGATAATCTCTCATTTGAATTTTGTAGTTTTCCTCATTTTCCTTCTGTCTAAAGAGCTTTTAAAGACATTTTTTGCAAGGCAGGTCTACTGACAAGAAATTATCTCAAATTTGCTTGAGAAAGTATTTCTCCCTCACTTTTGAAGGATTATTTCACACAGTACAGAATCCTAGCCTGGTTGTTGGTTTTTTTTCCCTCAATTCTAAATATTTCACTGTATTCTCTTCTTGCTTGAAAGGTTCTCAAGATAAGTAGGACGCAATTCTTATTTTTTTCCTCTATAAGTGCTATGGTTTGAATATGGTTTGTTTGTCCCCATCAAATCCTGTGTTAAAATTTGATCCCCATTGTGGTGGTGGTGGTGGGAGGTGAGGCCCAGTGGGAGGTGTTTCAGTCATGAGGGTGGATCTGGTACAAATGGTTTGGTGCCATTCTTGTGGTAGTGAGTGGGTTTCCACTCTGGTGAGACTGGTTTAGTTCTCACAGGAATGGATTAGTTTCCTCTGAGGGTGAGTTGCTGTAAAGCCAGGATGCCCCTCAAGACTGGTTCCTCTTCACATGTGCCCACTTCCCCTTTGACCTTCTCCACCATGTTTTTTGACACAGCACAAAAGCCCCACCAGAAGAGGAGCAGATGTTGGCATCATGCTTCTTATACAGTCTACAGAATAGTGAGCCAAATAGCTCTCCTTTCTTTACAAATTACCCATCCTCAGGTATTCTTTTATAGCAATACAAAATGGACTAAGATACTAAGTAAGGTATTTTTCCCCCCTGGCTTCTTTTGTGATTTTTTTCTTTATCTTTGATTTCCTGTAGTCTGACAGTGATAAACCTAGGGATATTTTGCGGGGGGATTTATCCTTTTTGATATTCTCTGAGATTTCTGTATCTGTGGCTTGGTGTCTGGCATTAATTTGGGGGAAATTATTAGTCGTTATTGTTTCAGATAACCTTCTAGTCCTTTGTCTTTTTCTTCTCTTTATGGTATTTCCATTACTTCCATATTATATCCTTTGTAGCTGTTCTGGGTTTTTTCAGTCTTTGTACTCTTTGCTTTTCAGATTTGAAGGTTTCTGTTAAGATAGCCTCAACGTCAGAGATTCTTCCCTGAGTTGTCTCCAGTCTACTAGTAAGCCCATTGAAGGCATTCTTCCCTTCTGTTACATGATTTTTATCTCTATCACTTCTTTTTGATTCTTTCTTCCATCTCTCTGCTTACATCATCCATATATATATTCATGCATGCTCCCTACTTTATCCATGAGAGCCCTTAGCATATAAGTCATAGTTGTTTTAAATCTTCATCTGATAATTCCAACATCCCTGCCATATCTGAGTCTGGTTTTGATGCTTGCTCTGTCTCTTACAAATGTGCTTTTTACAACTCTTACAAATTGGTATGCCTTATAATTTTTTACTGATAGCCAGTCATAATGTATCCTGCACTGTTTCCCATAGAGATGATTACTTCAGTAAGTTGTGATTTTCTCTATTCTCCTGTTAGTCTCTTTAATTTGGCGGTGGGGGATGGGGGTGGTGGCAGCAGTTTTCCCTGTGACCTCGCCTCTCTTATGGATCTAAGAAAAGCTTCTGATTTTTCAGTTTGTTCAGCTTTTTACTTATTGTTACATGGAGTGACAATCTTTAATATTCTTAAATGCTAGACTGGAAAGCAGAAGTCCTTTACTTATTTTTCACCTTTATTGAGCCTGCCACCTTTCATGACTCACTGCTAGGGACTGCACCAAAGTCTTCAAGCTGTGAAGTGGCAAGAGGTGACATCCAAGGACATCTTTATGCAATGTCCTAAGTTTTTTGTGTTACTCCCCAAACATTATATATTGGGTAAGCTCCATAGTAATTAAAGTTAGAAAAATGAGATTTGTTGTTGTTGTTCTCTACCAGCTTGGCCAGATTTCTTAAAGTGGAAAATGTTGGAACAGGAGTAGGGGAATGGTCACCATCATATACTGTTGGCAAGAGTTCAAATTTATACTTTTATTTGAAGGATAATTAAATAATATCTGTCAATATTTCAAGTGCACATATACTTTGGTCTAGTAAATTCACTTCTAACAATTCTCCAAGAGAAATTATGGGACAAATATAGGTAAAGACACATATTCTAGAATGTTTTGCAGTTTTGTGTATGATACAAGAATTTATAAATAGAAAGATTTTCATCCATATGGGATATTTTGAATACATGATGGTGCATTATACAATGAAATATTATGCAGCCACCATAAAGAATGATAGAGACATATTTATTAACATGAAAATATGTCCTTAATATACGACTTAACTTAAAAAACTAAAATACAAAAGTAAAGCTTAAACCTATTTTTGTTGAAAATTATCTGTGAATATATGAATTTTAAAATTCTAAAAGCATACCAACATGTTAATAGTGGTTGTTTTGGATGATTGCTTTCTTCTTTATGTCTTTCTGGTATGAGTCTTTTATAAGAGAAACATAACTTTTCTATTTTTATTTTAGAAAAAGACTGTTTTTGTGAAAATTTGTTTTTATGAATTACATTGACAGATGAGTTACAAAATTTAAAAGTTTTATTTTAATAACAAAAAGAAAAACAGCAAGCTCTAAAGAACACTTATTAAGCCAAGTTTAAGTACAAACAAGTCTCCTAAATTCAAATCCCCAATGACACCGTTTCCTCCCTCGTCATTGTTCAAAGGAAAGCAAATCCCTAGGAGGCTATTGTACCTTTTGGTAAGACAATTCCCTCTTATCAGGAGCCAGGATCACAGAATTATTTGAGGATTAAAAAAAAGGACTTGATTTGATTACTTCCAGCCAAGTGTCTTTATATAGCTGTTATTTTTCCGTTTCTTTATTTTATTATAATCCATTGTTTAATGTCACAGTTGGGGTTTATATATATTTCAGTAAATTCCCCGTTTTGATAACCAAGATATTTGTAAGAAAAGGAAATGATTTTTAAGCAGATGTGTCAATTTTGAAACACTGTTCAAAATTACCTTTTCACTTATAGGACTCATTCAGGGGCACCGTGGCCAGTGGTAGATGCAATTAAAGTTGCGTGTATTCTATTCATACCTGGAGAATATGTATTCTCTCTGTAAGAACCCACTGGTTCAACTGTACAGGGAAACTCATCTTAGCCCCAAATTCAGAGCAGAGATACTGCTCAGGAAGCCATTTCCAAAAATACATCTCCAAATTTAACCGAAAGAAATCTACTATATCTTAAGTTCTATTACATTTTTGTTATTAAATGAAAAATTATTAATGGATAACATGCCTTGCATGTGATGGGAAGAAAACATGGGTTTATGGCTCTTGAATGTGAAGACATTTAATGAGCTCTAGGCTAATAGGGTTTGTGGAGAGGATGCCAGTCCCACTAAGACAATGGAGAAGCAGTGGTTTTTTTTTGTTTTTTTTTGGTTTTTTTGAGATGGAGTTTTACTCTGGTTGCCCAAGATGGAGTGCAATGGCATGATCTTGGCTCACTGAAACCTCCACCTCCCAGGTTCAAGCGATTCTCCTGCCTCAGCTTCCCAAGCAGCTGGGATTACAGGCACTCCCCACCATGCCGAGCTAATTTTTGTACTTTTAGTAGAGACGGGGTTTCACCATGTTGGTCAGGCTGGTCTCGAACTCCTGGCCTCAGATGATCCTCCTCAGACTCCTAAAGTGCTGGGATTACAGGCATGAGCCACCGCACCCAGTCAATAGTGGTTGTTGCAGGCAGAAAACATCACTGCACTGATATGTTCTATAGAAGGCTTATTGGAAGAGAGAATATTTCAGATACGACTCTGATATAACTTGAATTGACTATTATTAAGAGCCAGAGAAATAAAAATAACACATAGTCACTGCAGTTGATAAACCTGCCATCCATAGAGGGAGACTGCTATTCAGGCCCAATGTGGAAGAGGCAATTGTGGGCACATGGGGTACTTGTCACTCAGACAAAAGGCCACCAGCCTTGGTGCCTTTACTGAGCATGCAGCTGCCTGCACGCACTTATACCTATGTACCTGTCACTACTTTGGGCACCACAGAAAATGTAATTCCTAGGAACCTATGATAGGGGCAGATATTAAAGAAAAAAGAAAAAATCCATATTCACAAACTTCATAAGAAACTCATTATACTTTCTTTCTTAGATATTCTCTTTCAGATATATATTTTAAAGTGGATGTGTAGTGTATGTGTGTGGTGGGAGAAAGTGTAGAATGCATTCCTCCCCTGCAATTCCTTTATGCCTAATATGAAATTGTTCAATTCCTAAAACCTAACAAATATTAGCATTTTGAGAAATAATAGAATTGAGGCTGGGTGCAGTGGCTCACGCCTGTAATCCCAGCACTTTGGGAGGCCAAGGTGTGTGAATCGCTTGAGCCCAGGACTTCAAGACCAGCCTGGGCAACATAATGAGACCTCGTCATTACAAAAAAATACAAAAATTAGCCAGGTGTGGGGGCACATGCCTATAGTCCCAGCTACTCGGGAGGCTGAGATGGGAGGATCACTAGAGCCTGGGAGGTCAAGGCTGCAGTGAGCTATTATTGCAGTACTGTACCCCAGCCTGGGTAACAGAGTGAGACTCTGCCAAAAAATAAAAGAGGAAGGGAGGGAGGGAGGGAGGGAGGGAGGAAGGAAGGAAGGAAGGAAGGGAGGGAGGGAGGGAGGGAGGGAGAGGAAGGGAGGAAGAAATAGTATAATTGGCTGCCTAGGAAAATCCACAGCTTTATGGGAGGCAGTGGGAGGCTGACCTCACCTAGACTTGTGGGATTGGAGAAGAAAGCACGAGATGCACCTTGTGTCCTTTATTCTCTGTGCTTGTTTATTTCACTCTTTCTTTAAACTCTGGTGGCTCTCACCTGTGTGGGCATGCATTGTCTCATAGAGTTATGTCTCCTTTCTTCGTGTTTGGCCTGTATCTCCAACTAGATTAAAATCTCCTAGAGGCAGTTTTTAATACAGACTCAGCAAACTGAGTCTCCTATTTTTGTGAGGTCCGAAGCCCTAGAACAATGGCCTATGGAAAAGACACAATAAATGGTTGTTGATGTTGCTGTTACATTGATGGATGCTGGTTTGAGAGGTCTTATTTCATTAATTGCTTAATCCTTAAACAAAAGTTTCTCTACAAGGATTGGCTTTTGTTCCACACACTTCATAACACTTGTTGGCTCTTGTCTTTTTGATAATAGCTGTCTGTGATATCTTATAGTGATTTTGATTTGCATTCCCCTGATGATTAGTGATGTTGAACACCTTTTCATATACCTGTTGGCCTGTTGGCTTTTTTTTTTTTTTGAGACAGATCTCATTCTGTCACCTAGGCTGGAGTGCAGTGGCGTGATCTTGGCTCACTGCAAACTCTGCCTCCCAGTTAAAGTGATTTTCATGCCTCAGCCTCCCCAGTAGCTGGGACTACAGGAGTGCACCACCACACCTGGCTAATTTTTGTATTTTCAGTAAATACAAGGTTTTGCCATGTTGGCTGGGTTATTCTCCAACTCCTGGCCTTAAGTGATCCGCCCACCTCGGCCTCCCAAAGTGTTGGGATTATAGGTATGAGCCATTGCCCTTGGCCCCATTTTTATGTCTTCTTTGGAGAAATCTCTATTCAGTCCTTTGCCCATTTTTAAATTAGGTTATTTCCTTTTCTGCTATTGAGTTGTATTTTGAATATTAACTCCTTATCAGATATATGGTTTTCAAATATTTTCTCCCAATCTATAAGCTATTTTTCCATTTTGTTGATTTCTTCCTTTGCTGTCCAGAAACTTTTTAGTTGGATATTATTCCATTTATTCATTTTTGCTTTTGTGCCTCAACTTTTGGGGTCATATCCAAAAAATCATTGCCAAGACCAACTTTAATGAGCTTTCCTCCTGTGTTTTCTTCTAGGAGCTATGGTTTTGGGTCTTATGTTTAGGTCTTTTATCTATTATGAGTTGATTTTTAAGCAGAAAATTAAACTGGAGAAACACTTTCATGAACCATGGGATGTGCCTCTAAATGCTTAATTAGCATTTTTAATTTTTAATAAATGTTTCAATGAAAAATTTTAATGTGTGTTTTTATAAATTTGATATCTATTTGTAATTTCAGAGATGTATCTCTAAAGTACGAATGATTGCAGAGACCTGGTATAATCATCATTGGAGGTAACATTCCCCTGAATGCATTAAACAAAATGAATATTATTAGCTATTTAATCTTTTATTACCTTTGATCATGGGAAACAGTAGGACAAGTTAATCAGGAAGGTTTCAGGAAACTCTGAACCACATAATTTTTAACTCAATGATTGGGTGGGGACTCAGGAATTAGCCAGTTCTACATCCCATTCAACCTAGGCTTTTTTTCTTATGAATTGAAGCATGTTCATGTTTGTCCCACATTTCCAGATCAAAAATACTTTCCCCACCTGTAGTCCCAGCTACTCGGGAGGCTGAGGCACAAGAATTGCTTGAACCCAGGAGGCGAAGGTTGCCGTGAGCCGAGATTGAGCCATTGCACACCAGCCTGGGTGACAGAGTGAGACTTTGTGTCAAAAACAAACAAACAAAAAAACAAAAAAAGATTGCCCAGAAAACTGACCAAAGCTTCCCTGTGTAAACAAGGTGATTTTGACTCAAGCAGACTTAGTAACAGAAGATCTTGCCCTGAGATGTGATTTCTGTGTCCTGACACAGATACAAGAAGTAGCTTGATATAGTCTTACTTTTAATTCATCTTTAATTACCAGAGATTTCTAGCATAGAGCTCACCAGAAAACTAAGGGAAGGGGGTCTGAAGGGCCTCTTCTCTTAACAAAAATGAGCACTTTTAAATTAGTTTAATGAAAAATCCCATATTTTAATAAAGTATTATTTGGGGTACACTTATATTTGAATCCCGTTTCTTTCACTTATCATCTGTGCCATCTTGAGCAAAACAGTTAACCCTCTAATCTTCAATTTCCTTTTAAATAAAATGGACAGGAAAATACTAAGTAGACAGACGAGTTGTGCAGATGGAACCTACCTCATGATGTTGTGGTGAGTATTAAATGAGATATAGCTTTTTAAATGCGTAGCCAGGGTCTGGCCCAAGAATAATGTCAGCTCATAAATATAACAATATCTCTGCTTCCTTTCCTCAGTGACTTTTAAATAATCTATCATGGTGTTCATTTATAAATAGATCACCCATGTGACTATGTTTCTAGTATTCTAGCATGGGTGATAACCCTTCTGTGGTTATCACAGCCTTTTGGTGATCAGAGGGTGCAGACACAGTATGCTTTGGGAAGGATAGAACTTTTTTTAAGGAGAAAAACCACTTCCTAATTTGTCTGTTGATTTTAGAGCATTTTCCTTGTGTGCAAGTCTAACCATTGAGTTTGCACCAAAGAATCCAACTTATTTCACTCAGCTCAAGGGTTTCTCCTCCACACCCTTTCTGACCATCTCTCCACCCCCACTATCAGACTGTCAGATGGCCTCTTGTAGGTCTCTTACAGGACTGTGTTTATTGACTCCTTGACATTGTCTATAATTATCTGTTTATATGCTCACTTCTCCACAGGTGTTCAAGCTCCTTCAGGACAGGGACTTTGTCTTATTCATCTTTGTGTGATCAGAGCATAGCTTAGATAATAGCACAGAGCAGGCCCTCACAAAAATATATAGAATGAAAAAATGAACCATGAAGTGGGGCTAAGTGGGTATAAATATGGAAATGTATAGTGTTTCCTGAGAATCCTATTTCTTTTTAAGGTTATATAGGAAGACAGTTTTTTCAAAGTTCATGTTTACTATTTGGGACTTTTGTTAAGTTGACTTATTTCCTTGCCTTTCCTTCCCTTTCAAAAACTGGAGAGCAAAGATAAAGAAAAGAAATGCTGGAGCATAATACCACAGGCCAATTCAAATGGCATTTCAGCAAGCAGAGTCACGAGTTCATGAAACTTGTGTAAGATACCTTTCTAAAGTTGTATGGGGAAAATTGGCATCTTTTTCCATGACAAGGGGAGAGAACATTAGGAAAGGGACAGACACTTCAGGCAAATGGGCCAGAAGTGTTCCATCTCCCTGGGAAGTTTTGTTAAGGACATTAAGCTGTGGGGAGGTTGAATTTATCTTCATTCCTCATCATTATGTTGTATCTCTATCTATATGTATATCTATATCTCCATGTGTATAGTTATACTTATATCTACTTATATATTTGGAAGGTTTTTAGTTGTAACTAGAACAGAAATATATTTTAAAACATCAAAAAGGTTTATGATATATCACTGAATATTAAAAAGCATATTTTAAAACAACGTATAATGTGATTCAGATTCATTGGTGACAGTATTATGAGCAATTTTTCTCTTTCTTTGTGCTTTTCTGAACTTTCAATGTATTTTTTCACAATGAACATATGTTAACATTAAAGAAAAAAAGCTGTAAATTCTTTTTTTTTTTAATTGTAACTTGTCTTCCTATAGCCTATTATTTACAAAGTTCCCTAGTCTTCTGAGTGGAGGAAACAGCCTTGCAGGTGAAATTTTCCTGAGGAAATAACTGTCTCCGATTTGATCCAGTGACAGATGGCACACGTGAAAACTCAATTTTAACATAGACCTGGCATAGTCAAGGCCCTCCCTACCTCTCCAGCCTCTGTTCCTGCCCCAAGGCCACCACGGCTGTCTCTAGGCTCCCAGTCTGCTTGCTCCAAACCTTGACTGGTCTAGAAAGTTCTCCCAACCTGGACCTCAGCTCCAAAGTCATTCTCTTTATATATATATATATATATATATTTTTTTTTTTTTTTTTATTATACTTTAAGTTCTAGGGTACGTGTGCACAACATGCAGGTTTGTTACATATGTATACTTGTGCCATGTTGGTGTGCTGCACCCATTAAATCATCATTTACATTAGGTATATCTCCTCATGCTATCCCTCCCCCGTCCCCCACTCCACAACAGGCCCCGGTGTGTGATGTTCCCCTTCCTGTGTCCAAGTGTTCTCATTGTTCAATTCCCACTTATGAGTGAGAACATGCAGTGTTTCTTTTTTTGTCCTTGCGATAGTTTGCTGAGAATGATGGTTTCCAGCTTCATCCACGTCCCTACAAAGGACATGAACTCATCATTTTTTATGGCTGCATAGTATTCCATGGTGTATATGTGCCACATTTTCTTAATCCAGCCTGTCATTGTTGGACATTTGGGTTGGTTCCAAGTCTTTGCTATTGTGAGTAGTGCTGCAATAAACATACATGTGCATGTGTCTTTATAGCAGCATGATTTATAATCCTTTGGATATATACCCAGTAATGGGATGGCTGGGTCAAATGGTATTTCTAGTTCTAGATCCCTGAGGAATCGCCACACTGTCTTCCACAATGGTTGAACTAGTTTACAGTCCCACCAACAGTGTAAAAGTGTTCCTATTTCTCCACATCCTCTCCAGCACCTGTTGTTTCCTGACTTTTTAATGATCGTCATTCTAACTGGTGTGAGATGGTATCTCATTGTGGTTTTGATTTGCATTTATCTGATGGCCAGTGATGACGAGCATTTTTTTTCATGTGTCTGTTGGCTGCGTAAATGTCTTCTTTTGAGAAGTGTCTGTTCTCTTAAAGGAGTTTTCCAATTCCTATCATGCCCTTTGATTTTACCACATTGTTTTCTTCCTGAATTTATTTGTGTGATTTTTATTTAATATCTGCTCCCCCACCCCCAACAAAACCATGGGCTTCATGAGATATACTCATGACTGAATCCCTATGCTAGCACACTCTTAGGAGTCTCAAAGGGACTTAGCTATTTCTTGCATATTTGAATGCACCAGTGTAATGAGATAAATAGAATTCAGAGAGGAACATGGGAGGGAGCACTTTAATTGTGTCTGCTTGGGGTCCTCAATCTAACCAATGAATCAACAAGTATTTGCTGAGTGTCTCCCTGCCCACTGCTAGATACTTCAGGAGATGGAAGATTAATATAGGAAAGGATCCCTGCCCTCTGGGAATGTATGGTATAATCTGAAGAGATAAAAAAAAAAATACAAACCAGATATATAACACTACTAATTAAATTACATTGGAATTATATCCCATTTTTAGTGACAACCCAAATTTTCTACACAGATTATATCCATATGAGAAAATGGTATTGAGCCTGAATAGCTTTTAAACAAATTCAAATAGTTTTTTGTTCTCATTCCTATTCCTAGAGATTCTTCTTTTTCATTTTCTTTTTTCTTTATTTTTGGTGGGTATGTGTATATGTATGTATGTATGAATTTAACTGTAATTGATAAATAAAAATTATATATATTTATAGTGTACAACATAATGTTTTGATATATCTATACTTTTGTGAAATGGCTAAATTAAGCTAATTAACATATCAGTGACCTCACATTATTATTTTTTTGTGTGATGAGAACATTTACAATCTACTCTTTTTGCAATTTTCAAGTACAGATGCCCCTCAAGTTACAATGGTGTTACATCCTGATAAACCCATCATAAGCTGAAAATATTGAAAGTTGAAAGTGCATTTTCAACTTATGATATTTCCAATTTACAATGGGTTTATCCAAGCATAACCCCATCATAAATCTATACTGAATAAATATGGCTCTTGCACCATCATATAGTCAAAAATCCTAAGTTGAAACATTTTATGTCAGGAATCATCTGTATATAATACATTGTTATAAACTGTAGTGACCATGTGGTACAATAGATCTCTTGAACTTACTCTTCCTAACTGAGATTCTGTATCCTTTGACCAACATCTTCCGAATTCCCACACCTCACCTCCAGTCCTTGGTAACTACCTTTCTACTTTCTGCTTCTATGAGTTCAGTGTTTTTAGATTCCAAATATAAGTGAGATCACATATTTGTCTTTCTATGCCTGGTTTATTTTATTTAACACAATGTCCTCCAGGTTCATCCATGTTGTTGCAAATGACAGGATTTCCTTCCTTCTTCTTTTTTTTTTTGAGACAGAGTTTCACTCTTGTTGCACAGGCTGGAGTACAATGGCGCAATCTTGGCTCACCGCAACCTGCACCTCCCAAGTTCAAGTGATTCTCCTGCCTCAGCCTTCCTGAGTAGCTGGGATTACAGGCATGTGCCACCACGCCTGGCTAATTTTGTATTTTTAGTAGAGACGGGTTTTCTCCATGTTGGTCAGGCTGGTCTCAAACTCCTGACCTCAGATGATCCACCTGCCTCGGCCTCCCAAAGTGCTGGGATTACAGGCATGAGCCACCGTGCTGAGCCAAGGATTTCCTTCTTTTTAAAGACTGAGTAGTATTTCATTGTGTGTATATACCACTGTTTTTTGAAAGCCATTTGTCCATTGACAGACACCTAGGTTCATTTCATATTTTGGCTATTGTGAATAATGCTGCAAAAAACATGGGAGTTTAGCATTTCTTTGACCTACTGATTTCATTTTTTTTGGCTACATACCCAGTGGTGGGATTGTGTCACATGGAGGAAACTCCATACCATTTTCCATAATGGCTCTACCAATTCGCATTCCCACCAACAGTGTGCAGTGGTCCCTTTTCTTTGCATCCTTACCAACACTTGTTATCTTTCATCTTTTTTTTTTTTTTTTTTGAGACAGAGTCTCACTCTGTCACCCAGGCTGGAGTACAGTGGCACAATTTTGACTCACTGCAAGCTGCAAGCTCCACCTCCTAGGTTCATGCCATTCTCCTGCCTTAGCCTCCTGAGTAGCTGGGACTACAGGCGCCCTCCGCCACGCGTGACTAATTTTTTTGTATTTTTAATAGAGACGGGGTTTCACTGTGTTAGCCAGGATGGTCTTGATCTCCTGACCTCGTGATCTGCCAGCCTTGACCTCCCAAAGTGTTGGGATTACAGGCGTGAGCCACTGCACCCAGCCTTTCATCTTTTTTATAATAGTCATTCTAACAGGTATGAGGTAATATCTCATTGTGATTGTAATTTGCATTTCCCTGATGATTAGTCGAATATTTTAAATATACCTGTTGGCCATTTATATGTCTTATTTGGAGAAATGTCTATTCAGGTTCTTTGCCCATTTTTAAATTGAGTTATGTGTGTGTGTGTGTGTGTGTGTGTGTGTGTGTGTGTATTTTGCAATTGAGTTTCTTACATATTTTGCATATTAATCTTCTATCAGATACATGGTTTGTAAATATTTTCTTCAGCTCCATAGGTTGTCTCTTCACTCTGTCAATTGTTTCCTTTGCTTTGGAAAAAGCTTTTTAGCTTGAAGTTATCCCATTTGTTTATTTTTGCTTTTGTTACCTGTGCTTTTGTGGTCATATGCAAAGTCGTTGCCAAGACTAATGTCATGGAGCTTTTTATGTATGTTTTCTTCTAATCGTTTTATAGTTTCAGGACTTATATTTAAGTCTTTAATCCATTTTCCTTTGATTTATGTATGTGAGACAAGAATCCAATTTCAAGCTTCCTTATATAGATATCCAGTTTTCTCAATATCGTTTATTAAAGAGACCCTCCTTTCACCATTGAATGTTCTTGGCATCTTTATATAAAAAATCAATTGACTGTAAATGCATGAATCTATTCCTTGGCTTTCTACTGTTTCATTGGTCTAAATATCTATTTTTATGCCAGTATGCTGTTTGAATTACTATAGCTTTGTAGTATATCTTGAAATCAGGCAGTGTGCTGCTTCTAGCTTTGTTCTTTTAGCTTAAGATTGCTTTGGCTATTCAGGATTTTTTTGTGGGTCTATATGAATTTCAAGATTGTTATTTTTTATTTCTCTGAAAAATGCCATTGAAATTTTGATAGGAATTACATTGAATCTGCAGACTGCTTTGGGTAGTATAGACATTTTAACAACATTAATTTTTCAAATTCATAAATATGGGATATCTTTCCATTCCTTTGTCTTCTTCAATTTGTTTTATGGTTTTTAGTATATAGACATTTTACCTTTTTGGTTAAATTTATTCCTAAGTGTGTTTTTTTGTAGCTGGTATAATGAGATTGTTTTCTTAATTTCTTTTTCAGATAGTTTGTTGTTAGTGTATAGAAACGCTGCTGATTTTTGCATGTTGATTTTGTATCCTGTAACTATACTAAATTCATTTATTAGTTCTAAAAGTTTTTTTAATGAAGTCTTTAGGGTTTTCTACATATAAGATCATGTTTTAGGGTTTTCTATATATAAGATCATGTTGTCTGAAATTACAGACAACTTCTTGTAATTTGGATGTCTTTTATTTCTTTCTCTTGCCCAATTACTCTGGCTTGGATTTCCAGTACTATGCTGCATAGAAGTGGCAAAAGTGAGTATCCTTGCCTTGCTCCCTTGCTCCTGATCTTACAGGAAAAGCTTTCAACCTTTCACTATTGACTATAATGTTAGCTGTGGGCTTATGTATATGGCCTTTATTTTGTTGAGGTTACATTCTTTCCACACCTGAGGGTAATATTCCTTCCTATTGTCTGAGGGCACTATTTCTTCTATACCAATTGTTATCATAAAATTACGGTAAAATTTGTCAAATGCTTTTTCTGCATATATTGAGATGATCATATGGCTTTTGTCCTTCATTCTGCTAATATGTGTATCACATTTATAGATTTTCTTATGTTGAACCATCCTTGCATCCCAGGGGTAAATTACACATGATCATGGTGAATAATCCTTTTAATGTGATGTTGTTGCTTTGTAGTTACTGTGAGACTTAGATAAAACATATAATAGTTATAACAGGCTATTTTAAGCTGATAAAATTTAACTTGAAGGAAAGAAAACTCCACACTTTTACTCTCCCTCCACATTTTATAGGTTTTTAATATTTTTCAGATTTTATGTTTTTTATGTTATAATTTACATCTTTTATGTTGTGTATCTGTTAACTTATTGTGGTTATAATTATTTTTAATAGTTTTGCCTTTTAACCTTCATTCTAAAGATGTAAGTGATTTATACAGCACAATTATAATATTGGAAAATTCTGAATTTGACTATATTTTTATTTTTACCTGTGACTTTTATACTTTCATAGATTTTCATATTACTAATTAACATCCCGTTCTTTCAGCTTGAAGAATTCCCTTTAACATTTCTTGTAAGGCAGGTCTCGTGTTGATGAACTACCTCAGCTTTTATTTGTTTGGGAAAGTCTTTATCTCTTATTTATTTCTGAAGGATGGGACTCTTGGTTGGCAGTTTTTTTCTCTTTCAACACTTTGAATATATCATCTCACTCTCTCTGGGCCTAGAAGGATTCTGCTGAGAAATCTTGTGATAGCCTTATTGCAATTCTTGTCTATGATATGCTTCTTTTCTCTTGCTGATTTTAGGATCCTGCCTTTGTCTTTGATTTTTAATAGTTTGATTATTATGTCTTGGTGTGGTCTTTTTTGGATTGAACCTGACTGGAGATTTTCAAGCTTCCTGTACCTGAATATTAATATTTTATTTCAGATTTGGGAAATTTTCAGCTAGCAATCTTTAAATATGCTTTCTGACCCCCTTTTCCTCTATTTTCTCCTTCTTAAACTACTGAATGTGAATGTTAGCTCTCTTTTTTTAATTTTTAATTTAAATTTTGTTTTTATTTTTTGAGATGCAGTCTCACTCTGTCACCCAGGCTGGAGTGCAGTGGCATGATCTCAGCTCACTGCAACCTTTGCCTTCTAGGTTCAAGAGATTCTGCTGCCTCAGTCTCCCCAGTAGCTGGGATTACAGGCATGTGCCACAATCCCTGGCTAATTTTTTTGTATTTTTAGTAGAGACGGGGTTTCACCATGTTGGTCAGGTTGGTCTCGACTCTTGACCTCAGGTGATCCACCCACCTTGGCCTCCCAAAGCGCTGGGATTATAGGCGTGAGCCACTGAGCCTGGCTGAATGTTAGCTCTCTTGATGCTGTCCCATAAATCCTGTAGGCTTTCATCATTTCTTTTCATTCTTTTTTCTCCTCTCACTGTATATTTTCAAAAACCTGTCTTCAGTTCACAGATTCTTTCTTCTGCATGATCAAGTCTGCTATTGGTGATTTCTACTGCATTTCTCACTTCATTCATTGTATTTTTCAGCTCCGTTTTTTTTATGATTTCAATCTTTCTGTTACATTTCTTATGTTGTCCATTTATTATTTCTCTGATTTCACCAAATTGTTTCTCTATGTTTGCTTCAAAGTAACTGAGCTTCTTTAAAAACAATTATCTTGAATCCATTGTCAGGCCATTTGTAGTACTCCATTTCTTTTGGGTCAGCTACCGGGAAATTATTGTGTTTCTTAGGTGGTGATATTTTAATTTGGGTTTTCATGTTTTTTGCTGTCTTACACTGCTGTCTGAGCATCTGGTGGATCTGCCCCAATTTCAGGCTGTATGGGCTGACTTTGGTGGAGAAATACCTTCTTATGTGGGATAATGTGAGGATGCTGGTCTGGTGGGATGCAAAAGTTCTGACTTCAGTGGGGGCAAAGCTGTGTGGTTTCATGCAGATCTGTCAGCGGAGGTTGGTGTTAGTGAATACTACAGGGATCCTTAGAGGCCAACACTGTGGGTATCTACAGTGGCAATGAGGCTGTTGAGGTTTTCAATTGTGACAAGTCCTCCATATCTCTTTTTTTCCCCACCTGGGAAGTCGTGACTGAGGACATCCCTCTTGGAACTAGGTCTAACTTGCAGGCCTGCTCATGGTGGTGGTGACACTGGTGTTTGATGAACAGTGCCCATGGAGTGGCCAAGAGCCAAGGCCTGAAGCATGGGCATGCATGGAGGGACCACAGCACCAGATTCAATTGTAGCAATGGCACCAGTGCCCAAGGCACAGGCACACTTACTATCACATTGATAATGGTGTGTAAAATGCAGGTACTTATAAAGCAGCTAAGGAGCCAGGGACTTTACTGCATGTATACGCAGAGCTACAGTGGCTCCAGGATCCAGGGTGTGGACTAGCTCTCCTTGGTGGCTGAGCTGGTGACTACAGCATGGACAGGCACAGAGAAACCTTGACTCTGGGACCCAGGGTGTTCAATAGCTCACTATAGTGGTGGCTCTGATGTTGGCAGTGTGGGTGTGTGTAGTACAGCCTCAGAGACAGGGTCTGGAGCACAGGTGTGCACATTACTACAGCAGCTCTGGAGTTGAGAATATGGGTTAGCTTTCTACAGTGGCTGAACTGGTGTCTGGAGCAAAGGCTTTCACAGAGAGAACTTGGCTCAGGGTCCCAGGGTGAGATCTAGTTCACAACAGCAGTGACTCCAGTGTCTGAGATATGAGTAGGTGCACTGGAGCCACAGAGCCACAGTCCAGAGTGTGAATACCTGTAGAGCAGCTACAACTTTTGGGGATTAGGAACACACATAGAGCTGTGAGAGGTGGCAACCCTGGCCCCAGTCCTGGGTCAGTACAACAATAGCTGCTTCTTGGTGAGGGGGTGTGAGGGGTAGTGCAACTGTGTTTCCCTTTCTAGCATCCTGCTATGGGAGTGGCTTTTGGACAAAAGATGCCAGTGTCCTCGGTGAAGCAGGACACTGGGGGCCTCAGTGGCTCTTACCACATGACTGACACAGATAGCCTACAACTTTCTTTATTTGTAGCTATCTCCTGGTGTCTCATATATGCCAGTTTCACCAGTGATTCTTCTACATGGATATTCTTTCTTTTCTCCATTGTGTTGTTCCAAATTCTTTAACAGGCTCTTGAGCCCCACGCCCCAACTCCCCACCCTTGTGAGGGCTATTTTGGTTTGTATATAACTGTCTATGTTTGTTTTTTTGTTGGGGCATAAGGCTGACATCTCCTACTCCACCATCTTGCTAATGTCACCTGCATAGGAATCTTTTTATGCTTTCCTTATATTCACTAAAATATAACAATATCAAACTTAAAAACATATTATCAATTGAACTTATTAATATCAAACTTATTATCAATAAGAACCTACCAGGCTGGGCATGGTGGCTCAGGCCTGTAATCTCAACATTTTGGGAGGCTGAGGTGAAAGGATCACTTGAACTCAGGAATTCAAGACCAGCCTGGGAAATATAGGGAGACCTTATCTCTACAGATTTTTTTTTTTTAATTAGCCAGTAGTGATGGCACACATCGGTAGTCCCAGCTACTCAGGAGGCTGAGGTGGGAGAATTGCTTGAGCCCAGGAGGTGAAGGCTGCAGCAAGCAGTAATCATGCCACTGCACTCCAGCCTGGTCCACAGAGTGAGACCCTGTCTCAAAAAAAGAACCTACTAGTCTACATATGACCCTTCCTCATCCCCATCTGAGACTATATATATTTTTTCTAACATGAGGCAATGCCAAAAAGAGGGGCTGGTGAGTGAAAGTAAGAACAGAAAGACATGGAGGCAAGTCTTATAGAATAATAGCCAACATTTAAACTTACACTTACAGCATGAGAGGTATTGTTCCAAACACATTAAATTCATTTAATGGTCCTTACATGTCTATGTGTTTGGTGATTATTTTCCTTATTATTCACATTGCTGAGTGTATTAGTCTGTTCTCATGATGCTGATAAAGACATACCCGAGACTGGATAATTTATTTTTTTTAAAAAAGGTTTAATGGACTCACAGTTCTACGTGGCAGGGGAGTCCTCACAATCATGGTAGAAAGCAAAAGACATGTCTTACGTGGCAGCAGGGAAGAGAGAGAAATGAGAACCAAACAAAAGGGGTTTCCCCTTATAAAACCATCAGATCTCGTGAGACTTATTCATTACCACGAGAACAGTATGGGGGAAACCACCCCCATGATTCAATGATCTACCAGGTCCCTCCCACAACCTGTGGGAATTATGGGAGCTACAATTCCAGATGAGATTTGGGTGGGGACACAGCCAAACCACATCACTGAGGAAACTGAGTCATAGGGAGATTAGTAACGCCCAATACAGCTGGTAGGTGGTGGAGCCAGGCAGTCTGACTCTAGGGTCTGGACTCTGAACTGCATCATGCTGCCAAGAAGTTCCTCATTTTTTCCTCTCTCTAAGTTTCCCTTATTCCCCTACAGTCATTCCTTCAACAGCATGTCCTTCACTATCTTTTCTACTTCTACTATATAATTAATTTTTTCTTCTTGGTCCCAAATTCCAACGTGCAAATGCAGCCTCATATGCCCTAATTCATCTTTACCTTTAGACTTTCTTCTAATGTTTCAACTTCATTCCATTTTAAATTTATCCATGAGATGCCTATTTACAAGCTGTAACCATCAGTAAGTGAATGAAGAATAATACCTACTACTGCACAATAGAATTCCAAGAGTATAAATAGGAGTTATGGCTTTCTGACTTGAAACTAAATACTCGATACTTGATTTTGCTGTCTGAGATCAATCTGAAAAGTAATAATAATCGCTAACATTTGTTGAGTGTCAATTGTGGGCCAACTGTCATTTCAATCACTCTCTACATATTAACTCTTTTCATCCTACAACAACCCGGTAAGGCAGTTCTGTTATTCTATTTTACAGTTGAGGAAACAGAGGCATAGAGAGCTTAAGTAGTTTGCCCAGCAGATAGCCAGAGGTGGAGCCAGGATGGGTCTCGGGCAGCTTAACAGCACAGCTGAAATCTTAACCACTATGCCAACAGCTTTTTGGTCCTACACATCCCATGGGAAGAGGAAAATAAAAAGGTATCTATTGGTATACCTTTTTATTTCTGATATAAGAAGCAGAATTCCTTTCACATGACCTACGTCTATTTAATACGTCATTTTGAAACTTACCAATAAACTTTCCCAAGTGCCAGAAAACTGTTAGTGGCTTTTTCCATTTCTCTCTAATTTTTTTTGTGCTACTATTTCTGCTTCTTTTCCTCAGAAGGCTGCTGGAATAGTAAACATTCACTGACATGTCACAATAACTGGAAAATGGGCACTGGAAAATCACATTGTGATTAATTCAAAGCATGTTTTCCAAATGTACGACTTTAAATTGGGGCTTATATCATAATCCAAGGAAACCTTTGTGTGTGTACTGTTCTCACATTGCTCAGCCTGGGATATCCAGGAGTGATTCACCTTGCCCCTGTCTCCAGACCATCTTCCATGGAAGGGGGTGACCCCTTGCCTCTTGGCAACCACTATTTCTAAGCTGCCAACATTACTCTCGCATTATCAACATTCTAACTTCATGGGAAGGGCTGTGGTGAGTTTCTGGAATGTGAATAGGAAGTTGTTTTTCTAAACAGCCTGACACTGAGGGAAGGCAGTGAGACTATAAGAAGTCTGGGTTGGGCAGAAGGCAGAAAACCAGCAGAGTTGCAGAGGAGATGGTGAGTTTATTTTTTTCTGCATGGGAAGTGGTTGAAGTGAGTTGGAGTTGTTTGGGGCTAAGTCAGGCAGGTAAAGGTTCAGAAAGTGAGGAACAGCTATAGCCAAGGAGTTTTATGTTGAATTGCCTATTAGATTTTGTGAGTACTTTTAAACTTGCTGTCCACTTTGACCCTCCTAACATCCTTGTGAGTTGAGGTTGCTATTTCTATTTTACAAATAAAGCCATTGTGGTTTACAGAGGCCGTGTTTTATCTGAGCTGCACTGTTAGGCTACATGATGCTGGGATCTGGGTCCTGTCCTCTGGCTCCGCAGCTGCTGTTCCTCCAACTAGAATTTATAGGGGCTCTCTGAGAATAGATCGTGGTAAACCTGTCACACCATTTTCCAAGATTGTACTTCTCTCTGGGATAAATGATGGAATAAATGGAAGACTGGGTAGGTGCCCTGGGACAAGCTTACAATTGAACAGTTTCTCATCCCCATCCCTCCCATTTCTTTCTGTGAGCCTATGAATCTTCTGGGACTGATGTGGAATATCCACATAGTTTCCTTTTCTGCCCTAAGACTCAATCTTGTTAATGACTCAGTTTCTTCTTCTATAAAATGGATATAGTAATAATACTCTATAGTTTCATCATGAGGATTAAATAAGATTTTGCTGAAAAGCATCCACATCTGAGCCTGACACATAGTAAGTGATTAGTAAATGTTAGCCATTATTGTTACAATAAAAAGAAAATTCTTAGGAATAGTGGGGTTTAGGATTCAGGGAAGATCCAAGGATAGCTAGGCATTTTGAACTCAGCAATGTTATATGCTCGTGGATAAGATGCACGTGGTTAGGCTACTTCTAATTCAGGGAAGATCCAAGGATAGCTAGGCATTTTGAACTCAGCAATGTTATACGCACCTAGATAAAATGCACATGGTTAGGCTACTTCCAATTTTCCCCAAATTTTCCAAGAGTATCCCACATAGTCCCAGGGTCTGAAATCCTGCAGTCTGTGGCTATGGAGGAACTAGGCAGGTCTCTGTTATTGAGCACCTTTCTGTGGGACTCCACAAAAAAGTACCGCATACACCTGATTCATCCTACTTCTTTGCTTTACTATAGCACAGTTTTCAAGTACTTATAATGTGGGTTTCTGTGTTGGGGAAAACAGGAATAAGAGTATGATAAAGAGAAGAGGAAGGAGTTTGAGTCTGTCCTAAGTTTGAACCACAATGACATAAGGATATGAATTACTTTCGTCCTATCTTTTTGCATGTCATACTTCTGAATTGGTTAACTTAAATGAGCAGTTCTTCCTCTCTTCCTTCTACTCTCCTCTATTTCAAAGGTATGAACTTACTGAATCATAGAGTTCTTTGAGATTTTGACGAAAGTTACAACTTGTCTTTCCCAGATGAAAGCGAAAGCATCCACATAAACACCAACCTTTAGAGACAACCACAGGAGGTTCCCAGACCTCCATGTGGGTCCCAGGGTAAGAACCCTTCTCGATTGCCTCCTGGGCTTTATGTTCAGAAGCCCCTCTCTTGGTACCCTGAAATTAGGCTTGAGCTCTACAATGAAGTGCTAAGGCCCCAGCCCTGGAATGGTTTTCAGTATTTCAAAGACAAGACCTCTTCCTTTTCCTCTGAGCACATTTGGCCCCAAAGATTCAGAAACCTCAAACTGCCTGTGTAAATTTTGCTTCAAGTTCAGAGAGTGGCTTTAATTAACTTTTAGGACCTGAGAAAATGAGGATAAGGTTTTTCTGGTGGGGTATTTTCAGTCAGATAGATCTCAGAGGAGTAGCTCTTGATTGGGAACTTATAGTCAAATTGCACTGATGTTTGTCAAAGTTTTAGCAGGTTATGGCCGGGCTCAGTGGCTCATGCCTGTAATCTCAGCACTTTGGGAGGCCAAGGCTCATGGATCACTTGAAGTCGGGAGTTCAAGAGCAGCCTGGCCAACATGGTGAAACACCATATTTACTAAACATACAAAAACTGGCTGAGCATGTTGGCATGTGCCTGTAATCCCAGCTACTTGGGAGGCTGAGGCAGGACAATTTCTTGAACCCAGGAGGTGGAGGTGGCAGTGAGCCGAGATCACACCACTGAACTCCAGCCTGGGTGACAGAGCAAGACTCGTCTCAAAAACAAAACAAAACAAAAGTTTTAGTGGGCTAAGGAGCAGGTCTGGATTTTCGTCCATTTATACCTTTTAACCACCTTATGTGGCTTCCAGTCCTTACTCTTCTTTTCATTACCTGTTTTTCAAAATGCAGCTAAAATAGTTCAGATTCTCCTGGGCTGGCCACCAGCTCTTAGAATGTGCATCTTCAGAGATCTTTAAGTAGAAGCTTATTAATCAAATCCTCAAAAATCAAAATGACTTACTACATAAAAAGCTGTGCTTAGAAAAAACCCTGGACCTAAACCTAGAGAGTAGGCACACAGTGGTTTTATAAATGACATTGATTATATTGTCTTCAAGGTGTCTAATCTCTTTGATTAAAAAGTAAATCAGGAACTTTATGAAGTCAAATACAGAGCAAATCCTTACTATTTGTAGAGATATAACTCATCTCTGATCCAACAGACTTTTAAAAAAAATTTTAAGTATCGTACTTTATTTTTAATGCTAATATTTTACTCAAAATAATGGCAATTAGTAGTCTAAATTAAATATATACTTGGATTCTAAGTGTTGATGTCCTAGGTCCCTTCCTGTCTATATTCATAATTTGCTCTTTGGCTTAGAGACAACCTCTTTTCTCACTGTATTTCTTTTTCCACCCCTAAGCTGGGCTACTAATATCTGTGCCACACCACTACCACCACCACTGTCCAGAAACATAAGGGAACTAATGTATTCGCTGTAATAGCTTGTAACATCTGGGCTTTGCTACCAACAAGTTGTATAGTTCTGCATCCTCAACAACTCTCGTATTCACCTCCCCCATTTGCATTCCCATTGATGCCAGACCAAACCAGTCACTCTTTAACTCTCACTGGGACTATTGCAATATCCTCTTCTTTTGCAGTGCAATCTCCCTGATTCTAAGTCATTAAAAAAAAAAAAAGTATCGTACCACTCTCACCCCTATAATCTCAGCATTTTTGGAGGCCAACTTAAGAGTATTGCTTGAGCCCAGGAGCTTCAGTCCAGCCTGGGCAATATGGTGAGACCTTATCTCTACAAAAAATTAGCCAGGTGTGGTGGTGCACGCCTGTAGTCCCAGTTACTCAGGAGGCTGAGATGGGAAGATCACTTGAGCCCGGGAGATGGAGGCTTCAGTGAACCCAGATCATGCCACTGCACTTCAGCCTGGGCGACAGAGCAAGACCCTGTCCCCCAGCCCCACAAAAAAGTCATACCACCATTAAGTGCGTGTGTTCATGATACTTCTCTGTTCAGAACCCTGCAATTAGATCCCTTCTGCCAACTGGTATTTGTGACCCACAAGATCTGGTCTCAAACTGCCTTTTCAGTTACCCTCTAGGATCCCACAATCTTCAGCAGGCTGGAGTGCAGTAGTGCCATCTCAGCTCATTGCAACCTCTGTCTCCTGGGTTCAAGCAATTCTCCTGTCTCAGCCTTCTCAGTAGCTGGGATTACAGGCATGCGCCACCATGCCCAGCTAATTTTTGTATTTTTTAGGGGAGATGGGTTTCGCCATATTGGCAAGGCTGGTCTTGAACTTCTGATCTCAAGTGATCTGCCTGCCTTGGCCTCACAAAGTGTTGGGATTACAGGTGTGAGCCACCATGCCCAGCCTCCCTTGGCTTATCATTGCACTTAGAATAAAATCTCATCCCCTTGTTTTGGATCCCAAAGCCCAATGTGATCTCTCACTGCCCCCATCTCATATTTTTCTCTCCATTGCTCATTCTGTTCTGGCCACACTAATGTCTTCATGTTCTTTGAACACACTGCGGTTTGCTTCCACCTTAAGGCCTTTGAAATAGCTTTTTCTTCTTCCTTTAATGCTCTTCTTCCTGCTTCTCATTGGCTGGTTTCTTGTGGTCATTCTTCTCTCCACTTAAACATTATCTCATTAAAGAGGTCTTCCCTGATGTTCCTGACCAACATAGTGACACAGTCATTCTATCCTATAAGTTTCATTTCCTACCTAGCACTTATGGCTATATTCTGTTAATATTTTTCGTGTTTACTTGTTTAGTACTGTTGTGTAGTTATTAGTATTTGTTTCATTGTCTTCTGTACCAATAGAATGTGCATTCTATGAGGACTGGAATTATGTCTGTTTTCACCATTTTATTTGTTCACTTAGCTATTATAACTACTGTAAAAGTGATGCATTCAGTTATAATTATTATGTATTTTTCCAACATTTTCCTATTTAGCATATTTTTATCTTACTTTCAGTCATTCCTCTGCCATTATTCATTCATATATTTATCCATAAAATGTTTATTAAGTATTGAGTATGTGCCCTACCATGGCTGGGGATTCAGACCTGAGTAAGTAAGTAATAGTCCTTGCCCTTGAGAAGCCTCTGTCAATAGCTTCCTCAGCTGTATGCTCACATGTTTGTTGTGCATTTAAACTGTGGACCTCCTGCTCAAGAGAATATTCAGAAACGGAGATGCTGATTAGAGGACATTGGAAACAGATGACCATAAGGAGGTCATCTTTACTTCCCAGTAAAGCAGAAGAATGAGAAGAGAATAGGGCCATGGAGGTGGGAACCTAGAGAAACCCTTACCTCTGCAAGGGAAGGCAGAGGATTGAGGTAGATTCAGAAGAAGACTCAGAAAACTTTCTCAAACGTTAGAGCAGAAGAACAACAGAAGAGCTAAGGGAAGCATCTTAGGCAAAAGGAAGTAGTGGTATTTACTGCTACAGAAAGGTCAAGGAAGATAAGGGTGGAAAGTCTTCATTTGGTTTGGTAATGAGGATGTCAGCAATGAAGTTTGCAGGGACACTTTGGTAGGATAGTGGGGCAGTGGGGAAGAGTAAGAGGGAGGCAAGGAAGTTAAGAAAGTTTAGTTGTAAGAGGAAGGAGAGAAATCAGGCAGATGTGGGCAGGAGGACAAAGGGTCAAGGGAGGGACATTGTTTGATTCCACCTTTCTAAAAGCTGTGGTCTACAATGTAGACAAAGAGAACAGGATCTCCTTTCTGTGGCACTATTTTTGCCAACTTTGTAAGCCACCTGGAATGTGGCAAGCCATGGGACACCTACTAGCCTCTGGGACCTCCTTCTGTGAAAAGTTAGTTCAAGGCATTTGCTTCTTCCACTTTCTCTCTGCTTTTCTCTTCACCCTGCAATCATTATTAGTTTTTTTGTTTGTTTGTTTTGTTTTTTGAGAAAGAGTCTCACTCTGTTGCCAAGGCTGGAGTGTCTTGGCTCACTGCCACCTCTGCCTTCAAGCGATTCTCCTGCCTCAGCCTCCCAAGTAGCTGGGACTACAGACATGCGCCACTATGCCTGGCTAATTTTTGTATTTTTAGTAGAGACGAGGTTTTACCACGTTGCTAGGCTGTTCTCGAACTCCTGACCTCAAGTATCTGCCCACCTCGGCCTCCCAAAGTGCTAGGATTAGAGGCATGAGCCACTGCACCGGCCTAGTTCTTTATTAAAGTAAAATTAAAGATAATCATGGTGCTTAATGAAGGCTTACACAGGCACAGGATGTTATTATAATGACCCAGTCTCTGACTCCTTTCCAGCAACTTCCAGTTGAACCAGGCTTCCAGAGAACATTAAAGACTAGCAGAGCATGTGGATGCTTCTAGAGAGGAATTTCCTCTTGTTTTAGTATTTAACTTGCTTAGTAACACAGGACAGAGCAGCATCCTGAAGACCATAATGCAGAGTAGGAGCAGGTGTGAGAAGGCCTGCCCACCCCAAGCAGATTTCAGAGGAAAATTGTTACCAGAGAAGATTTCTAAACATCATCCATTCTCCATACCTCCACACAAAATCCTTATCAGTTGCCTTACAGTTAACACAGAGTCTTGAACTTGGGCCCCATTAAACATGGACAGACTTAGTAGGTCATGAACCATCTGAGATTCTCTAAACTACTGCAAGTATGCATTTGTTTTGAAGAAGTCTGACCATGGTTTTCATCCGATTTTCAAAATTCATAAGCCCTGGAAGAATAAGAATTACTGTGTTAACCCTATGCACATTCAGGTGAGCAAGCTTGGGCAAATCATTTACACTCATTGAGTCTCAGTGGTGGCGAGTGGTGGCTGCCCCATCTTAGGCATTCAAGGTCTGAAAGACCTACTGCAGAACAGCAGATAAATGCTAAGTTGGCTTGGAAGTGACCTTTATGGTCTCCCACAGCTCTGAAATAACCTGTAAGAGGTGAATCTTGGTATTTGCTGATGCATAGAAACAGAAAAGTATGTCAGATTAAATCAGGGGATGCACACTGACTTGCATTTTCCTTTCTTAGGTGTTGTGCCTTCATCAAAAGCACTGTACCAGTCCTCTAAAACCTTAAAATGTTTAAAACAAGTTCTCTCACTCTCTCTCACTTTCTGTTTTGTCTCGTGTGGTAGAGAATTTACTGACGGAATTTTGCTTAAAAAAATGTTTAAACAAACAAACAGGTTAAAAAGGGAAACATCTCTTTTTGGAAATTTTGTTTAAACCAAATCTTATTTAAAAGTTTAAACAAACAAGTCAAAACAGGAAACAGTGAGTAGAGCTGACCACTGTGATGGGAGACTGGGAGCCTCACCAACTCCTTCGCCCCACACACTCTTGTGAGCTGGCCCCAAAGCCAGGGAAATCCCTAGAAATACTCTGTTCAAGGAGAAAACCACTTCCACAGGAAGAATACCGCTAAATTTAAAATCATTGCACTCCTCCTAGAATCTGTCTGAGGAGAGGCAGAGCCCAGGTTCAAAGGCAAGCACTTGGGTCCCCTTGATGAAGGCTGCAGAGCTGTGCTCTTCAGCAGCAATATTTTTGCTCCTACACCTCCAAAAATATCCTGGGACACTGTGTTACCTCTTAAACCTTTCTAAGTGGAAAGCTACAATTTTTTATCCCAAATTTTAAAAGTAAAAGAAGATTGGATTTTCCAATGTATTACAAAAATTAGACTTTAAAAATAAAATTATTACATAATTTCTTAAAGTTTATCCAATGGAATAAAGTACTGGCATGATCTGCAATCCTCATCACTTAAAAGACCACAAGCAGGCTCTTAATAATAAGAAATTTTATATTATTCATTTTTCTGTCCTTGAATACTTATTTCTATCCCACTTCTACAGAATTTAGCCTAAGATAACACATTTTAAGCTTAAAGTATTTTCTTGATTATTACACTTCTTTGCAAAATAAAAATATAATATAAAATTTCAATTTTCTACAACCATAAGTCTCTGTGTGTTAAAATGTTTTTCTTTTCTATTGAGTTAGCATGACAACTACTTTCAGTACACAATTAAATAAACTAAAGTAAATATACTACAAGTTTTGACAAGTAACTTAAACCTTTATATTTAAATTGCTATTGAAGATTCATCTCTAAGACAGGAGGAGCTTCCCCCATTTGTTCATATATCCATGAATGAATATTACTTATCAACAAAATTAGACAAGTTTGGCATCAATATTATTCCCATACTTCATTTTCAAGGATTTAAACATTGAGAAACTTCATTCATATGAATAAGTAAATGGAATTAGAAGTTTTATTATAGCAATGTCTCAATTCCTTGAAGTCCTTCCAAGTTATATGCCCCAAATTATATAGTGATTTACTATCAAAATTTAGTCAAAGTTGACAACTTAATCAGGTGCTCCCTCAAAGCTGATGAAAGGAAATAAATGGAAATCACTGGACTTGAAAAAGGATTTGCTGCAATATCATTTAAAATATTCAAATTCTTAATACCTATACCAATATTTTGAATCATCTCTGGCATACGAATGTATTTATATCCAAGGGCAAAGCTCTAGAATAAATAAGAAATTAGTAAGAGGTATAATTTTTCTCTTATAAAGCGTGAAAAAGGTTTATTTTAGGCAGATTGTTTTTAAGAAAGTATATATGTGAAAGTTGAGAATCTGAATATACATTTAATTAACACTCTCTTTGCTTGTGAACCCCCTGGGAAGTCAGCCTTATCCTGGTTTGAAGATTTCCGCTTCAGCATTTGGAATGGTGCGTTTTGAAATGTGGTAGTAAGAACAACTTGTGACATAACACAATTCAGAGAAAGCAGTGGGGTTAGGTTCGCGCCAAGGGATTATCGATCACTCTACATTTTGTGCAAATAAACAGCCATAAATCATAATGTTATGATACTCTCAGTGTTTAATCATAGGTCCTGCAGAGATCAGCAGCTTATAAGAACACAAAATATGCCTACTTACAAAAGTCAAGATTCAGAAGCTCCCAGATGAAAAATTCTAGGCTTATGAGATAACTCCACTCTCTGGGACATATTAACTGGTTTGAGTTGAGTTCTCCCTGGTGTCTGGTCAGGCTGTAGTCAAAAGTGCATGAACACATGCACACACACAACCCCACACTGTCCCATGCACCCTACATCATCCATCACTGGGCGTGACACATACACAACCCCACACCGTCCCATGCGCCCTACATCATCCATCACTGGGGCATGACACACGAACACACACATAACTCCGCAGCGAATTGTTACAGACCAAATTGTGGTCTGTGGCAATTTGGGATTTATTTACAGGAAAGGTTTTAGGTAGCAGTCTGGCTGGGATAGTGACAAAACTGCAAATGCACTGTTTTTATGTTGATAGTAATGTTGGAGTGGCTTTGGAGGGGAACTGACGTAGCAGCTAGGTTTGGTCATGTCGCACGCTCCATCATCCACAACAGCAATGCAGCATGGGATTTAGAAGCCTGGAGGTTAATGAAGGTAAAAAAAAAAAGGTACAGTGGAAAGAGCTCTTTCTTGTTTCAAAGTCAGGCTCGCTACTATCATTCTGAATGTGTTATTTAGATGCTCCAAACTTCAGTATTTTCATGTGCAACATGAGGAAGTCAGACAAGATGAGCGTCACTAGAACTTAGATGCCCAAAAACATATATATATATTTTTTTTGAGATGGAGTCTCGCACTGTCACCCAGGGTGGAGTGCAGTGGTGTGATCTCCGCTCACTGCAACCTCTGCCTCCCGGGTTCAAGCGATTCTCCTGCCTTGACCTCCCGAGTAGCTGGGATTACAGGCACCTGCCACCACACCTGTCTAATTTTTTTAAATGTCTTTTTAGTAAAGACAGGGTTTCACTATGTTGGCCAGGCTGGTCTTGAACTCCTGACCTCATGATTCACCCACCTCAGCCTCCCAAAGTGCTGGGATTACAGGCATGAGCCACTGCACCTGGCCCCTTAAAAACATTTTAAAAACATTCATAGATTTGATGAAATCCCAACAGAAGAGAGTTCATGAGAAATAATAGTTGCTATAGATCCAAGGGGAATAAGTTTACTGCATGTATTAAGAAATATTAAATATATACATACATATGTATATTAAACATTGAATAGTATTGTAGATGTGTACAGAAATGAAAAAGCAAGAAGATAAAACAAAGATCGATAATACAAAATAGATGGCATAGCATAACACAATTAGTTGATGCTCTGCACCTCAAAGTATAGGTTAGACATTATTTGTGTGGGTCAGGAAGTTTTCATGTGACTTTCTATTATTCTTGGGTATGACATAGCACTTCTTAAAAAGATTGTTTTATAATAATAATGACAGCCATATTAGTGTGTTTAGCTTTCTTCCATACACATTAAAAATGTATCTTAAAAATATTGGTGGCACAAACTACTCAATAAATATTTGTTGAATGAATGAAGAAATGAACTCTGTCCCCAGCCTTGCTACAGTGTCCATCCAGGGTAGAACTTAGAAGCAGGGCAATGAGAAGCAAGAAGGAAGCAGAGGGCTTGAACCACTCTTCCAATGGAAATTGGCACAATTATATTTCAACATAATGATTGGTAACTGGAATTATTTTTGGCCATGTTGATGGTGTATGGATACTAAAAGAAAGTTTTCTCTTCTTGTTTCAGGCCAGCTGCCAAAAAGCCATCTTGTACCAGAGATTCCAGAGAGTGGTCTTTGGAATTTCCCAACTCCTTTGCTTCAGTGCCCTGATCTCTGGTAAACTTTATGCTAACTTTTCACTCAGCCCTAAGTAATTAGGGTAGAGCCCGGAGCTATGTGTGAGAACTTTAAGGATTGTAGCCAGTTGGTTTGAGGCATGGGAAAACTGTCCAAGTCCAGATTGCTGGAAGACAAATGTACCCAACACCGTCATATTGGTAGAAAGGGCATAGGAAAGAACTTAAAATGATATATCCAGGACCAATTTATCCATTAGGCACAGTAGACACAGACCCACAAAATTTTTAGAGACCCACACACATGTCTGAATTTCTTTTATAATTATTTTCTTTGAAGTCAAAGAAAAGGTTTTAGTATATAGTGATATATTCATCTTTGTACCAGTGCAGTTGCAAAATAGAATTTTTAATATGTTAGCATGGAGGAAGAAGCCTACATAGGCAAAGTTGCCTAAAGTCTATGAAAGTCATAATGCAGCCCTGGCTATATCAGAATAAAGTCTTTAAGGCAAAACAATGCCCTGGAAATGTCAGCAAGGGAGGTACAAGCATGACTAACCCTCCTGCAGGCAGCAGAGGAGAGGGTTGGACAGAAACAAGCCTTTAAATAAACAGGAAAGAAACCCATTTCCAGGCCTGATTGCTTGCTTTGTACACCTCTTCATGTGGGAATTGGCCTCTCCTGCCCCGGGTGGACTCTCACAGGCTATGATAACAGTACTGTAGTACCTTTATACTTTTGAAAGGCACATTCTTTATTTCATTTGGTATCAAAAACACTTGTGAAAAAGGGCTGTTCTGAGCCCTGTCTTAATAAGGGAGTATGCAGACATGGAAGAAGTAGAGTAGTTAATGAAAGAGAAACAGCCAAGAAAAATGGAATGACTGTAAGATTGCAGATCAGGGTATCTGATTTCCCACCTGGGCTCTGCCACAAACCTACTGTGTTTCACTCATTCAACAAGTATTTATTGAACGCCTCTTAAGTGCTAAACTCTAGGCTCAGTGCTAAGGATCCAAAGCTAAAAAGAAAACATAGTCGGAGATTTACAACCTAGCAGATGTAGACTGTATCACAGAAACAGACATTACCATACGTGGTAATGAGCACAATGGAGGCAGGGATGAGGTGCTGTGGGAGCCTGGAGGAAGGAACACAGAGTCCACCTGGGAAAGCCATGGAGAATAGGTGGAGTAAAGTTTACCAGACATAAGAAGAGAGGACAGCCAGGACTGTGGGGAGAGCATGTGCAAATTCAAGGAAGTAGGAATTCTGTTTTGCTGAGAAAGTAAACACAGTGGGCAATGAGGCTGGACCAACTGGTAGGCTCCAGGTCATATGTTATTTTCCATGTGAAGAGGTAGAGCCTGCCCTTAAGACATTTTATATGTCATTTAATCTGAGCTTGGGCAAATTACTTATGTCTCCTTCTTTTATAAAAGGACAGGAGTAAATTAGATGACGTCCAGAGTCCCTCCCAACTTTGATATCTTATGATTCCAAAACTTAAACATCAAGGATCCTCAGAAATGACATTTTCCTATTCTGACATCATTCACACTTTCAAGTGAAAGGTGGAAACCACTCTTTTTCCTTCAAACAACTACATTAGACATAAACTGTCGTGTTTTGTGTATTCATGTTCTGGTCGGAAATTCATCTGAGTATGCAGAAGGATACTTGGGATCACGGCCTCCTTTTGGTGAGGGTTACTAACCTGGCACTCACTCTCCTTTACTCTAGAACTAACAAACCAGAAAGAAGTGGCAGCATGGACTTACCATTACAGCACGAAAGCATACTCATGGAATATTTCCCGTAAATATTGCCAGAATCGCTACACAGACTTAGTGGCCATCCAGAATAAAAATGAAATTGATTACCTCAATAAGGTCCTACCCTACTACAGCTCCTACTATTGGATTGGGATCCGAAAGAACAATAAGACATGGACCTGGGTGGGAACCAAAAAGGCTCTCACTAAGGAGGCTGAGAACTGGGCTGATAATGAACCTAACAACAAAAGGAACAATGAGGACTGCGTGGAGATCTACATCAAGAGTCCGTCAGCCCCTGGCAAGTGGAATGATGAGCACTGCTTGAAGAAAAAGCACGCATTGTGTTACACAGGTAGGGCCTTCTCTACTTTGAAACTTTTCTATTAAAAAAAACCCTGCCTTCTCTGGTTGGCCAACATAACCACTGAGTCAACACAAAGATACAAAGGCAGGACATGAAATCAAGGGGTAAATTGTTAGCCAATCAGCATTATTGAGCACCCTGAAGAACATAAGACCAGAATTAGAGAAAACTAGTTGCTTAAAACTAGAGGGAAATTTTAATATCATCCAGCTTACCTGTCTCATCTTATAACTCATGAAAAGGGCACTCAGGAGGTTTTAGTTTCTCAAGGCCGTGGAGCAGGACAGAAGCAAAGTGAGGACCAGAAACCAGTCTCCCAAATTTTAGGTCTAGAGCTTTCGTTCACCCCTGTGTCTTGTATAACAGAGAGTGTAAATTGGAAGGAAATTTAGCCCTACCCCTAGGTGACACAGTTGTAACTAATACCTACTGAATGTCAGTATGCTCTAGGCATTGTGTTATTAGTTTATTTAGTTCACGTGTCATTTGTTCATTTAATATTGGCCACATTTAGTCCTCATGACAACTCCATCAATCAGGTTTTTCTATTACTCTTACTTTGCTGATGAGGGAAAGGCTCAGAGCTATTACGTAATCTGCCCAGGGTTCTAAGCTAGTTGATGGTGGAGCCAGTTTCACACTCATGTTGATTCCAAAGTTGGTGTTTTTTAGCCATGTAAACTACCACATTCTTTGCTCTACATTTTTATGAGACAACTTGAGAATATAACCAAGGATTGTAAATGCTTTACAGTTTCTCTTCAACAACAACATATCTTTAGATCCATTGAACTTTGGTGGGAGGGTAGTGGTGGGGAGTGGGCAGGAAAGCAAAGAAGTAATTGAAGGTGAAATACTTCGAGTGTATTTTAATTCTCAACTTTACCAGTACCAGAGTAAGCAGACATTCCTGAAAGCTTGGTCTTCCTCTAGTCATGAGCCTAGTGTCAGAGCTGATTCCTTCTTTCTGATGTTGCTTCCCTGTCTAGAGGGGCCGGTCCTGTACTTTGTAGCACATGAACACTGTGCCTAAGGAGTATGGACTGCCCTGAGCAGGAAGGTTCTAAGTACTCTGAAGCTTCTTTGATAAATAATCCGCCATACATATTCTGAATTCTTTAGATTTTAAACACCTCTCCCTCAGAAGACCTCAACAGTACATATATGGAACAGAATACACAGAATAAAGCAAGCCTTCTACATTGTCCCTCTTCTCCCCAAGCCTCCTAGCTGAGACAAAACATATCCATGAATGCATTATCATATAATCAGATCTACTTTATAAATAATACATTTATATATAAATAAATTGATTAATGACCATATATTCATGGATCAGGATGGACATTACCAGGATATTAGCTCATCCTACTGCTCTCCCAGTCAGCTCTCTACCCCTTTCTGGGCTATGCCTCCCTAGAATTATCTCTTATCAGATAACCTTGACTGCCACTAGCTGTTTCAATATGCCACTACTTCCCCTTCTCACCTAACCTTCAAAATCCATTTCTGCAAGACAGTCTTCCTCAATAAAGCTTACCAAAAAAATTGCAAGATAGAAAAAAGATAGAAAATTACTGGCATAAATGATGCCATTCCTCTAACCCACAACAGTGGTAGATATCACTAATTAATACAACTTTACCTGAACACAGATGGGTTTTATCTCCACCAACACAGTACTCTAAGCAGTCACTACCATTGATTGTCATTTTGCCATCTAAGATGTAAAGGATGTAGAGAAGCATCAATTATCCATGGGAGATGAGAAATAGATATATTTACTGTAATATGAAATTAAGTTTGATTGTTGGAATAATTCTCCACATGTCAGGAATTATTAGACCTCAGAGCAGGCTATTGAAAAAAGATTTACTCATTGAATCATCATGAATAAATCATCTTCTCCCTGGAGATCCAAAGGAATAGACAAATTGCTAACCTATCTATTCAGGAAACCTGAAATGGGATAGAATGCAGAACTTTGTCTCGTTTTTTTCCCCTAGAGTTCTGAGATTCTGAGGAAGCTATAATTGGGGAAACATTTGTATGCTCCAAGAACATAGGGCAGGCAGGGGTTGCTACTGTAAGGCCTTAAGACATTGGTGGGGTTAAGGTCAGGGAGCAAAGTGAATAGGATGTGGACCAAACCTGTATCCATTTAGCTGCTATTGCCTCCTACATCTTCTCTTTATTTGAACCCTTTCCGGTGTCTCAGTGCAGCTTCACCAAATTCACTGGCTGCCAGAGGAACTTCTTCCTATAGAACCTTGCATGGTTTATAGAATTTTAGTATCTCAAAATTGAGAGGAAACATAGAGATCATGTAGCACAGCATATCCACATATGACATATGGATATCCTTTTGTAATATACTTCCAAGTGAACCAGCATGTGGACAGGGCTTAAGACAGAGGAAATAACCACCAGAACACAGTTCAGCCACAGAACTTGCCCCCAACTATGACCTCATTAATAAAAACAGTGCTTTCAAAGTATCAATTCTAATACTAATTCTCATCAAGTGCATATACCCTCAAATACTTTCTTGCAGGAAAGAAACCCTGGCCCTTCTCTGTTCTGCCACCTGAGTGGCACTGTCTTGGTGAGGAGGACATGGCAGGTCAGCCATAGTCGGCACTATCTTGGCCTGCTGTATTCAGACTCGTGAAACTTCACCTCATAAGACTGTTTGTCCTTTACCATGAGTAGGTCTTAAACATCTCATTTGGCTCCTCTGTTTCTCCACTGTAGGATTCTGGGCATAGATTTGAAGCAAATGAAAGGTGAAAGGGTTTGGGCCCTAACACTGTGCAAGCTGAGCTCAGAGAAGTAGCTGGCCTAAGGTCACACAGCAAGTAGGCAGCAGAGCCAGGATTCATATCACACCTGTGTGACCCCACGCCCCACATCTGGTGCCTAACCTCAATGCTGTAATACGTGACGTTGGGCTTCCATCATAAAACAATGATTGGTTTGAAAACCACAATCCATTTTGTACCACATAGGGTTTCTCTGTCCACAGATCTGTCAGTGGCTCCATTTGTCCCTCTGTGTCCACACAACAATACCCTCCTTAAGAAACACTAAATGCAGTATGAAATGGGAGCCATGCAATACTCCAGCAGGCCCCTACAATGCTTTTCACAAGGAACAGGTTGGCTCTCTAGAAGATACTGTGGTTCCCTCTTGTCTGGCTAGCTCAGTCCTATCTGAGAGGGGATGAGTCTGTGGTCAAAATGAGAATTCAGCCTTTCCTCACATCTGTGACTGTCCATGACTCTGACCTTTCCATATCTATGCAGCCTCATGCCAGGACATGTCCTGCAGCAAACAAGGAGAGTGCCTCGAGACCATCGGGAACTATACCTGCTCCTGTTACCCTGGATTCTATGGGCCAGAATGTGAATACGGTGAGGCTTCCTTTTTGTTGATATTATTTTGGTTTTATGCTAGAGATGATGCCAAGAAGTAAATAAATCATGTTGAAGGCTCTCCAGTGAGAATAGGATGGTACCAGCCCCCCTCTATCATCTGTCTCCTCCACTCAGTGTCCCTAGACACACACTCTAGGTAAAAACATTATATTCTTGGGAGAAAACATTGACTTATAAATTTCAAAAAAGGAAAGGGAAAGGGAAAGGAAGCAAAACCAACAGAACACTTCCAGGCTAATTTTACTTGTTTGAAGTAAAAACTTGTGAAAGAATGACTATTTCCCAAGATGCAGCCAATACAAAGAGACCAAATAGAGATGGATAGCTTGGGTTAGAAGTTTAGAAAATTAGAGTTAAGAGGGTTACACAAATAGTTACAGCTTTCAGCAAACCTGACATTGCTGTTAATTCTACATGGAAAATAAAAATCACTATTTTGTCTCCTGCAGTGAGAGAGTGTGGAGAACTTGAGCTCCCTCAACACGTGCTCATGAACTGCAGCCACCCACTGGGGAACTTCTCCTTTAACTCGCAGTGCAGCTTCCACTGCACTGACGGGTACCAAGTAAATGGGCCCAGCAAGCTGGAATGCTTGGCTTCTGGAGTCTGGACAAATAAGCCTCCACAGTGTTTAGGTATGTAGACCTTACTCTTTTCATCCTCACTGACACAGAATTTTTGGGGAGAAGAGGACACAATGAGCTTTCTCCATTAAAAAATGTGAGAAATAATGACCACCTATGTTAGATGGAAAATTCTGGTTATCACTGTTAACTGTCAACCAGAGTAACATTAATTTCAATTTTCATGGTATTTTTTTATGGATAGAGTGACTTAGTTTAATTGTTGATTCGCAGGCAAAAACATTACAAAGGGACCCCCCTTTCCCTTTGTTAATTGTAAAGTAAATAGAGTACAATGATGAGAACTTAGGGGTTAAGTATTATTAATTTTATAATTTTACCTAACTTCTCTACATGAAAAACAAGGGTGTTTGGATCTTTCCAAACAGCTATTGAAAATACCATTTAACCATTCTAGTGCATCACCCTGCCTGCCACTTTGGGAAGGTGTGACTGCCGCAGAATTTGAAGGCTTCCAAGGTGGTGGACAAAATTTGTCCAAGGACTCACACTATTATTCTGTGGTTGGTTTTAGCTGTCCAGTGCCCACCCCTGAAGATTCCTGAACGAGGAAACATGACCTGCCTTCATTCTGCAAAAGCATTCCAGCATCAGTCTAGCTGCAGCTTCAGTTGTGAAGAGGGATTTGCATTAGTTGGACCGGAAGTGGTGCAATGCACAGCCTCGGGGGTATGGACAGCCACAGCCCCAGTGTGTAAAGGTGAGTTTCAGGTAGTTGGGATGTATAATGTCCATTGCACCCAGTCCTTATTTAGTGCGTAGATAAAATTGACCAGCTTATGGAGAAGCTGGCCTGAATTGCCAAAATTTAATTCTCTTCCTACCTGCCATTTAGCTAGATTGGGTTCATCTGAGATGAGAAAGGAAGAAAAATTCCTTTCTTTCCCCAAACTGATAACTGCAGGCAGTTTCAGAATGGCCTCATTCATAATTTCCACATAAGATTAAAAAGAGTGGCCTCTACATCTATAAGTGGACACTGGAGGACCTAGTGAGACAGGTTTATAGAAGTATAGGGAATAGAGGACATTAAGAATACAGCTTGGAGGAATCTTTGTTTTTAGCAGACTCAGTTCACCCTGGGAACTGGTAATCCAAGTCTGGACAAACATCATTAGGGTCTCTTGACCTTTACATCTTGCTAGCTCCACCTCCATTTCAGAGGTGGTTCCACCATTGCTCTCTATCTGTGGCTTTTCTCCTTTCTCAGTATCTTTCTCTTTATCCTTGGTTATTCTCTCCAGCCGTGCAGTGTCAGCACCTGGAAGCCCCCAACGAAGGAACCATGGACTGTGTTCATCCACTCACTGCTTTTGCCTATGGCTCCAGCTGTAAATTTGAGTGCCAGCCCGGCTACAGAGTGAGGGGTTTGGACATGCTCCGCTGCATTGGCTCTGGACACTGGTCTGCACCCTTGCCAACCTGTGAGGGTAGGATTTTTCGTTAGCAACCTCCATTCTGTCCAAGAAGGAATCATGGCATGGTAGAGAGGCGAAGGGCTCTCAGTGTCGGGGTGATCTCTTCTAAGTTCTTGCACTGGAGCAAGCTCTTCAACCTCCAGGAACCATGGTTTTCTCATCTGTGAAATGGAGCTAAGAATTGCAAGGTGCTTGTGAGGATTAAGTACATAAAAAGTATACAATTAAATAGCATGTATAAAGTATCTAGCATAGAGCTTCTGCTCTACTGACATATCCGAGGTATAGGACCATGTCCTATACTTGAGAGGGAGTTGGGAGCAGTGGCTAAGGTGGCTAAAGAGAGTGATTCACCATGTAGTCTTTGAGGGTAGCCTTTGACAAAGAAGCAAAGGAAGGAATACTGCATCGAAAAAGTGTGTGATGCAATCCCAGGCAATTACATAATTCCACCAAAATGAATTCTCTGCAATTGCCTCACATCCTCAGTTTATAAGGCGGACAGTGGTAATGGGAGAATAGGAAATTTACGATGGATTAGTGAATTCCCAGACCTAGATGACAAGCCCAACCCTGCTACTATCTAGCTATGAGACTTTAGAGAAGTCACTTAACACTTCTGAACCTCACTTTTCTTGCCTAAAATGTAAGAGAGAAGAGAGAAACACTAGAGGATTTTGGTGGGGTTTTTTTGGTTTGTTTGTTTGTTTGTTTTTTTGAGACAGAGTCTCACTCTGTCGCCCAGGCTGAAGTGCAGTAGCACGATCTCAGCTCACTGCAACCTCTGCCTCCCAGTTTCAAGCGATTCTCCTGCCTCAGCCTCCCGAGTAGCTAGGATTACAGGCAAATTTTTATATTTTTAATAGAGACTAGGGTTTCACCATTTTGGCCAGGCTGGTCTCAAACTCCTGACCTCAAGTGATTCACTCACATCAGCCTCTCGAAGTGCTGGGATTATAGGTGTGAGCCATTGTGCCCAGCCTGATTTTTGGTTCTTAAATACTCTGATTCTGTAAAAAACAGAGGTCAAAGCCCAGAGCAAAGAGGTAGTCTTTACACTTTGAAAAGTTTCAGGAATAGCCTGGGGATAAAATGCTTTATCAAGGAAGAGCATGAGGAAACCAATCTTTATCAGAACCGAGGTCCCTCAGGGCTTAATTGTGCTCAGGAATTCACTTTGGCTGCACTCGCTTGGCAACTGAAGTCTGATTAGGATGACATCCTGTGTTCTAGAGACAAAGCCCGGCCGGGATCATTTTACAGGACTAGGTAACAGTGTCAACAATAAGCTATGCTAGTCCAGCTTTTTTTTTTTTCCTATAAGTCCAGCATTTTCCTGTATGTACTCTTTTCAGATTCAATTTCATAGATAATGTCAATATTTAATGAGCACTTTCAATGTACAAAACACTCTGCTCAGCTCCAGAATAAAACTACGAATGACTGAGCCCAACCTCGAGGAGACCATGGTATAATGGGGAAGAATGACAATCATGTATGAATAGCACAAGAACAGAGGCTGTGGGAGCACATTGCAGGGGCTTCTACCCTTAGTTAAGGTGGGAAGGGAGGGCTTCCTAAGGGAAGGGAAGTCTAGGCTGAGACCTGAAGGGCAGGTGAGAGTGAGTCAGGCCAAGAGGGGCATGGGAAGGTGTTCCAGGCATTCTCTCTTTTGGAAAATGGAGGTTTTAGGGTTCTGAACACACTGAAAATGTGGACAGGAAAGATATAGCGTCCAGGAATTTTTTCTGAGGAAGAACCCGGCCCTTCCGTTACCCAGCTTTAGAAGGTACCTTTTCCACTTAGCTATTTCGTGTGAGGCGCTGGAGAGTCCTGTCCACGGAAGCATGGATTGCTCTCCATCCTTGAGAGCGTTTCAGTATGACACCAACTGTAGCTTCCGCTGTGCTGAAGGTTTCATGCTGAGAGGAGCTCATATAGTTCGGTGTGATAACTTGGGACAGTGGACAGCGCCAGCCCCAGTCTGTCAAGGTACTGTAACAGTGGTAATGTTTTCCTGTGTATCTCAGCTCATTAGAGGCATCAGCATTTGCACTGAGTATTGGCATGCCTTTCTTTATCAGATATTCACTGAGAACCTACTATGTGCCATGTCCTTTGTGCTTGGGACCAGGGAAGAGATGAAATGGTGAGCGAAGCCAGTCTTAGGCATATGTCCACTATAGTATAGTCAAGGTGAGGGTTGCACTGATTGACACATATGGGGTGCACTGGAATGAAGAAGATGGGGCTTTGGAGAATAAATCATGCATGAGGAATAGCATGGGATGGGGAAGGGTAATGGACAAGGTGTTTAGTTCAGTCCTGTCACTTCCTGTCCTTAAGCTAGTCGTTTAGACTCTCTGAGGCTCAGTATCTTCTGTAAAATGGGGCTACTATTATCAGCCTTACCTACCTGCCTCACTAGTAGTTGTGAATTAATGTGTGTAAACGCAACTTTAAAACTCTTATAAGATTTATAGGGAAAATGATGATGATGATATGTTACCTTATAAATCACATGTCTGTGGTCTGATTTGACAAAATGATCCTCTTTCAATGTGTTAGGTTTCTAATCTTTTGCTCTTACACTAAGGCACTCATGCGGGCGGGTGTGGTGGTTCACGAGGATTATTATTTTTTTACGAGGAGTACCTCACACTAAAGTCGTGTTCCAGAAGTGTAATACTGACATTTTGTGTTTTCATTTACTGAGACCTCTGAGCAATCTATGTGACTCCCCTGGGTTCCTAAGTATACCTTGATTTTAAAATGAGGCAGTGGTTTGAAAGCAGGTCTTGAAGAGATATTTGTGCACCCATGTTCATAGCACTATTAATCACAACAGTTAAAATGTGGAAGCAACCCAAACAACCATTAATGGATGAATGGATAAGTAAAAAGTATTCCACATACTTACAATGGAATATTATTCAACCTTAAAGAGTAAGTAAATTCTCACCTATGCTACAAACATGAATGAACCTTGAAGACAGTATGCTAAGTGAAATAAGCCATTATGAAAGGACAAATACTGTATGATTCCACTCATATGAGGAACTTAGTCAAAGTCATAGAGACAGAAAGTAGAATGGTGGTTGCCAAGGGCTCAGTGGGAGAGGGAAATAGGCAGCTATGGTTTAATGGATATGGAGTTTCAGTTTGAGATGATGAAAAGAGTTTTGGAGATGAATAATGGTGGTGGTGGCACAATAATATGAATGTACTTAATACCACTGAGCTGTACACTTAATATTGGTGACATGGTTAATGGTAAATTAAATTTCATGCTATGTAAATTTCACTATAATAAAAAAATTGAACAGCAAAACAAAACAAAACAAGAAGGCAATAGAATAGATGGCTGTGCACCATGATGCTGAGACCTAGTCTGAGTTATGGAATGTATCGTATATGTTATCTGGGAGAAAAAGACACAATGAGCTCTTTGACACACTTAAAAGGGATCATAAGGGATTATCCAAGCCATTGTTGTCTCCAGGAAGGTAAATGTCTAATCAAGAAAAGATAGTTGGATATTCTCTTAAGTATCCAGAGATGTGGCCCCACTAACTCCCTTCATAGGCCTTCTGAATGTTTCCCACTCCTGAACTCAGGGTCTGCATGTGATGAGAAGCCTTAATGATATTATTACTATCTATTACTACCGCTGCTACTAATATAGCAGCTAATGTTCATTGAGCACTTTCTATGATCTCAGTCTAACTCTATGAGGTAGTTACAATTATTACTACCATTTTAAAGACGAGAAGAGACAACACATAGAATACATGTGCTCACTTCATATATAGTTATTTATTTTACATCTTTGAGATCATGGTGTATATTATAATTTTTATTCTGATTTTTTATTTAAAAAATAAAAAATACATTGAGACCTCTCTCCTATCTTTTCAAGCTAAAATATATTATTTTTAGTGACCTTTAACATTCTTTTCATGGATCCACCATCATTAATTTTCCACCCTCAATTAATGGCATTTGTGTTTGTTTTCAATATTCCGCTCTTACAAATAATGTCTTCACAAAAATCTCTAAATAGATTTTTTGGTATGCATCTTGATTACATATTTAGCATAAAGTCTTGGGTCCAAAGGCATGATAACTTAAAAATTATTGATACATGTTGCCAAGATTCTCAACAAAAGTTTAGCATTTCCTAATAAAATCCTTCATGTGCCGTTATAATTAAATGACACTTTTTCTCATCTTCTATGTTAAACAAGCCCAATTCGGGAATCCCTGTTCTTGACACTAGAAAGAGTTAATAGCTCAAAAATCAATGAGTATGTGTGTATTACTGTTTCTTTATTCCGTACTTCCTCACCCCTTAGCTTTGCAGTGCCAGGATCTCCCAGTTCCAAATGAGGCCCGGGTGAACTGCTCCCACCCCTTCGGTGTCTTTAGGTACCAGTCAGTCTGCAGCTTCACCTGCAATGAAGGCTTGCTCCTGGTGGGAGCAAGTGTGCTACAGTGCTTGGCTACTGGAAACTGGAATTCTGTTCCTCCAGAATGCCAAGGTAAGAGTGTATTCTTTCTAACATCTTGGAAATAAATTGTAGGCAGTATTTTTAAAGGCTGGATTTTAGAGGTGACATCTATGTAAGATCCACCTTGAAATGGACTGGAAAATTAATAAATACTCTCACTCATCCTCTTGTCCTATAACCCAAGGATCCCAAATGCAAATGCCTCCGGGGAATAGGCAGATAACACAAGTGTCAGGATGTCTGGCCATAGGCAGTAGGGCATGGCCCTTGTTAACTCCTTATCAGGGTCTTTACCCAGACTTGAAGGCTCCTGTCATAAACCAGGTAAACTCTTCTCACCTGGCCAAAAATGGCATCTGGAAAGAAGACCAGGTAGGAAAATAATTGCTTCAGAGTTGTTCTCCCAAGGCTGGTCTGGCACTTCTAGGAACCACAGGGTATAATGGTAAAATGGGAGGGGCAGAATTTACAAGTACCCAGTTGCAAACACTCCAAAATCTGTATAAAACTGGAGAAATATACTTAGAATAAGGTGAAGAGTGATAGAAAAAAGAGAAAAACTAATCTGTGTACTGGAGGTTACAGGATTCTCAGAAGAAGGAAATGTGCGGATTCAGTATAAACATTCCATCTGCATTGTACTTGATATATATATATTTTTTGAGACAGAGTCTCACTCTGTCACCTAGGCTGGAGTGCAGTGGCACAATCTCGGCCCACTGCAACCTCCGCCTCCCGGGTTCAAGCAATTCTCCTGTCTCAGCTTCCCGAGTAGCTGGGACTACAGGTGCCCACCACCACGCCCAGCTAATTTTTGTATTTTTGGTGGAGATGAGGTTTCACCATGTTGGCTAGGCTAGTCTCAAACTCCTGACCTCAGGTGATCTGCCTGCCTCGGCCTCCCAAAGTGCTGGGATTACAGGTGTGAGCCACTGCTCCCGGCCTTGTACTTGATATTTAACAAGCCAGTGTGCTCTGTCAGTATTGCAACATCTTGTATGAACAAGAACCAGTTCTAGTCATCCATGTTTGTGAATTGAAGGATAGACGTATATTTTTTATATTCCCCAATCTTTTTCCCCCTCAATGTATCCAATTCCTTAGTTAACTTTTATAGAAAATGCTGCTTTTTAAACACAAAATTTTCATTTATAAAAATCTGCAGAAATATAATAAAGAAATGAAAAAATATCCCCTTAAATACTCCTAAAATAGACACTGTTAGGCTTCTGGTATGAATTCTTCCAATATTTTCTCCACTTTTCCCCCTATGCAATTAATATTTTTATGATGTATATACAATTTTAACAATAAAGTTAAATGGGTAAAAGACTAGACAGTTCTACATTATTTGCCATACCTTTCACTTTGTATAGACTTTCAACATTTGAGTGAAAGCGGGCAGATACGTATTTTTTGCTAAAAGGAAACCACTTGCTATTCAGGTCACACAAAAGCGTAATCACGTACACACACACACACACACCCCATTGTTAAGCTAGGTCAACAGTGAATGAATGAATGAATGAACAAATGAACAAGCAAACAGCAGAATTAAATGTCCTTCATCCCCAGGCACCAGACAGGATGGCAAGCCCCTGGACTTAGGGTTGGGTGCACCTTCAGAGCTGGGTCTGGAGAGAACAGGGCGGGGCTGTGACTTTGCCCCTTAAGTGCTCATCCTGGCTATATTGAAGTCTGGACATATCACAAAGTCCACACAACTTTGGGGAAGTTGTGGGAAGAACTGGGAATCCCTGAGGACAGTGATCACAGTGACTGAAAGTCTTCCAGGCAAGCCTGGGTGGTGCAGGGCACAGATTACAGTTCATTGCTCCATACTGTCCTGCCTCTGGGTATTTCACAGCAAGGAGGTTGCCACTCACCACGGCTTCCTGTGACCTTCCAGTTCCCTTCTGCTTTTAGTTCTTTATTTACTGTGAACTTTCTCCTCTTGTTGCCGGGTGCACATCAAGTGAAATATCCAAATGTGGGCTGGGCAGGAAGGTACCATGCGGTGTGCAATCCACTCGCTGTTGTAATACTTCTGAGAGAGTGTTATCAGACAATTTCTCTTTTTAATGTCCTCCCACCCCTCCACATCTACCCCTGCTGTCAGAAGGCAAAGCCACAAAAGAGCTGGAAATGGGCTCTGTGGTACCAACGTCCTCACCCACACCCTTTCCCCCATAGGTCCTTGCAGTTTGTAGGCTTCTTCAGTTGTGTCCTCTCCAGCCCCACATACACACTTACTACAGAAATACTTTTCAACTAGAAGAAAAGAACCAGATCTTTGGACAAGTTGATCAGATTGAAAGGAATGTAGCTAGAGAGGGGAAGGAATGAAGGGAAGAGAAAGGTATAGAAAGTGTTCTTGAAACCTCATGCTGTTTAAATCAGTGGCTGAAAAATGACCCTAGGAGCAAGGACTTCATGTCTAAACACCAAAAGCAATGGCAACAAAAGCCAAAATTGACAAATGGGGTCTAATTAAACTAAAGAGCTTCTGCACAGCAAAAGAAACTACCATCAGAGTGAACAGGCAACCTACAGAATGGGAGAAAATTTTTGCAACCTACCCATCTGACAAAGGCTAATATCCAGAATCTACAATGAACTCAAACAAATTTACAAGAAAAAAACAAACAACCCCATCAAAAAGTGGGCAAAGGACATGAACAGACACTTCTCAAAAGAAGACATTTATGCAGCCAAAAAACACATGAAAAAATGCTCATCATCACTGGCCATCAGAGAAATGTAAATCAAAACCACAGTGAGATACCATCTCACACCAGTTAGAATGTCCATCATTAAAAAATCAGGAAACAACAGGTGCTGGAGAGGATGTGGAGAAATAGGAACACTTTTACACTGTTGGTGGGACTGTAAACTAGTTCAACCATTGTGGAAGACAGTGTGGCGATTCCTCAGGGATCTAGAACTAGAAATACCATTTGACCCAGCCATCCCATTACTGGGTATATACCCAAAGGATTATAAATCATGTTGCTATCAAGACACATGCACACATATGTTTATTACGGCACAATTCACAATAGCAAAAACTTGGAACCAACCCAAATGTCCAACAATGATAGACTGGATTAAGAAAATGTGGCACATATGCAAGGATTATCCTTTTTCCCATTTCGAAGATAAAGCAACTGAGGCTCAGAAAGGTTATTGTCTAGTGATAGATTGCTAGCAAGTAGCAGAACCAAAATTTGGACGCAGATTCCACCACTTGGTTGGGAAAGGGGGAAGAAAGTATTTTCCTCCATTTCTGTGTTTCCAGTCATTTGTCATTGTTTTCTGGTAAAGTCATTAGGGATGTTTCTGAAGAAGGTATCAAGGGAGAAACCACTTCCACTCCTGTCTAGAAGCAACAAAAATGAGTTGCACCACTATCCTCCCAAACAGAGCACCAGCTTCCTTTAAAAATCACCTCTAAAGCTGTTTGTGATTGAGCACTTTAGGATGTCAATCAACTGTAAGCTGCAGCTATTTTATACCTCTACAACCTCTAACTGGTGATAAAGCATCATGAAATTCAAACAATCACTTTTAGCCAAATACCATCATTGTATATTAATCTCACACACACACACACACACACACACACACACACAGAGAGAGAGAGAGAGAGAGAGAAAGAGGGAGAGAGTTACAGAGTTCAGGTTGCTGAATTATAAAATGATCTCTTCTTTTCTCCTCTGCCATGCCCATGATAGCCATTCCCTGCACACCTTTGCTAAGCCCTCAGAATGGAACAATGACCTGTGTCCAACCTCTTGGAAGTTCCAGTTATAAATCCACCTGTCAATTCATCTGTGATGAGGGATTTTCTTTGTCTGGACCAGAAAGATTGGATTGTACTCGATCAGGACACTGGACAGACTCCCCACCAACATGTGAAGGTAGGCTGTGGGTCTGTCCTTTCTTATGGCTTTTAAGATGACATCAGAGAATGGAGAATCATCAGGGATTTATATAAAAATGTTCTTGAGCTGAAGCAAACAACACTCTCAACAACAATGGTAATCTAGATTAAAAAAAGTTCTCCCTCTCTTTAAATAATATTTTAATAGCTTTAGTTAAATATTGCACAGTTTCAAGAACATCCTGGCCAACATGGTGAAACCCCGTTTCTACTAAAAATACAAAAAATAGCTGGGGGTGGTGGTGCATGCCTGTAGTCCCAGCTAATCGGGAGGCTGAGGCAGGAGAATCGCTTGAACCCGGGAGGTGGAGGTTGCAGTGAGCTGAGATTGCGCCATTGCACTCCAGCCTGGTGACAGAGCGAGACTCCGTCTCAAAAAAAAAAAAAAAAATTGCACAGTTTCAGGAAGTGCTTTCATGTCATTATAGCATTTCTGTTTACCACAATTCTAAAATAATAAGGAAAGGCAGTATCATCTCATTTTATAGAAAAGGAAGAGATACAGGCTTAAAGAGGTTAAATAACTCGTCCAGGGTCACACTGTTAGTAAGTGAAAAGGCTCAACTCTATGTCACTGAAAGTTTTACTTCCTTACAGAGTCTTTTTCAGCTACATTCTTCATTTCTTCATTCCTACACTCACCTTCAACTGAGCACTACTAAATCCCAGCCACAGACCTTATTTAGGGATGGGTGAGATTTAACCCTAGCATAACTATGTGTGCACTTCCCTCCTCTCTCCACTTCTATATTGAATATAAGCTTCTTGAAGGCAGGAGCTGTGCCTTCTTCATCTTTATACCCCCTGCAGCAGCTAGACAGAATAAAAATGGGTGTGTGTGACAAATATCTGTTGAATTGAAGCTGATCGTTTACCAGTAAAATGTACTCAAACACAAGCTTTGGTAATTTAGTGGAATTCTCAAAGGCAGGGGCCAGATCTTATCTGTCTTTAATTCTCCTGAGACATCTGGCTGGCAAAGTATCTAGTATATTTTATGTTCTAAAATAGAAGTGCACTGAATTAATTAGTTCATAGCTCCTGTTTAGTTGCAAAAGGTACTATTGTTCTAATGTATTGTTCAGTGTAGAGTTAGTAATAATGAGACCAGTGATAATTGGTAATAATTATCACTTAATGTGGGACCACTTATTTCATAAGCATCATCACATTCAATCCACACAAATAACCCTTATGTTGGTTATTACTATGCCCATTTTAAAGGTGAAGAAACTAAGACTTTGAGAGGTTAAGTAGCTGGCAAAGGTCATATAGCTAGAAGTATGGAGACATGATGCAAACCCAGGCCTAGTCTGATTATAGGGCTAGTGTTTTGACCACTGAACTACACTATCACCCAGTGGTAGAGCTTCTGAACCCCGGGTAAGTCACTTGTGAATTTACTGTTTTCCACTCCACAGATTGCAGCTATAACTGCCGAATGAACTTTAGAAATGGCAGGGCCTGGTGATCAGATGAGAGAATATGTTGGTAGAAATCTATTCGTGTTACACGAAAACAGCTAAAATATTATTTATTACTTCCTGTGGAATGAGCACTAGATTAATATCCAAAGACTTGTATTGCTCTCTCTCCAAGTCATGTGCCATTAGGAAAGTCTTGTCACACCCTTAGGTTCCCATTTTCTCAATTCCAAAAGGAGAGGAGTGGACAAGACCTTCTTTGAGGTTGCTTCCCTGGCCAAGAATTCTGTAGGGTGAAAGACATAAAATGCTACCATCTGCTGTCAAAAAGATATACTACAAGTTCCCTGAGAATTCTAGAACATTTATGGAGGATAGCATTTGGGCTTGTGCTTTTTCACTCATTCATTTATTCCTCACTCTCTTATTCATTTATTCCATTGACAATTGTCATAAGTTCTATTTTCCCAATTTTAAGGCTAAAGAATATTTTTTAAAAACCTTTAAAAATCTCATTCACATTTTAAATCATGTAGGCAACCAACATGGCTGCTAAATCTGTAATCTCTAAAGCCTTTGCTTCCCCTCACTCCTTTCCAGCCCCCCTTTCTCTGCAGGAGGAGTCATTTGCCTCCCACCTTGCAGGCCCAGTCCCCACTTGCTGTCAAGACCCAACCCTGACCATGAACAGCAGCTTTAACCCACTATGGCCCTTGGAATTATCAACCTTGACTGATCCTGATCTTGAGCCCTGGTTTTTGCACTTGTATTTCTACTTCGTTCTCCAAATTTATGCTCTAAATTTAGGCAAATGCTTCCTCTTATTTTCCCATATGCCTGAACCCATTAATTTTTAACCCTCAGCACTGCCCCCTAGAACCCCAATTTTCACATAGTGTTTTGCAGAGTTCTAGGATACATCAGATGGACTCAGGGGCCTCCAAGTAAGCAGAGGCAGTGTGGCAGGTGGAGTTCTCAAGCTGTCTCTTCAGAGTGCAATGTGAGATTTCATTTTGGGGGATGGCTCTACAGACAGTTCCACTTTAGTTAGAATGCCAGTTCCCTGGGCCCTCTGGGATGTGGCCTCTGCCTAGTTGTTCCTCAGTATCTGCAGGGGGAATTGGTTCCAGGACTCCCTGCAGATACCAGAATCCTCAGATGCTCAAGTCACTTATATGAAATGGCATAATATTTGCATATAATGTACATACATTCTCCTTTAGACTTTTAAATCATCTTTAGATTACTTATAATACCTAATGCAAAGCCTACGCATCACTTTGTCTGCATGGATTCAACATACTCAGCACATGGCAAATTCAAGTTTTGCTTTTTGGAACTTTATAGAATTTATTTTTTTCTGAATGTTTTTGATCCACGATGAGTTGAATACATAGATGCAGAACCCTTGGATACAGAGGGTCGGTTATTTTTCAGCCTTGTCTCTGCCTTTGCCCTTCAGGACCTGAAGTCCTTTTCATGAGCCTAAGCAGTGCTTGAGGTTCTTGTACCAATTTTGATGATGCCACCTGCATGATGGATTGCTTGTACACAGTTTCTGTATCCCTCCTGTCCCTGCCTGTTGGACCACTTTCATGATACAGACTGCTGAATTCCTAATCCCTTAACACTGTCTGTCATTGACTCTCTGGTGACCATGTTTGGCTGCTGAACCCAACTCCTAATGTCTATTTTCACTGTGTGGGAAGGGGTCCTGGTTCCAAGTCCCAAACTCAACTCTGCACTTCTGCCATGTGCCTAGTTACTCATGTCCTAAAATATGGTGAACTGGTGCCCCCTAAAACTCTGGCCCAGCTGACATCTCCATTTTTTTCTTCATTCCCCCAACATTTCTCTGAATCCGTGGGGCTTCCTAGTTTTATTTCTAAAGTTTGAGTTTACAATATTCAACTAAGTTACATTTATTATTTAAAGTATATCTTCTTTCCAGAAAATTATGAGAAAACTCTATCAAACTCAAGTAAAATGATATAATAAAAGGAAACAGATAATTTACTAAATCTATTTGAAATAATATAAATCAATATGTTTAAGAATTCAGATGCAATCATGTATACTTACTAGATGGACTATAGAAAAACACCAATGAATACCCATATGTGATAGAACTGCCTTGGTAGTCAGTGAAAATAGAACACTAAGCATGCAATAAATGCAACCCTTATCTGTTTTCTATTTTTGTAATTATTCAGGAGTTGTTTTTTTTTTTTGCCAAAGTTTTACAGTAGGCTCAAGAATATGACCACTTCTCAAAGTTATGCACAAAAGTCATTCCTGGGTATAACTCTTTTCCTGCATCTGCACTAATGTCCATTCCAGCAGCATCCTTGATAACTCCACAAATGTCATTCATCCCATGTTTGCTGAGTGCCCACCATATGCCAGATCTGGGTTAGGCTTCCATGTAACTCATCTAGGCTGCCCCTCAAACAGGTAAACCCGCTTTTTTACATGATCCAGAGCCAAATTCTTAGTATGTAAGGATCAAGGTTAATTTTTACCTGAGAGGGTTCAGAGACTTTTATAAATATGAAAGTCTGGATATGTAACCTTGGCTGAGCATGACTGATAAGACTGAAACCAAAGCACTATCCCCCAAATGAATTTAATGCTGTAGTAATTCTCATTTTATACTAGGGCCCCCTTCAGTTAATTTTTAAAAACAGTAATTCCTCTTGTTTCTTTTCAAACCAGGTAGGAATACCTTTTAGAATGCATTTAAATTAAATTGTATTCATTACTGTATTCATTCAACTCATAAGTATTTGTAGAACTCCCCCTATGTGTCACGCCCTGTTCTCTGGGATACAGTGTACAAAGAACTGACAAGGTCCCTGCTTTCCTGCAGCTGACATTATACATATTCTTCAGTTTAAAGTTGTAATTCTGGGAGATTATGAAAAAGTTATTTTTGTGAAAATGTTCACAGATGACTTCATGTCTAGGACTTACACCAGTAGACATGTTTCAAAAATGTTTAGTAAATTGACTTGACGTGTCAGATATGAAGTTAATTACTCAACAATTTCAGAGTACTGAAATGAAATTCACTGTGTTACTTTGGCTATTTGAATGGATTCATGCAATAAGAATCCATAATCCTTCAATGAATAGCTTGTTACTGAAAAATACATGGGCCAGTATGTAAAAGCCAAATACTGTACATTGGTTTTCCATGAGGGAGCACATAGGTCTTGAAGAGGTTTGTAAAAATCAAACTAGCTAAGTAAATGAGACTTATCTGACCAAGGTATTGTTTTCAGAATAGCCTTAGATTTAAAGAAAGAATAGTCACTTCATTTGTCAATAACTCACATTTATTGATAAATAATAGTCTTACATTAGAGAATCTAATGGGGAGAAAGGAAAAATGCTAAGAAAATATGTAACTGCAATAATTTGTAAAAATACTTTTGGGGGGAAATTGTGAATTAAAATTTAAATTCATTTATTCATTCACTTGGCAAATGGTTACTGAGCACTGCCTCTTGAGATCCTGGGATGGGAATTATGGAAGACTCAAGGATGAATGATTCTTGGGTTTTAGATACTTTCCATCCAGTAGAAGAGGGAGGGTATGACATGTGACATGACAGCACATGAGTTCAGACAAAAAGTTGAAGAATTCAGAGGAGAAGAGTTCAGGCTGTGGTGATCAGCAGAGTCTTCAGACAGGTTACGAGTTAAATCCTGGAGGATTAGTGGGATTTTACCCCATGAAAATGGAAAAATTCTCAGGGGAATGTAAGCCAAGAACCAGAAGCAATAACACACAAAGTCACTTCAGGGAATTCCAAGAAACTAATCTATCTTGACCAGGAGGTTTTGAGTTTTCCTGTGTTATCTGGATGGGTGGTATTAAAATACAACAGCAAAATAAACAAAACAATTAGCGAGAAGATTCAAATGGAAGAAATAGTTTGAGGCAGAAAGCAATCATTGCAGTTTTAGGTGTGTTGAATTTGAGGAGATGGCATGATATATGGGAGCAAGTAGTCTCAGGCAAGAGGAAGGGCGGAAATGAAATCCTGGATTGCACCCATTCAAATTAGAGGTTGCTGCGGCAGGCTACAAGGTCTCTGAAGCAGACGGTGTAAAGAAAATAGGGTGACATTGTAAGTTCTTGAGTATGGCTGCCTAAATCTTTGACTTCTTTGTCTTCATGACTTGTACCTATACTCCTCTCTGTAAGCTCACCATCCTCCCACTGCCCCTTGCAGCAAATGACCTACATGATATGTTGTGGAATGCTGCTGTCTAGCAAAACACCTGGAATATAGGTTCTTAATAAATATTTTTTGAATACATAAGTGAATGAACTTTGTGTAACACAGAACTTCTGAATAAACTTGGAGATTGTGACACTCTTAATTTGATACTCTAGCCATCAAGTGCCCAGAACTCTTTGCCCCAGAGCAGGGCAGCCTGGATTGTTCTGACACTCGTGGAGAATTCAGTGTTGGCTCCACCTGCCATTTTTCTTGTAACAAGGGTTTTAAGCTGGAGGGGCCCAATAATGTGGAATGCACAACTTCTGGAAGATGGTCAGCTACTCCACCAACCTGCAAAGGTAATAATATGCACTTACTAAGACAGTTCTACTTTTGGAAATTTATTCCACAACAACAAACAATAATCTAGTTCTTATATGTGAACTAGATAATTGTGTATATTACCATTATTTGGGTTTAGCAAACAGCTGAAGGATTTTAAAATGTCTAAGGAGTGACAGGATATTTTTATGTTTGTGAATAAAAGATATATTGATTCTTAAGCAGGAATTTTGTTTCATGGCTTCTTTTTTTGAAAGGGCTTTGTTGAGCGAACTGAATGGTCTCCATTAATTTATTGCTGAGAGAAACAGATAATACTGGGGTAGAGTCACTGGTCCAGTTTTTCAAATCTAGGAATTGAGGTGCAAAGAGGCCAATCATCATCTTCCTGCCACATGGCAAGTTAATGACACAGCTGGTGGGATCATTCAAATGGAAGAAATAGTTTGAGACAGAAAGCAATCATTGCAGTAAATTTCAACTTTCACATTGACCTTTAGTCAGAGAACAGTACCACTTCCCAATAAAGCAGGGTTGGGCAGGCAGTTGGCCCATGTATATTTGGCTTTCTGCTGAATTTCTTATATTTCTGTACCATTTTTTGCTTCTTTTAAAAATAGCAATAACAATGACTCCCCTGATTTCTTCTCTTGGCCAGGAGAATCATCTCCTCAAGGATGCTTTTTAATAATTTTCCTCATCTGGTTTTCTATCTCTGACACTGATAGTTTTTCTTAACTTCCTTAAATAGCTCTTGCTAGAGCCTCGCTTGTTATGAAGGGAGTGAAAAGCAGTTATTCCAGATTAGCCTTAACTCTGTTACACTTCTTTTAATTGGGAGCTCTCTGAATTGAAACATTTTCTCACAACAGGCATAGCATCACTTCCTAGTCCAGGGGTGAAATGCCCAGCCCTCACCACTCCTGGGCAGGGAACCATGTATTGTAGGCATCATCCGGGAACTTTTGGTTTTAATACCACTTGTTATTTTGGCTGCAACGCTGGATTCACACTCATAGGAGACAGCACTCTCAGCTGCAGACCTTCAGGACAATGGACAGCAGTAACTCCAGCATGCAGAGGTAAGGTGAAAAAGAGCAGGCAGTTCTGAACCTGCCTTCCGGCAAGTACTCAAGCTAGCCATTGTGCCTGTATGTTGAAGTCTCACCCAACCACAACCACTAATCCAAGTGTCATCTCCCCTATGAAATCCACACCAATCCCAATTAGAAGTAATGTGTCACAGGCATTTACTTCTGCTCTTCCTCATGTCACAAGCTAAAGCTAATACACAAGTACTCAGAGACTTAAAGGAAGAAACATTTGCAGATGTCCAAGATGTGTTAGAAAAATAGGCATATTAAATGTAAAACCTGCCATAGAAATTGGTAAATTAAAAGTTGCATATTACGTGACAGTATAAACATTCCATATTTTCATAATAATTTGAACCTAAATAAAAAGTTAAGCCATATGTGATATTTCCTGAAGAGCTATCACCCTACACATAAAGCACTGAGACCTACGTTTCTTTCATTTTTGTATCCCCCACAAAACATAGCACAGTGCTTTGCAAATGTCACTACTGATAAATAACATTTATTTGAATTAAATCTAATTTCCTGACCTTTAATTTCCTATCCATATATTAGAAAGAATAACCCTGAAGTTCCCTGAAAATGTAGTTTAAGGAGGATGACAGTCTACTTCTTTCAAACTTCCAGTGTCCAGAAATGCTGAACACTTATTAAGTATTTTAATAAACACACACTGACATGCCAGTTGATCACAAATGTAGTAATAACATTTGGACTAATAGTATTTTTAAGAACTAAAATTTTGTAAATAGTATATTTGGAGGCAGGATTTATCAACGCATTAGCAGGTATTTGTCAGATGCTACTATGTGTCCGTCTTTGCATCTTGGTTCTTTGGCTATCACCCTTTGAGAGAATATTTTCATATATGTGCTGTTAGAAGAGCTACTGTGAATATCAGAAGTGGCTCATATCGTTTCTGACCTTTTACATTCTGCCTCATTTATTGGCAATGTTAGGTTACCAAAGAAACTATAATCTCTTTCACCTCCAATCCACATGTTGTTTCTCTTGCATTCTTTCTTTTCTGCAGCTGTGAAATGCTCAGAACTACATGTTAATAAGCCAATAGTGATGAACTGCTCTAACCTCTGGGGAAACTTCAGTTATGGATCAATCTGCTCTTTCCATTGTCTAGAGGGCCAGTTACTTAATGGCTCTGAACAAACAGCATGCCAGGAGAATGGCCACTGGTCAACTACCATGCCAACCTGCCAAGGTACAATTTTCATGTGGGTTAAGAAGTCACTTTGATGTGGAAAATAACAAAATCAGTGTTTCTTCTCTGTGTCTTTCTCATAGTGGTCTTGCTTTCCATCCCTGGGTTTCCCCCTGCTTAATAAGTGTTTCACAATGAATCAGGCAGAATCTCCTTGCCTTATAGAGCAGTGGAAATTAAATCCAGTGACTGTGTAGGTAATCACCCCTCCTTTTCAGTGTCGAATTTGTGAAATGAAACCTTTCGCTTCATTATAATCTCTGTTTAACAGACCTTGAAGTTTCAAAATGTTTTAAACTGGGAGTTATTTCATGCAGATTTCTAATTTATTATCTCAGAAGACCTTTGCTTACCACCTAACTCTAAAAACCTCCTAGCAGATCTTCCTTAAGTTCCATCTGTTTGCAAGGTGTAGTTCAGCCCCCTATTTTTTCCCCTCATAGCTTGTTCTGACTACCTTTTGTTACATAACTGAATCTTTGCCAAAAAAATCATGCACAGTTTATTTTATTTGCCTAAACTTACACGTATAGGCTTCTTATGTCTATAATTTAATTTCTTTTATTGGGAACTTACCCTAATTCTTTTGGAAATTACAGTTTATATTTAAGCCTTAGGAATAAATTAAGGCCCCACTTTTATTTTATTTGCCCAAACTTACATGTATAGGCTTCTTGTGTCTACAATTTAATTCCTTTTATTGGGTCCTCACCCTGATTCCTTTGGAAATTAGAGTTTATATTTAAGCCTTAGGAATAAAATAAGGCCCCACTTCCCATTCTGTTGCAGTGGATTTATGAATTCGAGATATTCTTTCATGTTAGCTTGTCGGCATTCCCAGGACCTTTGGTGATCCTACTTGATCTCACATCTTAGAGTTCTTGAAAACTTTCTGGGAGAGAAAGACTAGTCTTTTGCATACTATACTTCTTATGTCTTGCATGTGTGTGTGTTTGTTTTGCAGCAGGACCGTTGACTGTCCAGGAAGCCCTGACTTACTTTGGTGGAGCGGTGGCTTCTACGACAGGTCTGATAATGGGTGGGACGCTCCTGGCTTTGCTAAGAAAGCGTTTCAGACAAAAAGGTAAATAGGAAATAGTCTTCTCTTTGCTTTTTTTCTTTCATGTAATTTAGGGTGGGGAGGGAAAAACCACAACTTCAGTAGTTCATGTTGGAAAATATTTGCATTAAAAGAAAATAAAGCCAAGATAAGTGATCTTGAGAACTGACTGTCCATTAGAATCACCTAGGGAACTTCCTAAAAATATAGATCCTTCTATGGGGAGACTTGGGAGTGGGTGCGGAAATCTGAATTTCTCAAAAGCCCTCTCCCAAAATTCAAATGAGGCTACTTTGCAGTTTGGCATTTGGGGCCTCTGGTCTAAGTACCCTAGGCTATCACTAAAGCTAATTAGAAAGGTGTTATGCTTCCTTACTTCACTCATTTCTTCATGTAGCAGTCATTTATTCATCAGCTCTGTTAGAGTGTGAGACTCATAATGATGGTTTCTGATATTAAGGAAGGAAAAATCCAGTAGGGGAGACAGGTGAAATCAGTGCTGGTAGTGAAGTGTGGTAAGTGTGTTAGGACACAAATACAACCTAGGTATTATTAGAACATAGACTAGGGATGCCTAAACCAGACTGGCAGGTCAGAAAGCCTTTTTCAAGCTTAGCTTTGAAGAATGAGAGGCATTTAGCCAAGGGGAAAATGGAAATAGAGTTCCATCAGAGAAAATGGCATGTAGAAAGACATGAAAGTGTGAAATCAATGAGAAGATGGTATGTTTCGCAGTTCAGTGCATCTGAATCAAAAGGGGATTATGGAGGAGGCAGGAGATGAAGTTAGGGGCAGAAGAAGCTGCCCCTGTATTGGTGACCTGGTGTGATAAGCTAAGAGATTTGCTTTTTCTCCTGAAAACTTGTAAAGTTGATGCAGGATTTAAACAGAGAAGACCAAATAGATGAAAACTCTCTGTAAGGGAAACTGCGTTCATCAGACTGTTCATCAGAAAAAGAACTTTAGTCTAGGAATTAAAGACGGGAACATCCCATCTCTTAAGGTTTAAAACATCCTTTCTCAATCTTCTCCAGACACTTAGCCTGCCTATAAGTTCATAAAGTTTTGTTTATAACCTAATGGGGCTCTTCTTCATCACTCCTCATAGAAGTAACTAGGGGCATCAGAGAGACCATTAATTGCTCAAATCAAGGTAATTGAAAGTGGCTATGTTAAAATATCTGAAAGAGATCTCATTGAATTTCTCTATTGTTGACATAGGTCTCAACACCTATTCTTAACTGCTCAGAGGCAAAACCACGTGTTCTTTACTCTTATTCTTTCTTCATTTACAATGCTACCAAAACATTGAGGCTGTTTTTCCAAATCTCCTTTATATACTCTCCTGTGAGTGGCTAAGACAATAGACAAAGATCAGTATTCTGCTTCAATACCAAAGAGATGTACTGAGAGCTACAGTGAATCCCTCCCTGCAAAATGTGTGCTTGCTGAACCAAACCCAGAAGGCAGAGGCAAGAGCTCCTAGACCTTAATCTCTATAATCATGTAGGAATCACTCTAATCTTGATGTTTCCCCCAAGTCCTTTCTTTGACTTTGAGACATTTCCAGGGGACCCTCTAACAGTGGAGAAGGACAAATGGCCACTCATGCCCCAATATTTTTAATAACAAATACATTCATTTGTTGGGGATGGGAGCTCTTTTCCTGGGCTTCTCCCAACTTGATTTTAGGCTTTCAAATTTTCTATGGCCAAATAAGAGGAAAATGCTGCAGCCATAGCTGAAAATTCAACTATGAAAATCTGTCATTTGGATAAAAATATGCTATCAGGGAGGAAAAACATCCACTGTTCTGTTGGTTTGGATTTGTGTATGTGATTAGCTTGCCCAGCTAAGGGCTGAGGGCAAGTGACACAAGATGCCCTCAAAAGAAATTGATTTATGTATTTACTGAAAGGAAGGAGGAAGACAGTGAGAGGACTCTAGAGTTAAATATTGTCGAATGTTTAATTTAGCCTAAAACACTTTCTACCTTTCAGTGAGAAACTGTTTCTAATATTCCCCTTATAATGAGCCCGCCTGAAAATCAGTCTACTGGTTTTCCCCAATAATTTCTATCCTTAATGACCCTCTCTTTCATCTTTTTTTTTAAATCATTCATTCTTGTCTTCTTGCTGATTTTAGATGATGGGAAATGCCCCTTGAATCCTCACAGGTAAGTTAGAAATGTTTTATGATTGAGTAAATTTTGCTACCTTAACTTTATAATTCACTGTAATATGTCAGAATGATTACATGCAATGCCTGCCTCCTTTTTACAATGTATTTTGCAATGTCTTCTTTTCTACTCTGAAGTAAAATATACAGATAACAAATATTCTAATTAAAATATAAAGTAGAAATAAAACAAAAAGTAATTTATAATAAAAACAACATGCAAAAACTTAGGCGTTGTGCCAACAGATGGAATGAGGTCATCAGAAGTGTGCACCTCCCACAGAATCACTAGGAAAGCAACAGCCACACAGGTGGACTGATGGGGAAATGTTGTATTAGTGACTCAAAGAGCATTAGAGCTGTGGCCAACACCAATCTAATTTTTCAAAATGGTGAACAACTCTGGTAAAGAGTCCTAAAACCTGTGATAATTGTCCTTTGATTCATATGGCAATTGCATTTTTTAAAGATGCAAAAAATGCTTAATATTTACAGGTAAAGTGCTTGAGTTCCAGGCTCAGAGATTTTTAACCTGTATGAATATTGAGCACATATTCCAAAGTTATGTGGGGTGTTGGACAATTCTTTTGTGTCCTATACCCCCTGCTATTTATAATCTAGCAATAGTTTTCAAAAAGGGACAGTATGCCCTCAAGGGTATTTTTTGATTTTTATAATGAACAAGAGTTCTACTGACATTGAGTGGGTAGGAGGCAGGGGTGCTGGATATCTTAAAGATATTTCCACCCTGGAGGACATGGAAATCCTTATATGAACTCTATTGTCATGGACATCCAGCACCCTTGACCCATACCCACTCAATATCAGTAGAACTCTTGATGGTTATAAAAATCAAAAAAACACCCCTAGGGGGCATATTGCCCCCTTTGAAAACTATCGTTAGATTATCAAGTGTTAATGCCAAGAATTTTGTAACTACTTCTTCTCATCTAGAAGAGGTTGCAGCAACTTAGAGGGTATAACAGGTATTCAGTACATAAAGCATCAACAATAACTTAGTGTGGGTGCAAAATGCAATGCAAATTACCCAGAGCTGTTAAGTGGGGTATCGAATATTTCTTTGGCATTTATTTTTCTTTCCTTTCTAAAGCAGAATTCCAAGGGTGGATGGTAATTTGTGGTTTCTGGAAATACTATGTGTTGGACTGTATTGTTGAGAACTAAGCAGTATATGGTTGTCATCCTTGTGTTTCTGTTCTTTAGCCACCTAGGAACATATGGAGTTTTTACAAACGCTGCATTTGACCCGAGTCCTTAAGGTAAGGTCCCTATAAAGATATTTTCGAAGGAAATAGAACAATAGGGAGAAATGGAATACTATAAAGCTTAACTTTTCTTTACATAATCATGTATTAAATTTTAAGTATGTATTAAATTTTCAGGCATGAAGGAAATTGTGTTGGCAGTAGGACACAGGTATGACAATGGAGTTACAAAAGAGTTCACATAAGGATTTTCATTTCCTCCAGGACAGAAATGTCCTAACAAGACATAACTTATTTCAGGATGTGTAACATTTCCATTATTGACTGCTAGGTGGTGATGATGTGGCCTTGCCTGCAAAGCAGAAGTCAGGACTGCTGAAAAATGTTTACGAACTGTTATGGAGTCAATTCCCTATGCTACCTGCTGGAAAAACAAAAATAATCTGATGCTATCCCTCTCCCAAAAAGTTCAGTGGGTAGTTGAGTGTCCTACAAAAGGCCTGAATGGCAGAATATTCGAAATCTAGAAAGAAAAGATTATGCTGAGCCTCAGGGTGTAGATATGATGAGCAATTTTTTTCTTTCTTTTATTTTTTTAAGGAAATGATAATTATTTAAATTTCTTTGGTCTCATTTCCAGAGACCTGTCCTTTTCCTGGTTACCTCATTCAGCCTCCATATGATCCTGTTGTGAACATCAAGTTTCCTGCTACACTGGACTTAACTATAATGCATTTGCTGCAGTTTTCCATAAACACCTGTGAATCAAAGACACGGAATTACCTTAGATTAGCTCTGGACCAGTCTGTTGGACCAGCTCTGGACCAACCCTGTTTCCTGAGTTTGGGATTGTGGTACAATCTCAAATTCTCAACCTACCACCCCTTCCTGTCCCACCTCTTCTCTTCGTGTAACATAAGCCACAGAATCCAGGAGCAAATGTTTCTGCAGTAGTCTCTGTCCTTTGACTCATCTGTTACTTGAAATACCAGTGAACCAAAGAGACTGGAGCATCTGGCTCACAAGAAGACCAGACTGTGGAGAAATAAAAATACCTGTTTATTTTTTGATTGAAGGAAGGCTTTCTCCACTTTGTTGGAAAGCAGGTGGCATCTCTAATTGGAAGAAATTCCTGTAGCATCTTCTGGAGTCTCCAGTGGTTGCTGTTGATGAGGCCTCTTGGACCTCTGCTCTGAGGCTTCTAGAGAGTCCTCTGGATGGCACCAGAGGCTGCAGAAGGCCAAGAATCAAGCTAGAAGGCCACATGTCACCGTGGACTTCCCTGCCACCAGTCACTGTCCCTCAAATGACCCAAAGACCAATATTCAAATGTATAATTAAAAGAATTTTCCCCAAATGCCATGTTCCTCTATTTTATGGTTGATTCAGTAAGGTCTGTATACATCACATTATTTACCATCAGTATAATAACACACAATTATGGTTGTCCTATTTACACCTCGACCGTTCGGTCAGTCAGCAACTATGTATCACACACCCTACACTGCAAGAGAAAGTCAGAGAAATGGAAAAATTCTTCATCACCTTAATGTTTTACAGGGAAGAACAAATGTGTGTTACATGTTCTTTAAATCCCATGTTTAATAAATAGGTCATTGAAAGTCATACAGTGTTTATCTGGAACTGATGTTAAAAAAAAAGCCAAAAATTATAGTAGTCATCTTGTCTCTGTAAAATGTAATGCAATAAATATGTCACGTACATTGTATATACATAAGCAAATATGCAAATGAAAAAGCAGCCTACTCAAAGGTTACAATAATGTTGCAACAATTTTGGTAGTAACCTTGGGATTTAGGAACACAGTGCTTTCAAAACATTTCTCTGATACACTGCCAGTAGCATCTCTGACTGCTTATTTAAATGCAATCAATAGGCTAGGTGTTCTAGGACTTTGGTCTCAACCCTGTTTCCTGAGTCAGAATCTACATTTTGTAAAAGTTCCCCCGGGAATTCTGATGGTCTGCCAACTTTGGGAGACACTGATAATATTGTAGATAATGAAGTGTAAGCAACTGTTCAGTTAGGGAGACAATAGATACCTGCATGGAATAACAAAAGGTAATTAACATGATTATATAATTTGAATAGTGTTGTAATAGTTCATAAAATGGAAAAGTCAATTTGAGCCCAGAATCTGGGAGATAGGCAGAACTCTGGACTGTAAAGAATGGCCCAGCAAAGAGGAAGAAAATGGGCATTCTACGTTGGTGCAATAATATCAGCACAGGAGAAAAGACAGAATATTGCGGGGAGTGGGGAGGGAGGAAGAGGCTGTTGATGAGCCTGATATGATTAACAGAGACCTCATGTGAGGTGCCAGATTACAATTTATTGAATGCATAAAGCATAAGACAGAAACTTGGAGCCATGCAGATACAGGGAACCCAGGACAAGTCACTATGATGCCTCAGACAATATAATTCTCAGATTATCAATAGCAAAGTAAGATTTAAGGTGGTGTGAAACAGTCAGATCCTTCAAGAAAAACAAGAATACAAGGGGTCCTGGAGACAGGAAAATATGATCATAGTAATAAATTTGTGATTCCTTGTTTCTCCTCTCTTTCTTTCTTTCTTTCTTTTTTTTTTTTTTGATGGAGTTTTGCTCTTGTTGCCCAGGCTGGAGTAAAACGGCACGATATCAGCTCATTGCAACCTCTACCTTCCGGGTTCAAGCAATTCTCTTGCCTCAATCTCTCGAGTAGGTGGGATTACAGGTGTCCACCACAACGGCCAGCTAATTTTTTATATTTTTAGTAGAGACAGGGTTTCACCGTGTTGGCCAGGCTCGTCTTGAACTCCTGACCTCAGGTGATTCACCCGCCTCGGCCTCCCAAAGTACTGGGATTACAAGTGTGGGCCACTGCGCCTAGCCGCTGTGTGTTAAGTTCTGGAACTATAGTTTACAGTAGCATTTTATCCTCCCAACATACCCTATGAGGAAAAACTATTATTGTCATCCTTATTTCACAGATGTCAAAACTGAACAGAGAGGTACAGTAACTTGCCCAAGACGACACAGCTAGTAAGTGAAACTGAAATCTGGACAACTGATTTTTTTCAGCCAAGCTCTTCAAGCCCTCTGCTATGCTGCAGCTTAGCTGGCGACAGGCCCTTATCAAGGCAGAACTGTGCCTTGATAGAGGCCAGGAAGGCGATTCAGAGCAGTAGGTCTTGTCCATGTGTTTGTTCCCTGCTTCTTCACCACTCGAAAATAGTGTTTCAGTGCCCAGTAACAGGGCACAATACTCTTTTCCTCATATCAAAAGGGGAGCCATCTGCTCAAGGTGGTTGGGTGCCACTGCACTGCACAGAAGGTTCTCTAAGTGTGAGCTTGGACCCAGGCAAGCCTCAGGTCAGTGGTAACGGACGACTGCTTCCGTGGTGTTGGCGGGTGGAAATGGAGGGATAGAGCTTTGTCCGGCTCATGAATCCCTGGGCATTGTCCCGCCTGCTAGAGCCTCTGATCTCTGTCCCTTCTTCACCTGCAGTAAAACAGTCACTAGTTTGGTTGCTCTCCCTAATACCTCTGGTCACTGGGAGCTGTGATCTCACCAAACCCCTGCCAGGAAAAGCCCCAGAAAAAGCGGAGGGAGGGAGAGCCAGAGCTACTGCTGCCGCCGTTTGCAAGAACTGCAGGGGAGGAGGACGCTGCCACCCACAGCCTCCAGAGCTCATTGCAGCTGGGACAGCCCGGAGTGGGGTTAGTCAGCAGCTCGGCAAGCGCTGCCCAGGTCCTGGGGTGGTGGCAGCCAGTGGGAGCAGGAAAGGAAGCATGTTCCCAGGCTGCCCACGCCTCTGGGTCCTGGTGGTCTTGGGCACCAGCTGGGTAGGCTGGGGGAGCCAAGGGACAGAAGCGGCACAGCTAAGGCAGTTCTACGTGGCTGCTCAGGGCATCAGTTGGAGCTACCGACCTGAGCCCACAAACTCAAGGTAACTCAGGTGTGGAGTCCGGGTGGGCTTCTCTAGACAGGAAAATCTATTTCTTTTAGAGAACATTCCCTTTGCAATGTCATGGCTTTTTTTTTTTTTTTTTTAACTTCAGGTAAGTACATATAACTAATAAGAGAGTATACTGAATTAAATAAACTGAGCAAATGCTAATTTTGCCTCCAACAATGTAGTTTATCATTCTGAGGGTATAGAAAGCATCCCATTTGATTGGTTAGATGCTGCTTTCTTTTCAAGTTTATTTTCAATACAGTTTTTTTGGTATGTTTGTGTTGGCTTCTATATTGGTTAATTCAAAGGCACCAGGCACTTGCTCCCTCATTAGCCCCTTCCTGCAAACTCCTGTTCTAGATTTTTAGTTGTATAGTATTTTTATGAGACTCCTAGTTACATATTATTTATTCCATTGTCTACATAGCTTCATCTTCTAAAACTAAAAATGAACACCTTGTGCTTTTTGTCATATAATTTTATTGCTGCCTTATAAATGACTTTGAAAATACCATCAGTTCTTGTATGTTTTTGTACTTTCACCTTTTTTCTGCTTCATATTTGACTTATTTATCCTATTGAATGTGACTCTTCATTTTTTCTCTCTGTTTATCATGTCCTGGGATATGGTTTACCCTGGCTATTTAAAGGCATATGTAACTGAGAGGACGTTTAATTCATATAAAATACTATCCTTGAGTTGCAAACTATTTTTTCTAATTGAAATGTTAAAAATAAGACTTTTCAGAAATTAACTAAATCATAGAGTCTACTCAATATTTCCAGTTAGTTATTTTTTCAATGGTAAACTTGCTAGTGTGACTCACTTTTTTTCCTTAAATCACACTTCATTATGAAAGATGTGTTCCTCTTTTACAATTACAAAACCAAAGTAATCTGCCAAAAAATAATGTAATATTTTGAGATGTTTTAGTGTATAATATTAACCTTTTTAAAACTCTCATTGTAACTGGGTTATTTTGGAGGGTATTACATACCATCTTGGTCTTATAATAAGAAGAGATCCCTCCTTCTCAAAAATAATCATTTTAAATATCGTACTTCAAAGTGATCATCTAGGTCACACCCACACCCTTCGGGAACTGCCGTAAGCTAAAACCCCAAGGAAAATAACAGTCCTTCTAATACTAATCTTGCCTGCTCATGAGCAGAATGCAGACTTGGTTGTTGGCTTTCTTGTAGCATGCTGGGTTTACGCTTGGGAGTTTTGTCTCTTGTCTGTAGTTAGCATTGAAAATAACAAGCAAAATGCTGGAGGCAGAACTAGATAGGGCAAAGGTCTGATTCACATGGTGAGTACACACGGGGAACCATGACTGGTCATTCTGTCCCCTCACCCTGTGGGTAAGTTTCCAAAGTCCTGGAGATTTGTTCCTCTGGTAGCAATTGTTGAGTCAAAACCATAGAAACACAACCCAGACAAACTGTCATATTGTTTAACCCTAAATCATATCACTTCTCTCTAGCATTTTCTTATGAAAAATCTAATCCATATATCTGGCTGCTTAAACTAAGAACTTGTTCTAACTTGTCCTGCCCCTAGAGCTATGATACTCACTAGGTGACTATCAACATAGACAACTCCATCTTTTGGCAAAGTGTATTTTAGCACAAAGCAGAAATCTATCTACTTATTTCATATAATATTAGCAGGACAATGCCTTTTAAAGGTAAAATGTATGTATTATTCTTGCTCCAAGTCTAAGGTGAACACTTTCAAAAATTTCCTTAGAAAACTTGTTTAGTCACTCACATGTATACAAAGAGATATTGAAGAAAAGATACACAAACATTTTCCTTCTAGGGTTCTAGCTTTATATGATTTTGTGATTATGAACAAATCATCTTTAAACAATCCTTATAAATGAAAAACTCATCATACGCATTGCTTCAATTCATATCATCTGTAACTTTTTAATCAGATAGATTATTTTCCAATAGAAATTGTTCAAATCAAAATAGACATACCTCAGTATGAATACACAGCATACACAGTAAAACATGTTAGAAAACATCTCTCTGTTGAAATTACTCCACGTAAGAGACTGATATTTTTTAGTAAAGATTTTACACCATCATCTACATTTCTGTATTAAATATCTGGGGCAGGGGAGGACAATAACTTTTCAATTGTACTAAAAATAAGTAAATAAAAATGGACTTCCACATTAGGGACATTAGTATATAGAATCTTAGAATGCTCAAGTTATAAGAATGCTAAGAGATCATTTAATTCATATTCACCTTCCATGCTTTAACCTTCTACTTTTCCCCTTGCCCTCAGCACCAATGACCTTACCAAGTAGTTGTCTAATTTGTACTTGAATGCTGCCAGTGATGGAGAATCCACTACATTCTCTATCTAGCTATTCTAAAAGTACTTACATGCCTCCTTTAATTCTGCCCCCACATGTTAACACAGTTCCTGTATTCCACATGTTAAAATTTGTGAGCATTACGGTAACTACAGATTTTTTTTGCTTTCTGTGAAAACCTGAAGGGTAAAGACTAACTCTTCTTACATTTACAAAATAATATTACTACCTAGCATGGATTGAGTATTTCTAGTGTGCCAGCTCTATGCCTTTTGCACATATCAACTTATTTAAAATTATACAACAATTCTGTGAAGGAGATTTCAGTATTAATCTCATCTTATAGTTGTAGAAACTGAGGCACAAGTGGATTAAGTAAACTTTTCAAAGTAAAGCAATAAGAGGTAGATATAGCCTTCAAGTCCAGAGATACTGAATTCACAGCCTGCACCCTAGCCACCGCGCTATACAGAAGTCATGGCATATGTGGGTGCTGTTATGTCTTGATTATGGCTGGGCCACTGTCCCCACATTAGGAAGCAAAACAAAGCCACTCTGATCAACTGATTTAGACATTTGTAAGGTATTTTCTCCAGATTCTCTTTCCTTTTACCCTCATCTTTGAGTTTAAGACAAGGATAAGAATGATTTGCCTTTAGAGGTACAGAACAATAACAACAACAGCAAAAACAGGAAAGTAACCCACCACTCACAACTCTCCCTGTTGTCTGTCGTCTCTCTAATTTTGTTTAAAATCATGAATGCAGTGGTTTCACATTTTTTAAACTTGGTTCTGCCACTTATCAACTGTATCTCTTGGACTCTTTCCAAAACAGTTTTTTCATTTGTTTGTTTCCAATATGAATCCCAGAGCTTTTACTCCATTAGCCATCTCTCACCTCTCAACTAGAAATAAATTCCACCAAATCAATACATTTTCACCATGTTCCCCAGTAGATTAAAACTGTATTTGATTGATCAGTTGAAAAACAGCTCATATATTTATTCATAAAGGATTTTGTCATATTTTAATCATATAAAATCTAAGCCTACAGTTTGGGTTTCTACTGTGATATTGGGTTCTTTTTAGAAAATTGATTCTGAGGAATGATATTAGGGTAGATTAACTTGTGAACAAATAGTTATCACAACAGGATATTTTTGAAGAGATCAATAATTATTTCATTAATTTAACTTATTGATCATATTTATAAAACTGTGGGCTTCTGAAATACAATAAAGATACTGGTATTCTACTAGAAGTCTGAAGATATGAGAGACCTACTTTTTTGTAATGTGAGAAATAGATGTTGAATATGCCTTTCAAATTAGTTTTTGTATTTTATTTCCAGTTTGAATCTTTCTGCAACTTCCTTTAAGAAAATTGTCTACAGAGAGTATGAACCATATTTTAAGAAAGAAAAACCACAATCTACCATTTCAGGTAAGCCTGAAATTTACTTTTTAAATTTTAAAGATAAATTTCTATGGGTAATTTGGCATTCACATGTATCTAAAATATCCATTTACTGAAAATTTATAGAAATATGTGGTTTTTTTTAAGAAGTACAGGCTACATAATATGTGGGGCCTGGTACAAAATGAAAATGTGGGTCCTTTTGTTTATATTATTGAAAATTTCACAGTGACTGCAAAGCATTAAACCAAGCCAGCGGCCCTTTGGGGCATGGGGCCCTGTGAAACTGCCCAGGTCACATACCCACGAAGCTGGCTCTGTTTTTAATCTTGATTAAAATAGCTAAATAAAACTTCTAAGTGTTTGAATTTTTATTCATTTATCTAAAAAACTGTTATTGAGTACCTGGTATGGGCTGGGCATTGAAATAGGCATTGTGGATGCAACAGTGGACAAGACAGTCTCATATCCTGGGTTCATGGAGATTATGGTCTAGTTTAATGAGCATAGATGTGCCTTTGCAGAATGATATTTTGCTTCCATTTGGCTCCCTAGATTCATTCAAAGGAACTATGTATGGCTGACTCTTTTGCATCTCTTTCCCATCTATTCTCCTGTTTATTTAGTGTGATATATACAATAGCCATAATTTTTAAAGAAAAGCTCTTCTTTTTTCCTCATCTCTTCCTTTATCAAGAAGACTGGGTTGAATAGGGTTCTAATATCTTAACTATGATACCATATTCCACAGGGATGATAGAGACCATCAAGGGAGAACTTCCTCCAGTTGAATCCCCTTGTCAGTAATTCACCTGTCCCTTTTCCCAATCAGATGAAGACCTGCTGTCTTTCCCAGAATCATCTTAGTCTGTCCTGCCTCTTCTGATCTCCTTTAATCTTCGATATTTAGTCAATGGGAGTCTTCCTTTCAGTTAAAAATCAACAACCAAACCCAAACCAAATCAAACCATGTCCAGTTAACTCCTATCTAGAAAAAGAAAAAAAAAATCTCCCCTTGACCCTGCCTGCCTTTTCCTTTTCTCTCCTTTCCTTCACTACCAGTTTTCTGTATGACAACTCTGTATCATTCTCTACATTTCTTCGCCTATATTCCTTCCCTAATCCGCTTTAGTATGAATGAGTCTACTAAAATTACTCTCACAAAAGGGCACCTAGGACTTGAGGTGCCAGAGCCTATGTTCTTTTACTACTAGACATTACTAGGACATTTAACACTCTTCCTTTTTGAAGCTCTCTCTTTACCTGTTTTTTCTAGTGCCCCTTCCCCTAGGTTTTCTCAGACTTCTTTTACCGCTCCTGCTCAGTATCCCCACCAGATATTCTTCCCTAGGGTTCCAATCTCACCGAAAACCAAGGCTTTCACTACTACCTACCCAGAATCCACTTTCCCTCTGAAAATACATTGACACCCCCTCAATACCAGCAGAATTAAATCTTCGCTCTTCTATACACCCCCAGTACCTTGAATTAATCCCTACCTTCTAAAGATATTAAGAGGATCAATTGAGTTAATAAGTACAAAGTATTTATAATGATGCTGACACATAATAGGCAGTCAGTAGAAGTTAGCTACATTATTGTTATTGTTGCTGCTATTATTAACCATAACTTAGATTATATATATCATAGTATTATGGATATCTATATATCTATATTTCTCCACCCATTTATATATTCTTCATATGTGTTCATTTATATATTTATTTAATTTTAAACAAATCTGCATTTAAATATTCTTTTATTTTTAAATAATTGTGTATCGAGGCCAGGCGTGGTGGCTCATGCACTTTGGGAGGCCAAGGCAGATGGATCACTTGAGGTCAGGAGTTCCAGACTAGCCTGGCCCACATGGTGAAACCCCGTCTCTACTGAAAATACAAAAATTAGTTGTGCATGGTGGTGCACGCCTGTAGCCCCAGCTACTCAGGAGGCTGAGACATGAGAATCACTTGAACCCAGGAGGTAGAGGCTGCGTGAGCTGAGATCGCATCACTTCACTCCAACCTGGGTGACAGAGCGAAACTCCATCTCAAAAAAAAAAAAAAAAAGTATATTGAGAACCTACTACATTCCAGGCTCTGGGATAAAGTGAATAAGACATGGATCTTGATTTCCAGGAGCTAATCAACTACTGGGGATAACCTATGGATAGACAAGCAATTACAGTAGAGTAATAAGGAAGAACTATGATGAGGATTCTGTAGTAGGACATAGGAGACCTATCTCCAGTCCGGTGGTCAGGAAAGTATTTCTATTTCTAGATTGATAGCTGAAAAAAGAGTAGGATCTTGGAAAGCCAAGCGGGGAGGCAAAGGGTTGGGTGGTAGATGCATTTTAAACCAAGGCACAGAATGTTTAAAAGTTTGGAGGTGAGAGTATGGTATATTTGTGGAACCCTAACTGGATCAGCACAGTTGGAGCACAAACTTCAGGGAAGGAATTAACAAGAGATGCAACTAGATGGGGATCAGGGATCCATGCTAGGCTTTATATTGAGAGGAATAGGGAGTCCCTAAAAGGATTTCAGCAGGAGAAATATTTGTCCTTTAGAAAGATTATTTTGTCCAATTATAGAGAATAGATTGGAGAAAGACCAGTCCAGAGCCAGAGAAAGTAGTCATGGGACTGTTGTATCAATCCAGATAGCAGAGAAGCTGAGATGGGGAAAATAAGATGGAGTCCAAAGATATTTAGGAGCTAAAATTGATTAAACTTGGTGACTCATTAGATGTAGATAATGAAGAAGAAAAGGGAATTGTTATGGACTTCAAGGTTTCTGTTTTGAACAGCAGAATGGATAGGGTGCCATTCAGTGATAAAGAAAATTTAAGAAATGGAGATAGTTTGTGAGAGAAGGTGATAAGTATAGATTTGGAGTCTGAGGTGTGTATAGAATATCTATCTAGAGATGTTAAGTGAGCAGACGGGTGTAGAAGTTTGGCCCTCAAAAGAGAGATCTGAGCTAGCTGTCAACATTTGGGAGACATCAGAACAAAGATGGCAAATGAAGAATGTAGAGGGTGTGAAGTTACCCAGCGAGGATGTGATGAGAAGAGAAGGCTGCAGACAGAGCTCAAAGTAGCAGCAAAGTCCAAGGGATGAGCCAAGAAAGAAAAGTTTACCAAAGGAGCTTGAAAAAGCCTGTTCAGTGAGGGGAGAAGAAATCTAGAGAATGTGTTATCCTGGAGGCAAAGGGTCAAATGCTATTAATAGAAGGGCCAAAATATGGTCCTTTTGTTATGGAATAGTGGGGCAATACCAGATGGCAGGGTGTTGAGGAGTGAATGGAAGGTGAGGAAACTGAAGCAGAAGGGTCTTATAGATAACTCTTCCCTGAAACTTGGTTCCAGATGGGAGGAGACAGGGTAGTTCTGGGGCGGACTGAGGAGCTTAAGGATATTTGAGAATTTTATAAAAAGGAATACAGAGACTTAAATATTTAAGGCAAGACTCTATAGAAATGCCATGAAGTCCTTTCCAATAGAAAATGAGTGGATAAAACATCTGAGAGAGAATGATTGATTAATGGAGACTTAGAAGAAGCAGGAAGCGTTGGGATTCAAACCCTGGGCTGGCTTGGCCTTCGGTAGAATGGCTACCACCTTCATGGGGGGCCAGGAAAGCAGAGGATAACATTGCAAATAAAATTAAGTTTGTAGTTGTGAGCAGGAAGTTGAAGGATGTCCTGTCCTGTATCACAGAGTCCATTCATTTTCACAGCTCCAGCTCTAAGCTTAGCATGTGCAATAGATACTTAAGAACTATTTAATTAAATTAAATTGTAGGTAGATGAAGGGAATATAGGTGGGAAACATACTCATTAGGGCCAGGAAAAGAGGAATTGGGCCGGTATTTGAAGGTGTACCTTTTGTGGCTTTTGCCAAGCTAAGCAAATTTTAATCCCTTTGCTGTGTGAGACATTGTGCTAAATGCCATGAGAGACGGAAAGGACTAATTCCAGGCTGAAGACTTTTAAACAATAAAAAGGCATGGATAGTTTTTGAAGAAAAGGGTACTGTGATCAAAGTCCTTTCAGAAGATTAAGTTTTGTAGTGATTTCCTGATTTAACCTTGTTGGAGGTAGACTCTGACAGTTGGTGAGAACAGTCTCCAATTTATGTGTAAGACCTTTGCACCTTTCTGTCAACCCCTGTGTGTCTCAGAATATATTTGTTTTATGTGAACAAAGGCATTTTGACGTCCATTTTAATGTAATCTCTTCCTGAATGTCCAAAGTTGCTTAACTATGAACTTCTGGAGTGCAGGAGTGGTATCTTATTCACCTTTGTGTCTCTATAATAGTTGATAAAAGGAGGCAAATCTGGTGTGAAGGAAAAGCCTTTTATTTTGACTGAGAAGATCTGGATTTGAACACTGCCATTAACTATGTGGCCTCTCCCAATCCCCAGACTAGTCCTGTGTTATTCGTACCTTTCCCCTATGTCCTGCTCCACTCATCTGCTGGGTATGATTGTAGCTGAGCCCTGAAAAAGTCATGAGCCTCACTGCTGCAGCATGAACTATTGTTGTTGTTAGTTCTTGTAATTGCAGGGGGCTGGGCTGTAGGATTGGAGGTCTGAAGATGCCCATCCAATAAGGTTTGTGGACATTTGGGCAGGTGAGGGAGTACAGCTGAGGTCATTTTTAGGAATTCTGTCTTGGGCTTTAAAATGGCTAGTTTTGGCTGGGCATAGTGGCTCACGACTGTAATCCCAGCGCTTTGGGAGGCCAAGGTGGGAGGATTGCTTGAGGCCAGGAGTTTTAGACCAGCCTGGGCAATGTAGTGAGACCCTCTTTCTATTTAAAAAATATATATATTTGTTTTTATGTTGGCTTTACACAGGACTATTTTTTTTTTTAATTAGCCAGGCATGGTGGTACATACCTGTCATTTCAGCTACTGGGGGAGCTAAGGCAAGAGGGTCATTTAGGACAAGCGCATCACTTGAGCCCAGGAGTCTGAGGCTGCAGTGAGTTATGATCACACCACTGCACTCCAGCCTGGGTGACAAAATAAGACCTCATCTCTAAATAAATAAATAATTAATTAAATTCACTAGTTTTGAGTCTGCATATTTTTCAGGGACAAATTATAAAATGTTTGTCCCTGAAGGAGTTTTGAAATAGTTGCAACAATCACTACCTTGTGTTATGTAATGCATTGTTCACCTAAGAGCAGGGGATTGGATTAGCTGACCTTCTGCAGTCCTTTCCCGTTCCACAACTGCACTAAATTGGGTACATGCTGTGCTGGCTTCCCCAAGCCCTGAAGTAGGCCACTCCTTTCCCCAGTCCAGCTTTGGGCACTAAGGAGAGGGTGAGAAGGGTTTTAGGCCATCTGGCTGATGGAGGAGCTAAAGAGCAGCTCGAAAACCATTTAGCCATGTGTTTTCCTACATGCTTGAAAGTATTTGGTATGCATTTATGAAAACATCCTTTTGTTTTGCCTTAATTCTGAAGAAGCAGGAGGGGAAGTTGAATAAATACTCCAAACTGTCCACTGAAGTAATAGGTCTTATTAGGTTAAATAACTTAGGAGACTTTCTCTGGACATCTGGTATTTGCAGGCATGTGATGCCAACAAACAGATCAACCAAGCAAGAGAACCATGGCAACTAAATGCGGCACACAATTGGCAGCATAGTCAGCACCCTGTTGGGCTCACTGGCAGCTGGGGTAGGTGGGAATAGTCAGTGGAAACTTCCATCAGGAGCCAAGACAGAGGGTAGCAGCTGGAAGAGAGGGGTCAGTCAGTGGAGTCTGACATGTCAGGAGTCAAAAGAGGTGTAGACATCTGGACTATTCTATAAAGATGGGGGCCTGAGCCTGCCCCGTGGAAGGAATAGGGAGAGCTTCGGCTCAGGAGTCCAGAGATCTGAGTTCTGATCCCAGCAATGCTACCAGATCACTGATTGACCTTGGGCAAGTCATCCTTGCCCCCCGATTCCTACCTCCCAGGCTTTGTTAACTAAAATAAGGACTGAACTTTGTGACCTCCACAGTCCTGTGTAAAGCCAACATAAAAACAAACAAAAAGCTTCAGGCACAAGATCAGAATAAACTCCAGGACTAGGAGTTCAAGGAAAGGAATAGGACAACCGTGGGTGGCAAGACAGGGGTAGGGAAAGATAGGACCTCTGTCCCAGAGATCAGAGTTTACCATTGCTTCTGTAACCAGTTACTACAAACTTAGTGGCTAAAACAACACAAATGTATTCTTTTATGAGTATATTTCTGCAGACCAGAAGTCCAAAATGGGTTTTATTGGGCTAAAATCAAGGTGTTAGCAGAGCTGCATTCCTTCTGGAGGCTCTGGGGGAGAATAGTTTCCTTGTCTTTTCCAGTTACTGGAAGCTGCCTACACTCACGGGCTCATGGCCCCTTCCTCCATCTTCAAAACCAGCTAAGTAGCATCTTCCAAGCTCTTCCTAATGCAGATTCTCCTGCATCCCTCTGATAAGGACCTTTGTGATTACATGGGATCCACCTGGACAGCCCAGGAAAGTCTCATCTCAAGATTCTTAATCATAGATACACAGTCTCTTTTGCCATATAAAGTAGCATATTTCCAGGTCCCAGAGATTAGGACATGGACATCTCAGCAGAGGCACATTATTCCGCCTACTACACCCACCAAACAAAGCCCTCCCACGGTGTCCTCCCTCTCAGAGAATGGCACCCTCCTCCACCCAGCTCTCCAAATCAGAACCTCATCAGCCATCCACGGCAACTGCTTTCCTTCATTCTCTACCCCATATCTAATCCATCTTCAAGTTCCAACTATTTTATCTCTGAAATAGATCACTAATATATTCTCTCCTCATCATCTCATCATAATCTCAGTCACCACCATCTCTCCTAGAGTCTTCTATCTCTTCTCTCAATTGTTCTCCACTCGGCTTCCTCCCAGATCATCCTCCACAAATGCAGCCAGAGATTTTAAAACCAAAATCTGGTCCATGTTGCACTCCTGATGAAAACTCTTTAATGGCTTCCAGATACTCTTAGGCTAAAAGGAAAACTCTACGAGGCTTACAAAGCCCTGCATGATGGGACTCTGAGGATGCCTTCGGCTTCACCTTCTGCCCCTTCCTTTCACATACTAAGCTCCACCTCCCCACTGGCTGTCAGTTCTCTAAAAAGGCCATCTTTTCTGGCACCTCAGGGCCTTTGTGCATGCTACTCTCACTTTTTAGAATGTCGTTGGCCATCCCTTTGCCTCTCTGCCTTTGGACCTCAGTTAAAGGATTAATTCCTCAGGAAAGAATTCCCCAACTCACCTCCAATTGGACTAGATTCCACTGTCAAATACTCTTCCGAGTATTCCATCTTTTTCTGTCATAATATTTAGCATAGGTTTAAATTGAATGTTTTTGTGATCATTTGTTTAAAATCTGTCTTTCCTACTATAAAAACTTATAAAGTTATCAAACTATAAAAATGTTCGACTTTTACAAACTCTGTGAAGGCAGGGAGTGGGTGTATCTATTTTACTCTTTTATGCACCATTGCAATTCTGATGCCTAGGATAATATAGGCACTTGACATTCATTGAATAAATAAAGGAATGAATAAAGGAATGAATACAAGGTGGAGGTGTAGTATAAAGAAGTGGCTTAAAAGTCACGCTCTGGAGACAGACATATTAAACTTTAAATCATGATGCTGTATGATATTAGGCAAGATATTTAAACTCTCTGAGACTCAGTTTCCTCATCTATAAAATGAGGATCTTAATATCTACCTTAAAAACGTGTGAGGATTAATGTAGGGACTTACAGTGCTTGAATGTATTAAGGGAAACAGTACAGGAAAGCCCTATTATAATTATCATCACCACTGCAAACAAATGCTGGCTGAACTCCATGAGTGCTGTGACTTCCTTCTCCTGCTTCTAGGATGCCTAATGGCGAGAAGCCAATCCCATGACACTTGTGGATGGCTCAGAAATGACAGTAGTTGATTTCTGTCACTTGTCTGGAATGGAGCTTTTGGTCATAGATTCTCAAGATTTCAAAGACATCAAGATCACCAAGGAGAACACGTTAAAGTCCAGATTCCCAAGTTTCACCTCCAGAGCTCAGATTCATTGAGGCTGAGGTGATATTTGGAAATCTGCCTCTTATTAAGACCCTAGGTGATTCTGATGCAGAGACTCCAAGGACTACACTTTGGAAATTCTAGTGCAGTCATCCCTTGGTATCCACAGGGTATTGGTTCCAGGACTACTCACAGATACCAAAATTTGCAGATGCTCAAGTCCCTTATATAAAATGTCATAGTATTTGCAATAACCTATGCACATCCTCTCATATACTTTAAATCATCTCTAAATTAGTTATAATACTGAATGCAATGTAAATACTATGTAAATTGCTATTATGTTATAGTTTTATTTGTATTGTTTTTATTGTTGTGTTATTTTTTATTGTTGTCTTTTGAATATTTTTGATCCAAAATTGGTTGACTCCATGGATGTGTAACCCTGAATATGAACTATGGTCATGGAGGGCTGACTATATCTAATTCCTCAAATTCTGACTCAGCCATCAACTTTTTCCCTAACTCCCCAGACAGAATTTGTGCTTCATCCTCTCTTCTTATGTAGTATTTTGCCCATATCTCAGCAGTCGCTCCTATCATACATCTATCTCCAAACTAGCTTGTGAGCTCCTTCAGTACAGGGACTGTATTTGATCCAGGTAGCCAGAAACTTTCTAACACAGTGCCTGACATGTAGAAAGTAAAACCTCATTCTTGATTTCTGCACCCATAACCTCCTGTCCCTGCTGTGTTCTCCCACTGCAGTAACTAATAACATCATTTACCGAGTTGTTCGGATAAAACACCTTGAGGTCATCCTTGACTTCTGTCTCTCACAAGCCACATGCAATCCATCAGCAAGTCTTGTTTGCCTTACCTACAAAAATGTCCAGAATCCAACCACTACTCATCACGTCCTGCTACATGTGCTGGCCCAGTACACTGCAGTCTCTTTCCTATACTGCCTAATCTCTCTGCTTCCATTCTTGTCCCTACACAGACTATTCTCTACACAGCAGCTATGATGAACTTTTTGTTTTAGGATGAACTTTTAATACACGTCATACTGTGTCTCTGCTGTACAAAGTGGTTTTTCATTTTACTTAGAAATGCTCCATTTCACTTAGACAAGGCGTGGTGGCTCATGCCTGTAATCCCAGCACTTTGGGAGGCTGAGGCGGGTGTATCACCTGAGGTCAGGAGTTTGAGACCAGCCTGGCCAACACGGTGAAAAGTCATCTCTACTAAAAATACAAAAATTAGCTGGGTGTGGTGGTGCATGCCTGCAATCCCAGCTACTTGGGAGGTTGAGGTAGGGGAATTGCTTGAACCCAGGAGGTGGAGGTTGCAGTGGGTCCTGAGATTGCACCACTGCACTCCAGCCTAGGAGACAGAGCGAGACTCCATCTTAAAAAAAAAAAAAAAAAAAAAAAAAAGGCTCCAGTGATGTCCCATTTCACTTAGAAGAAAATTCAAGTTCTTACCATAGCCCATAGGGCTTCCCTTATTCTGCACACTTACCATCCACCTCATCTCTTCTTTCTTCCCATACTGGTTTTCTTACTGTTCCTTAGATACATCAAGCCTACTCCTGCCTCAGAGTCAGAGAGCTGTGTGATTTGGTTCCTCAATTCATCTAGGTCTCTGAGCACACCCATGTCAGAGAAATCTAAAGTAACTACTCTCTCGCATCACCCTCTGTAATTGAAATGAACATCTTTCTTAAGCAAAGACAGTTATCTCTAAGGAATGAAAGCGGGTCAAATTGGGCAAGACTTGGTCAGAACTATTTCTCCTGCTCTGTTGACTTCTTTTGGGTCCAGGACAAGTGTTTCTACCATTCTGTTGTGATCTGTGTACATGTAATGTTGAGTTAATGAGCTGCTAAAACCTTCCAGATTGAAGATAAGCGAGTCAGCCTCAGGACCAGGAGGAATGGTAGCAATCACTCTTGGTATCATCTGTTTGTTTTTCTTGCTTAGCAACTCTGCCTTTGGTGACCCTGAATACAGACATAGTTTAAATATTTGTTTTCACAGGACTTCTTGGGCCTACTTTATATGCTGAAGTCGGAGACATCATAAAAGTTCACTTTAAAAATAAGGCAGATAAGCCCTTAAGCATCCATCCTCAAGGAATTAGGTACAGTAAATTATCAGAAGGTAAGATAAATTTAATATTTTTCTGAAAAGGGAAAATATCTAAATCTTTAATACCAGCATCAACATGTAAAACTATACTGTTAACCACGTGTTGTTAGGGAAATCTCTTGCAACTGGTAATTATAAAAATTGTTGCTGTTTTAAGTTTTGAGAGAGGAAAAGGAAAAGGTTTTGGAGTCCTCTAGACCTGCATTTTTCACTGAGTTCTTATTCTTTAATGTTTGGGAGGGCAAGTTATCTAATTTCTCTGAATTCTCATATGTTCATCTTAAAATGGGAATAATAATACATACATTGAAAGATGGTTTAAGGCGGGGGTCAGTAAATTTTTCTGTAAAGGGCCAGATAGTAAGTTTGTTTGGCTTTGCAGGCCATAAGATCTCTGTTGCAAGTACTCAGCTCTGCCTTTTAGTACAAAAGCAGCCATAGACGATACTTATTTTTTTGGCTTTGGTTACAGATGCCAGAACTAATTAACTTTATTACCGTATTCTTTCCCTCAAGTCATACACCAGAGTAAAACTGCCTCTGACAATACAATTTTATTTACAAAAACAGGAAATTGGTTGGGCTTGGCCCATGAGCCACTGACATACTGATATAGAACTAGCCTGATATAGTCTTCCTGGCACACAGATGACACTCAATAAGTGGTATTTGGTGGTGGTGAGACTAGAAGCATTAATAGTATTAGACTTCTGGACATAGTGAAGTGGTTAAGAAAGTAAGCTTTAAAGGCAGACAAGTTAAAATTCTAGCTTTATCATTTCTGATTCTATGACTTTAGCATCTCTGAGCCTCAGTTTTCTCATCTATAAAATGGAAATGTTATAACCACCCATAAGATTGCCTGAAATTTAAATGAGATCACGTAGGTAGAGTACTAAACATGGTTCCTGGGATCTGATAAGCTCTCAATAAATAATGATGACAATGATGGCAATAACCATAAAGATAATAGTCATGCAAGTTATTGTATCAGCTGCTGAATAGTAAGTACCTGATGTTACTATGGTTCTAATTATCCCATTATGCTGATGTTCAGATCATTGTAAGCATAGTAGAGTTCCATCAGGCACTGGTATAAAAAAATTGTATCCATATTGTAATAGTTGTTGGTATAGTCACATTTTAAAATAATTTCAGACTTTTCATAGTTCACAAATATCTTTCCTTCTCCCACATGTTCCAGCCATCACACCTTTGAGAGCATAATTGAGTAGGACAGTGGTTTACGTGCAGGTTTTAGAACTAGACTAATAAGTGCAAATCCTGGCTCAGTGACTTTTATAAAGTTATTTAACCTTTGTGTGCCTCATCTTTCTCATCTGTAAAACGGTAATAATAATAATCATATCTCTGTCATACAGGTTTGTTGTCATGAAATCTTAGAATAATGACTAGCATATAACAGATAATAAATATGAGCTATGATAGTAAAGATAATTCTTCAATTAAAATGTGTTCAAATAATTTAGTATTTATCTGAAAACTTGTTAGTTTCAGAAAAAAATCAGAAAGTAATTTTTAAATTTATTATTTTCTATATAAACTGTTGTCAAACTCATTCCCACTAAGGTATAAGTAACTGATAATAGGTCAATGAACTACCTTCCTTAGGAGTACTTGCATTAGCACTTAATCTTTGGCTTGAGGAGAAACAATGAAGCATTAACTGTGGCACTGAGATTTCTTCTAAATTGAATTTGGCAAGACTCTGGGTGAGGTAGTGTGCACAGGAGTTTCTCCTATGTTCTTAAAATCATACAGTGACATACATGAAATCAATCATACAGTGACATAGTGAACAACCACTTCACCTCTTTATGAGGCTTCCAGATGACTGCATCAGAAGTTCAGCAATGTAAAGAATAAGGGGGAGAAACCTCAAAATATCAAAATGTCACATGCAGGTTTCATTTCAAATAAGGGAGGAGGTAAGAATTATAGACTTTGGACCCTACCTGGGCTGTTTGCACAGTGAATGAACCTTGCAACATTACCCCTCTTCCTTTACTGTTTATTTGTCCCTATATTCCCCACAGCCAGCAATTATTTATGAGCAATTGCTTAAAATGCTCCCACAACTTTCACTGGAGACACGATTATTGGTGTATAATATTGCCTCTGGTTGTATGAATCTAAGAAAGGTAAATACATATTGGTAGGGAAAGTAAAATTTTACCTTGGAAATGAGATTCAAATCTAGTAAACAGTATCTTTTATGGTAAAAGACAAGCCTTGTAAGTTGATTTTATTATGCCCTCTGCATTAAAATAAAACATCTCCTTCTCCATGTCTGACACTCACTCTCACCTATAGCCTCCCTATATGGTTTGAGCTATTTTTTTAGGAGTGGGGATAAACTAACTGCATGCTGAGCCAGTTACATGAGAATCCAGATTCCTCTATCTCAGAGGTAGATATTTGAGAGATGGGTGGTAGGGAGTTAAGATAGTATTACATTGGCTTGAGAAACCACAACAGAACATCAGACAACTCTGGATAACCCTTTTTGACAGAATGGACAAATGATGATTTGTAAAAATGCTTATAAGGACATTTCCTTTAATAATGTATTTAATAAGACTGTTTTAGATCAGGGAATAAAGTATCTGCAACTGTAACTAATCACTTAAAAACTATCACTAAAGGGTTTCAATTTGAGGTTAAATTTTCAGAAACTCTGTAACTAGCATACATCAAATTGACTTTAATGCTGCACCTTTGAGCAAGGTTTGTTGTTCAGTAAAATTTTCAAAGTTGTTTTGGTCAATTACCTTTAAAAAGCTTGTTTCATAGAGAATTTAATATTATTTTCTCTTAGTTATATTCTCATATTTTAAATATATGAGTTGCATATGAATGTAATGTCACAAAATTAGTTCTATAATATATAGCCATCTGCTGGTAAGCCAGCTCTCCAAATAAAACATGTTTTCTGCCAGACATTGTTCCTTGTATCTAAGTGTTGCCAAATTCTCTATACAAAAATTTACTCTTTTAGATTTTTCCAAAACATTCCAATGCTTGACTTAATGTAGGTGATTACATTTTTTCAGTTTTCATCTGAAAATTTTGGCCTTATGTAGACACTTGAGTATATGATAAACACCTGAAACAAACTATAATGGCTATAGTTTGTATGTTTAATAAATCACAAAAATGTAGATCCCTTTTCCAAAGAGACTTGCAAGTCCTGTGCAATGAAATCAGCTCTTTATAAAACATCAGCATTGATTTGCCCATTGCCTACATCATAGCTTCTGAAAGAATATTCTGAATCTATGAATGCATTGAAGCATTCACTAAGTTTATTAACTTAGGAGAGGAAAAGAGTTGTTCACAAAAATAAGTAACAAGGGAAGAGTTACTGAGTGAGCACCCTAATAGGTAACCAAAAAGGCTCTTTCTGTAACTTCACTTTCCCAAAGCTTGTATGCACCATTTTTCATTTTTAAAAAATACTGAGAGCCTTTGGCAAGTAATTAGTACATCATGACAAGAATAAATACAATACAAAGCTGACTATCGACTGAGCAGGAAACGAACAGAACTGAGTAAATATAAACGAAGAGCTACCCTTGTGTAAAGATTTTATTCCGGCAAGCACCTGAACAAGGACTTTTCGTGCTCTAGCACAATAGTTGTCCCTGTCCATTTCTCTTCTTTTCAGTTTAGAGCTTAATTTTTTTATTTTGATTACAAAGTCAAAATCACATTCACCAAAACTGCATCTCACAAATGCTTCCTCTTAATAGCTGTTTGTATTTTATACTTTATATTAATGTATGTTGCAAAATCAAAGATACAACAAACCTGTTTTATTCTAGACTAAAGGTAAAATAATTTGAAGTGAAAAGAATAAAAGCATTGATAAAATTATACCCCAATTATCTCATTAGCAGTCCTCACTCAGTGTAATTATAGAATATATCCTATGTGCTAGTCTATATCATTCACTAAGTGTTTCAAGATGCTCATAATTCAACTTTTAGTAGTATATTAAACTTAACATCATTCATTTAATTATTTGAAATTCATCTTATATTTGACAGGTGAATGTGAAATTCCGAGTAATTTAGTTTGGTCAATTAGACAGACATTAATTTGTGTGACTAGAGTAACCTTTCATTATCTATCTCAAAATATCATGTACACAAATATATACAATAATTTTTTAAGCCCAGTATGTGTTAAAATAAATCTAGGTGTGAAACACTGATTGTTTACAAATAGGTTCAATATTGTTAGAAAATCAGTCACCCTGCTATACCTAGCACAAGTGTTATAGCATCTTAGGCAATTTTTAGATACTTATATTGGTTGGCTCTCATTCCAGATTGACAGTGTGTTCTAATTGTAGCCCTAGAAGAAATCTAGAGGTCAAACCTATCACAATTAGGGCACCAACATTTACCCTAGAGTTAACTAGGCTGAGCCCCTCAGGGACCCAGGCCCTGTCTTCTTTACATTTGTACTCTGGCATTTAGCACAGAGCATGGAACCTAGTGGATGATGATGGTCATGATCATGATGATATTAATCATTACTGAACTAAACTGAGGGACTGAGGACTGATTAGAAAGTAGAGACTATGCATTATTTTCCCCTTGCTTTAAAATTATTGATTTTGCTGATAATTTTGAGCAGGTACCTTGTCTTACTTATTACCAAAAAAAAAAAAGTACTTTTACCAAAAAAGTCTTACTTCCTTTTATCACCTTTGGAACAGATACATCACTGCAATGGACTGGATGTTTGTGTCCTCCCAAAATTCGCATATTGAAATCTAACCTCCAGTGTGATGGCATTAGTAGGTGGGGCCTCTGGGAGATTTTTAGGTAATGAGGATAGAGCCCTCATGATGAGATTAGTACCCTTATAAAAGGGACCCTCTCACTCATCCTCTTTCTACCATGTGAGGATACAAGGAGAAGATGGCAGTCTACAACCTGGAAGAGACCCCGCACCAGAACCCAACCATGCTGGCACCCTGATTTTAAACTTCCAGCCTCCAGAACTGTGAGAAAGAAGTGTCCATTGTTTATAAGCCACTCAGTCCAGGGTACTTTGTTACAGCAACCCAAACTAAGAAAATCACCAATTTCTATCTTACTCTCATGTGTTACCAGAACTCAAGCACATTTAAGATATATCTTATCTAAAATAGAACATAAAGGAAAGAGGCTGTATTAATTGCAACATGGCTGGAAAAGAACATACTTAACCAAAATGTGAACACGTATTCCCACAGGCTACCAGAGCATTTGTTAGGAGCCAGAAATTTTACAAATATTTTCCAGTCTTCATAACCCATCAAAAAGGATAAAGTTATCTCTAGAAAAAGGATTATATTATCTCAAATTATAAATGAAAAAACCGAGGCTAAAGGGACTTCAAGAAACCTTCCCAAGTTCCCACAGTTAGCAAATGATAACAACCACCAAGATATTTCAACTCTGACCCTAAAGTTCAAGTGCTTTCTCCCACCATCTAGCAGAAGAAAGTATCGTTAACCATATAATGTCACAAATACTGAATTACAAATGGCGATGAGTGCTGTCAAAAAACCAACAACAAACAAACATGTATCACAATCAGAGATCAAGAAGGGTGTAAGATGATATTTGATCTGACATCTGAAGAATGAGCACACATTTACCCAGAAAAAGAAAAGGAGGAAGAACTTCAAAAGTTATCTCCTATCCTACAAAGAATATAATGTTTTGCCCTTAGGGGAGCTTGCTTGTGAAGGCAGTGGAAAGAATATCATTTTCTACTATAGAAACCCCATGTGATGTTTTAACAGTTGAAACAGTAGAAGCTGCCTGTCCAGAAACATCATTTTTCAACTTTATGAGGCCATGTAGCAAGAAGCATTGAAGAAGGGCTGTCATGCTTGATTCAAGATAGATAGTGCAACTATGAACTAGCCATGCTAATTTCAGTTAATACACAAGTTCTGACCTGAGAGGGCAACTCTCCTTATCAGTCCTGTTTGTGCTTTGCTACCAAAGCTCTTCTGAAGTCTTTCACAGATAATGCTTCCTGGTTATTAGTGGAGACTTTCTCCATAAACTTTTTTTCTTTTATAGACTAGAATTATGTTATAACTTACAGGAAGTGACTTAAGCTTTTATCATTTCTCAGCTCTTGACAGTTTTATTATCAAAGTGAAAGTACAGCCTAGAGTAAATATTAGTTATTAGTGTCAAGCTATCCTTTGGGGTGTGTTGGGGGAAGACACAACAAAGTCTACTTTACGCTAGTGCAAAGTTCACAAACTCAGATGCCTTTAGTAGCCAGATGAGTAGTTCAGTGAACAAAATTGGTCCAGTAAGGACTGATAATCAGAAAGCAGAAAAGGGCAGCTAAGATCCAGGTCCAACCAAATTCTATGCAGGAGTTTGGTCCTGTTGTTAAGCAGATCTCCAGGTTTTTGTTTTTTAAAGAGAAACCAGTAATCCAGATTCTTATATAATTTCTCCGGATTTTTAATGTTGGCATTTAATCTATTTTAACATTATGCAATGCGAACAACACACAGCCATGAGCTTTGACTTGTTGACCTAGGCTGTAGCCCATAGGACCTTAAATTTTAGGAGTTTAATAAATATTCACTGAGTATCTTCTTCATGTTCATGTTCCATGTGTCTCCAGGTACCTATGGAAGGCACCAGAGACACTAAGACAAACACAATCCAGCACTTTTCCTTGAGGAACTCACACTTGGGTGACCAAAATGTGCAGAACACAAATACTTATGATCTAGTAGAAGAAAATGGAATTAGTCATATAATCTCACAGGCATTTAATTACAAATTGTGATGGGTGCTGTAAAAGAAAAAAATGTGTATCAGAATTGGAGATAAAGGTAGAAGTGAATTAATATTCAAGGTGATGTCTGAATGAGGAGCACATATTTATCAAAAGGAAGAAGGGAGGAAGAGCACTCTAGGCAGAGGGAATGGCATCTGCAAAGACCCCGAGGTAAGACAGAACTTGGATGTCTGGGGAGCTGAGAGGGGACCCAAGGGACAAGGAGCCCATAGTAAACAAGAGAAAAGACATATGATAAGACTAAAGAGAGAAGTAGAGGTAAATCATACATGGACTTGTGGTCCACATTAAGGACTTTATGCAAGAAGTAAATCTAGATATACTTACTCAACTTATGGTTTCCATGCTCAGAACCTCATGAGATACATTGCACGTCACTGTAGTACCTGAATCCTTCATTGCTAATGAATGGATGTGCTTTATTTTCCACTCCCACCTGGAAAATCCAAACATATGCTGATACCATGCAAACTCATGCAAAGCGTTTTGAGTGGAATAGATTATCCACAGTTGGGATGGGGAAAGGTACAATTAAAGAAGGGAAGCTGACATTGCTGTAATGTAAAAAATATTTTATATGGAAATTTAGCATCTCAGACTTTGGCTTCAGAACATAAGGAACTAGATTTACCCTTTTTCTGAACAACCAGACAGGCAGACAAAACATATAAAACAGAAGTTTTCAGACATCGAATGACAGACAACTCAAGACAGTGAAAGAAGAATAACAAACAAGGTGTGCCCTATGAGCGCCTAAGCTTACTGCTTGAAGCGTGTTTCCAGGGAACAGCACAAGCAGGGAGAACCCAGACAGAGTCTCTATGGGTTGAGGAAACAGAGTTTGGACTTAGAGAAGCCTAAGTGGCTAGAATTTGTGATTTGTAGGGCAGAGTCCTGGAGAGGACAGTATTAATCACAGAGAAAGAGCTCTTGAGAATCTACAGAGAGGTTTTGTCAAGTTGAATACTGATCTGCACATACATGTGAGGAAAGTACTGAGGGTAAGAAAAATGTCACTTGAAAGGAACAGGTGGAACAGTCCCTGGACCTTATGCAGGGCCAGTAATCGTTTATGTTCCTACCATCAAACATAGAAAGACCTCCTAATAAATGAGTATTGGATAAAATTCTCAGAAGGATTTAGAAACAGTGGGTGGATAAAATTAGACTACAGGCTGCTGAGGAGGCAACAGAATAAAAAATAAGATTTGAAAGAATCAAGTTGATTTCAAGTATCTTAACTGTGAATAAAACTCAATACTGGTTAACAAGAATGCAACAAACAACAATGTAAATTCACAATGTTAATAAAAATAAACAAGCATTAGAAGAAGCAGAAAGAGATGATTCATAACCAAGAAAAAACTCAACAGATTTAGAAGTGAAAGAGAGAATAGAAGCAGCAGGCGGAGACAGTAAGACAGCTATCATAAATCTTCCCAATATGTTCCAGAAAGCAGAGAAAAGCATGAGCATGATGAAGAGATAGAGAATATAAATATGCATACACAGAACTTCTGTAGATGAATACAATTGCTGACATGAAAAGTAAAAAAAAAAGCATAGAAAATAAAGGTAAAAAATAAAGGATAAAAAATTATATATTATAAACTGAAGGGCACCACTAATACAACAAACACTGGATGAAATTAATAGCACATTAGACACCATGAAAGGAAATAGTAGAAAATATTAATACATTGCAATAGAAACTGCAAAATGAAATACAGAGATTAAAAAGGCTGAAGAAAGTGAACAGAGCATCAGTGAACTGTGGGACTATATCAAGTGATCTAACATATGTGTAATTGGATCCCAGAAGTAGCAGGAACAGAAAAAGTATTTGAAGAAATAATGACTGAAAAATTCCCAAATGTAATGTAAACTACAAACCAACAGATTCAAGTGGTTTGACAAAACTAAGAAGAAGAAACACGAAGAAAACCACACCAAGCCACATCACAATCAATTTGCTGCAAACCAGTGAAAAAGAGAAAAACACACATCACATACAGGGGAACAAAACCAAGAAGTGACAGCAGACTTATCATTAGAAACTATGCAAACCAGAAGACAATTAGGGACATCTTTAAAGTGTTGGGAGGGTGGAAGACAGGGGAATCTTTCTGTTTAGTATTCTATACCAAGCCAAAAAATCTTTTTTAAATGAAGGCAAAATAAAGAGTGTTTTAGACATACAAATGCAGAAAGAATTTCTCACTAGCAGAGCAGAAAAAATGTTAAAGGAACTCCTTTAGATAGAAGAAATATTATATCAGAGAGACATTTAGATTCATAAGAAGGAATGAAAAGTTCCAGAAGTTGATAAATATAGAGAAATTTTTTCCTCATTTTAATCTATTAAAAAGGCAATTGATTATCTAAATGTTAAAGCAAAATAGTAACACTTTATTGTGGGGTATATTATGTATATATAAATAAAATGTATGACAATAGCACAAAGGCTGGGAGGGAAGAAATGGAAATATATTATTGCAAGGTTCTTACAAGTGAAATAGTATATTATTTGAAGGAAGTCTGTGACAAGTTAAAAATGTATTATATATTGTAAACTGAAGGGCACCACTAAGAAAACAAAGCTAAGAAGCCAACAATGGAGATTAAACATCATTTTTAAAAAAAATTTATTTTATTATTATTATACTTTAAGCTTTAGGGTACATGTGCACAATGTGCTGGTTTGTAACATATGTATCCATGTGCCATGTTGGTGTGCTGCACCCATTAACTCATCATTCACATTAGGTATATCTCCTAATGCAATCCCTCCACCCTCCCCCCACCCCACAACAGTCCCCAGAGTGTGATGTTCCCCTTCCTGTGTCCATGAGTTCTCATTGTTCAATTCCCACCTATGGGTGAGAACATGCAGTGTTTGGTTTTTTGTCCCTGCGATAGTTTACTGAGAATGATGATTTCCAGTTTCATCCATGTCCCTACAAAGGACATGAACTCATCATTTTTTATGGCTGCATAGTATTCCATGGTGTATATGTGGCATATTTTCTTAATCCAGTCTACCATTGTTGGACATTTGGGTTGGTTCCAAGTCTTTGCTATTGTGAATAGTGCCGCAATAAACATATGTGTGCATGTGTCTTTATAGCAGCATGATTTGTACTCCTTTGGGTATATACCCAGTAATGGGATGGTTGGGTCAAATGGTATTTCTAGTTCTAGATCCCTGAGGAATCGCCACACTGACTTCCACAATAGTTGAACTAGTTTACAGTCCCACCAACAGGGTAAAAGTGTTCCTATTTCTCCACATCCTCTCCAGCACCTGTTGTTTCCTGACTTTTAATGATTGCCATTCTAACTGGTGTGAGATGGTATCTCATTGTGGTTTTGATTTGCATTTTTCTGATGGCCAGTGATGATGAGCATTTTTTCATGTTTTTTTGGGTGCATAAATGTCTTCTTTTGAGAAGTGTCTGTTCATGTCCTTTGCCCACTTTTTGATGGGGTTGTTTTTTTCTTGTAAATTTGTTTAAGTTCATTGTAGATTCTGGATATTAGCCTTTTGTCAGATGAGTAGGTTGCAAAAATTTTCTCCCATTTTGTAGGTTGCCTGTTCACTCTGATGGTAGTTTCTTTTGCTGTGCGGAAGTTCTTTAGTTTAATTAGATCCCATTTGTCAACTTTGGCTTTTGTTGCCATTGCTTTTGGTGTTTTAGAAACGAAGTCCTTGCCCATGCCTATGTCCTGAATGGTAATGCCTAGGTTTTCTTCCAGGGTTTTTATGGTTTTAGCTCTAACATGTAAGTCTTTAATCCATCTTGAATTAATTTTTGTATAAGGTATAAGGAAGGGATCCAGTTTCAGCTTTCTACATATGGCTAGCCAGTTTTCCCAGCACCATTTATTAAATAGGGAATCCTTTCCCCATTGCTTGTTTTTGTTAGGTTTGTCAAAGATCAGATAGTTGTAGATATGTGGCATTATTTCTGAGGGCTCTGTTCTGTTCCATTGATCTATATCTCTGTTTTGGTACCAGTACCATGCTGTTTTGGTTACTGTAGCCTTGTAGTATAGTTTGAAATCAGGTAGCATGATGCCTCCAGCTTTGTTCTTTTGGCTTAGGATTGACTTGGCGATGTGGGCTCTTTTTTGGTTCCATATGAACTTTAAAGTAGTTTTTTCCAATTCTGTGAAGAAAGTCATTGGTAGCTTGATGGGGATGGCATTGAATCTGTAAATTACCTTGGGAAGTATGGCCATTTTCACAATATTGATTCTTCCAACCCATGAGCATGGAATGTTCTTCCATTTGTTTGTATCCTCTTTTATTTCACTGAGCAGTGGTTTGTAGTTCTATTTGAAGAGGTCCTTCACATCCCTTGTAAGTTGGATTCCTAGGAATTTTATTCTCTTTGAAGCAATTGTGAATGGGAGTTCACTCATGATTTGGCTCTCTGTTTGTCTGTTATTGGTGCATAAGAATGCTTGTGATTTTTGTACATTGATTTTGTATCCTGAGACTTTGCTGAAGTTGCTTATCAGCTTAAGGAGATTTTGGGCTGAGACAGTGGGGTTTTCTATATATACAATCATGTCATCCGCAAACAGGGACAATTTGACTTCCTCTTTTCCTAATTGAATACCCTTTATTTCCTTCTCCTGCCTCATTGCCCTGGCCAGAACTTCTGACACTATGTTGAATAGGAGTGGTGAGAGAGGGCATCCCTGTCCTGTGCCAGTTTTCAAAGGGAATGCTTCCAGTTTTTGCCCATTCAGTATGATATTGGCTGTGGGTTTGTCATAGATAGCTCTTATTATTTTGAGATACGTCCCATCAATACCTAATTTATTGAGAGTTTTTAGCATGAAGCATTGTTGAATTTTATCAAAGGCCTTTTCTGCATCTATTGAGATAATCATGTGGTTTTTGTCTTTGGTTCTGTTTATATGCTGGATTACATTTATTGATTTGCCCACTCGATTTATCCATTCGATTGTGGTGGATAAGCTTTTTGATGTGCTGCTGGATTCAGTTTGCCAGTATTTTATTGAGGGTTTTCGCATCAATGTTCATCAAGGATATTGGTCTAAAATTCTCTTTTTTGGTTGTGTCTCTGCCCGGCTTTGGTATCAGGATGATTCTGGCCTCATAAAATGAGTTAGGGAGGATTCCCTCTTTTTCTGATGTTTGGAATAGTTTCAGAAGGAATGGTACCAGTTCCTCCTTGTACCTCTGGTAGAATTCGGCTGTGAATCCATCTGGTCCTGGTCTATTTTTGGTTGATAAGCTATTGATTATTGCCACAATTTCAGAGCCTGTTATTGGTCTATTCAGAAATTCAACTTCTTCCTGGTTTAGTCTTGGGGGGTGTATGTGTCGAGGAATTTATCCATTTCTTCTAGATTTTCTAGTTTATTTGCGTAGAGGTGTTTGTAGTATTCTCTGATGGTAGTTTGTATTTCTGTGGGATCAGTGGTGATATCTCCTTTATCATTTTTATTGTGTCTATTTGATTCTTCTCTCTTTTCTTCTTTATTAGTCTTGCTAGTGGTCTATCAATTTTGTTGATCTTTTCAAAAAACCAGCTCCTGGATTCATTAATTTTTTGAAGGGTTTTTTGTGTCTCTATTTCCTTCAGTTCTCCTCTGATTTTAGTTATTTCTTGCTTTCTGCTAGCTTTTGAATGTGTTTGCTCTTGCTTTTCTAGTTCTTTTAATTGTGATGTTAGGGTGTCAATTTTGGATCTTTCCTGCTTTCTCTTGTGGGCATTTAGTGCTATAAATTTCCCTCTACACACTGCTTTGAATGTGTCCCAGAGATTCTGGTATGTTGTGTCTTTGTTCTCATTGGTTTCAAAGAACATCTTTATTTCTGCCTTCATTTTGTTATATACCCAGTAGTCATTCAGGAGCAGGTTGTTCAGTTTCCATGTAGTTGAGCGGTTTTGAGTGAGTTTCTTAATCCTGAGTTCTAGTTTGATTGCACTGTGGTCTGAGAGACAGTTTGTTATAATTTCTGTTCTTTTACATTTGCTGAGGAGAGCTTTACTTCCAACTATGTGGTCAATTTTGGAATAGGTGTGGTGTGGTGCTGAAAAAAATGTATATTCTATTGATTTGGGGTGGAGAGTTCTGTAGATGTCTATTAGGTCCGCTTGCTGCAGAGCTGAGTTCAATTCCTGGGTATCCTTGTTAACTTTCTGTCTCTTTGATCTGTCTAATGTTGACAGTGGGGTGTTAAAGTCTCCCATTATTATTGTGTGGGAGTCTAAGTCTCTTTGTAAGTCACTCAGGACTTGCTTTATGAATCTGGGTGCTCCTGTATTGGGTGCATATATATTTAGGATAGTTAGCTCTTCTTGTTGAATTGATCCCTTTACCATTATGTAATGGCCTTCTTTGTTTCTTTTGATCTTTGTTGGTTTAAAGTCTGTTTTATCAGAGACCAGGATTGCAACCCCTGCCTTTTTTTGTTTTCCATTTGCTTGGTAGGTCTTCCTCCATCCCTTTATTTTGAGTCTATGTGTGTCTCTGCATGTGAGATGGGTTTCCTGAATACAGAACACTGATGGGTCTTGACTCTTTATCCAATTTGCCAGTCTGTGTCTTTTAATTGGAGTATTGAGTCCATTTACATTTAAAGTTAATATTGTTATGTGTGAATTTGATCCTGTAATTATGATGTTAGTTGGTTATTTTGCTCGTTAGTTGATGCAGTTTCTTCCTAGCCTCGATGGTCTTTACAATTTGGCATGTTTTTGCAGTGGCTGGTACTGGTTGTTCCTTTCCATGTTTAGTGCTTCCTTCAAGTGCCCTTTTAGGGCAGGCCTCGTGGTGAGAAAATCTCTCAGCATTTGCTTGTCTGTAAAGTATTTTATTTCTCCTTCACTTATGAAGCTTAGTTTGGCTGGATATGAAATTCTGGGTTGAAAATTCTTTTCTTTAAGAATGTTGAATATTGGCCCCCACTCTCTTCTGGCTTGTAGAGTTTCTGCTGAGAGATCCTCTGTTAGTCTGATGGGCTTCCCTTTGTGGGTAACCCGACCTTTCTCTCGGGCTGCTCTTAACATTTTTTCCTTCATTTTAACTTTGGTGAATCTGACAATTATGTGTCTTGGAGTTGCTCTTCTCCAGGAGTATCTTGTGGCATTCTCTGTATTTCCTGAATCTGAATGTTGGCCTGCCTTGCTAGATTGGGGAAGTTCTCCTGGATAATATCCTGCACAGTGTTTTCCAACTTGTTTCCATTCTCCCTGTCACTTTCAGGTACACCAATCAGACGTAGATTTGGTCTTTTCACATAGTCCCATATTTCTTGGAGGCTTTGTTTGTTTCTTTTTATTCTTTTTTCTCTAAACTTCCCTTCTTGCTTCATTTCATTCATTTCTTCTTCCATCACTGATAACCTTTCTTCCAGTTGAGCACATCAGCTCCTGAGGCTTCTGCATTCTTCACGTAGTTCTCGAGCATTGGCTTTCAGCTCCATCAGCTCCTTTAAGCACTTCTCTGTATTGGTTATTCTAGTTATACATTCGTCTGAATTTTTTTCAAATTGTTTAACTTCTTTGCCTTTGGTTTGAGTTTCCTCCTGTAGCTCAGAGTAGTTTGATCCTCTGAAGCCTTCTTCTCTCAGCTCATCAAAGTCATTCTCCGTCCAGGTTTGTTCCGTTGATGGTGAGGAACTGCGCTCCTTTGGAGGAGGAGAGGCACCCTGCTTTTTAGAATTTCCAGTTTTTCTGCTCTGTTTTTTCCCCATCTTTGTGGTTTTGTCTACTTTTGGTCTTTGATGATGGTGATGTACAGATGGGTTTTTGGTGTGGATGTCCTTTCTGTTTGTTAGTTTTCCTTCTAACAGACAGGACCCTCAGCTGCAGGTTTGTTGGAGTTTGCTAGAGATCCACTCCAGACCCTGTTTGGCTGGGTATCAGCAGCGGTGGCTGCAGAACAGTGGATTTTCATGAACCGCCAATGCTGCTGCCTGATCGTTCCTCTGGAAGTTTTGTCTCAGAGGAGTACCTGGCCGTGTGAGGTGTCAGTCTGCCCCTACTTGGTGGTGCCTCCCAGTTAGGCTGCTTGGGGGTCAGGGGTCAGGGACCACTTGAGGAGGCAGTCTGCCCGTTCTCAGATCTCCAGCTGCGTGCTGGGAGAACCACTACTCTCTTCAAAGCTGTCAGACAGGGACATTTAAGTCTGCAGAGGTTACTTCTATCTTTTTGTTTGTCTGTGCCCTGCCCCCAGTGGTGGAGACTACAGCGGCAGGCAGACCTCCTTGAGCTGTGGTGGGCTCCACCCAGTTTGAGCTTCCTGGCTCCTTTGTTTACCTAAGCAAGCCTGGGCAATGGTGGGCGCCCCTCCCCCAGCCTCACTGCCGCCTTCCAGTTTGATCTCAGACTGCTGTACTAGCAATCAGTGAGACTCCATGGGTGTAGGACCCTCTGAGCCAGGTGTGGGATATAATTTCCTGGTGTGCCGTTTTTTAAGCCCGTCGGAAAAGCGCAGTATTAGGGTGGGAGTGACCTGATTTTCCGGGTGCTGTCTGTCTTCCCCTTTCTTTGACTAGGAAAGGGAACTCCCTGACCCCTTGTGCTTCCCGAGTGAGGCAATGCCTCACCCTGCTTCGGCTCGCACACAGTGCGCTGCCCCCACTGTCCTGCGCCCACTGTCTGGCACTCCCTAGTGAGATGAACCCGGTACCTCAGATGGAAATGCAGAAATCACCCCTCTTCTGAGTCGCTCACGCTGGGAGCTGTAGAGCGAAGCTGTTCCTATTCGGCCATCTAAACATCATTAACTATACTCAATCCAAAAGAAAACTGAAAGGAAGGGGAAAAGGAATAAAGACCAGAAAGACAAATAGAAAATAAATATAAAGATGGCAGTTTTAAGTCTAACCATATCATCAATTACATTAAAAGTAAATGGAAAGAACACTACAATTAAAAAACAAATAAGATTGAATAAAAAGCAATGCTAAACTGTATGCAGAATTTAAGAAATCCACTTTAATGAGAGAGACAAAGACAGGTAAAAAATAAAGGATAGAAAATTATATACCATACCACCTAACACTAATCCAACACAAAAGGGTGTATAATGATGATTCCATTGATATGACATTACAGAAAAGCCAAATTATAGTGAAATAAAGCAGATTAGTGGTTGTCCTGGCCCAGAGGGCATTGGCTACAAGTGGCATGAGGAAATGTTTTGGAATGATGGAACTCTTCTCTTTCTTGATTGGGACTATAGCTATAAGACTGGGTAATTATTTTTATCAAAGCTCAGCAAATATTGTATTTAAAACTGTTAAATGTTATTATATGCAAATTATACCTCAATGAAGATAATGAAAGGAAGAAAGAGGGGGAAGGAGGGTGGGGAAGAGGGAAGGAAGAAGACAAAGAAAGGAAGAAAGAGGAAAAGAAAAGAAACTAGGAAAGTAAAAAGAAAAGAAAGGAAAGAGAAAAGAAGGGGAGGGGAAAGATTAATCATTTCAGTTTTCCAAAAGTGTAGTTGCTTCAGTAAGAGTAGTTTTTATTGGCCTTTTACCCCATCATGTAAAACATTTCAGGCTTTTTTTTTTCCAGATCCTTGTTGTCTGCCTACATCCACACTGCTGTTCTCACCTTCTTCTCCGAAAGAATTTATCAAGTTATTGTACCAAACAAAAATAACTGCATCCCAAAGAGAAATTCTGGCACCAGCTGATGATAGGGAATCTTTCACCTAATTAAACGAGGAATTCCTCAGGCAGAGGAAACTGTCCATTCCACTTGGCTATCTGTGGCACTCACCTCTCCCCTTCCTGACCTCACTTGCTCCATTTTATTGTTGAAAACCTCACCCAACCCTCTACACTTCTTTGTTTTTTTTGTTTTTTTTTGTTTTTTGAGACAGAGTCTTGCTCTGTCCCCCAGGCTGGAGTGCAGTGGCGCGATCTCGGCTCACTGCAAGCTCCGCCTCCTGGGTTCAGGCCATTCTCCTGCCTCAGCCTCTCCGAGTAGCTGGGACTACAGGCGCCCGCCACCACGCCCGGCTAATTTTTTTTTTTTTTTTGTATTTTTAGTAGAGACGGGGTTTCACCGTGTTAGCCAGGATGGTCTCGATCTCCTGACCTCGTGATCCGCCAGCCTAGGCCTCCCAAACTGCTGGGATTACAGGCTTGAGCCACCGCGCCCGGCCGACAGCCAACCTGCATAGGGGAGTTAGACGCTGTGGCTCTGGGGAAAGAATTGAGATAATCAGATGGCTAAGATGAAATAAAGAGATAAAACAAAGCTGAAGATCACAGCAGTTGGAAAGAAGATCTGAAATAGCAAAACAAAACAATACATAAACAGCTCTGACTATCCTCCCATCTCATGTTAATAGGCTAAGTTTGTCTTGTTAAACACCACAAAGAAGATATCACCAATTCTTATATTCTGAGATGATTTACTGATCAAAGGTGATTCAATTCTCTGATTATATTTAAATAATAATTTTTCAGGTACCCTGGAAAATTAACTTGCTAAACTTTAATTTATAAATAACATTTGTTATTCTTAAGATCACCATGTTATCAAAGCCTTTGTAACTACATGAGCATAGAAATGGGCATATGTGAATCTTTCCAAATAATAAAAGCTCACTATTGAAGGACATACGCATCTCCAGAGAGCTCATCTTAGCTATCCCCAGATTCGAGAGTGGTGAAAACGCAATCCTCAGAAACTGCCCACATGTCTTGATGGCTGTTACTCCTCCAGGTGCTTCTTACCTTGACCACACATTCCCTGTGGAGAAGATGGACGACGCTGTGGCTCCAGGCCAAGAATACACCTATGAATGGAGTATCAGTGAGGACAGTGGACCCACCCATGATGACCCTCCATGCCTCACACACATCTATTACTCCCATGAAAATCTGATCAAGGATTTCAACTCTGGGCTGATTGGGCCCCTGCTTATCTGTAAAAAAGGTAAGAACTCCCCCACCAAAAGATTCAACAACTAAATGTTGGAATGGTCAGGAGTTCTGTCATGGGACAAAGCTTGGGAACATCTTGGTAACTTCTTGTACATCAAGCAGAGGAAGAGGGCACGGAGACCAGATAATTGTTTTACAAGAGAAAAAAATACTTGCTATTTCAGGGTGTGGATTCACCTCGTTTCTTCTCATTCCTCCTTCATCTCAGTCCTTAAGATTATCCCAAGCAAATTCATCTTTGAGAGTATGTTCTAATGTCATGCTTGTATGATCTGTAACATTTACCTCAAGGCCAAAGTCTTTTAGAAAGTATACAGCAGCCTATACTCTGCTGAAAGAGCTCTTGGAAAGAACTTTGGCTAACATATTTGACATATCTGAGGTCTGGGCTGGTAATTTGTTCTATAAACACATTAAATGCCAGCTTCCTTTCTTATAAACAAGTTGAAAACTTTGGGTGGTAGGTTTCAAGCACACTCAAGTGACTTTACAAGAACTTTTATTGGCTGGGCTTCTTAGGAGCAAGCTTAGATTTTCATTTTGTCCCATGAGAATCCAGCCCATCTTTCATTAAAACAAGCAAACAACCACAGTGAGCCACAGCATGGGAAATAATGTGATGGATTCACCATCTGCCTATACACACACTCAGACCATACCTACATACCTTCCCAATGTATTTACTCATTATACAAATACTTTTTTTTCATTTCCTGGTATATATAAGATACTGTGATGGTACTGAAAAAAAACCTTAAAACTTACGAAAGACTCTTCTTGCATTTTACCATCAGCAGCATGTTTTTCTCATAGTGAGAATGGATTAATGCTGATACTTCCAACCAATTATCTAATGCCTTATTTCATATACACATAAGATGACAGCATTAAACTTGGGGCATGATGCTTTTACCAACTGAGCTAATGTATCTATATACTGTTCTATTGAGACTAGAGGAAATGGATACTTATACAGAGTCTTGAGAGTCACCAAATGTTTTCTTCCCAAGCTGGATGAAATAAAGCTTGTTCCCCAAAGCAAGAAGGTATCAAAGAAGACAGTGTGGCACCAGATTTTAAATAACCCTAGAACCATTATTACTTGATAAATATGCTATTTTAAAAAATAAGAATTTCTTCAAGTTGAAATCATTATGGTTGATTGCTTGCCCTAAACTCTTTGCTATCCAGGAAAGCTAATGAGAGTCTTCTATCTGCAGTGCTACTGAAAACATGTCTTTCCTTTCATAGGGACCCTAACTGAGGATGGGACACAGAAGATGTTTGACAAGCAAATTGTGCTACTATTTGCTGTGTTTGATGAAAGCAAGAGCTGGAGCCAGTCATCATCCCTAATGTACACAGTCAATGGATATGTGAATGGGACAATGCCAGGTAACACGAGGGCTGTGCACCATTAAACAACGGTAAAATCATTAGTAATTTTTCGGTCCTGTTGTTTTCTTCAAAGCACTAGGGAAGTTGACGTTACTCACTGTTTTGCAACTCCCTATCAAGAAGGAAATATTTTCTCTCTTTTTTTTTAAACAGGAAATAGAAGAGACAAATTAGAAGCTAGAGAAGAAATGTGCAGCCTTGTTAGGTATAGTGACCTGAGTAGGTTTCACCTTGGTCTGTACTTTGAATAAGACCTTAAGGTATCAGCTCAGTCGCTCTCTCTGAGTTCTGCAGTTCCTCTATATGATGACCATGCCTTTTTCAAGGACAAGCCCCAGCAGGAAGGGTCAGCAGGAAGATTGCAGTAAAGATGAACAGATTAGGAGTAATCCTCAACGCAGAAAAAAACAACCAGCATTTCAAAAGGCAACAGAAGAGTAATATTCAATGGCATCTAGAATATTTTCTCTTTCCATTTGCATTTGGGCTCTTATGAGAAGGCAAAATCATAGCAATTGTTAAGAGAAAACATAACTGATTCCCACTTAGATCACATCTCTTCTATGTCTTTCTGGTAGAACTGACCTACAACTAAAGATCCAGGGTATATGATACTAGCCTGAGGGAAAAACATTAAAAAATTAAAATGCCACTTTACTAAATAAACCATATTTCAAAACACTAAACTTCTTAGAGGTTATTCTCTAATGCCATCTGAAAATCACAAATAGCTTCACTTACAAAAACACAAATATTGTTAAGAGTTGAGATCTAGGTAGTGTTTTTAAATTGTATTCTATTTCATTTGACTACATTTTCCACTTGGTTTTCTGAAAATATACTCATATGACTCTCAGTGTTGATCCCGAGTTCCAATACTAGGAGCTTGTAAAAACTGGGGCTTAGTTAACTGACCTTGACGTTAGATAATCTGAGTTCAGACTTCACTCACTTCTCTACCTTCCGTGGCCCTGGATAAATTAGTTGTCTCAATGTGCTTACTTACAAAAGTGGACTAACCATTTATCCTAATATCTATTTCCTGGCAGAGTGAACAATCTGTGTAAGTATATGGATGCCAAGAAAAGGAAAACCATACGCACAAAAATAAAAATAAATTGATCTGAGCTTAGAGTTTACAAATTTATAATTCCCAAAAGAATAATTGGGGGTAAATGGGACAAGGTAGGTAAAGACCATCATTAGAAACTAAGAATAGTAAACATTTGTAAAAACCCTCTGCCTTATAAAGTAGAATAAATTGAATACATATGATAAATGCTAACACAGATATGTTAATTGCTGAACTCAGTATAAGCATTTCTTTGGTATGGATAAATGCTTCCACCAAAGCCTCCTAGTGATGCAAGGAATCCTGGCTTTGTTGCAATGGTCTCCTAAAAAAGACAAGCCTCTGTGTGGGTAAGGAACTGATTCTCAGCTCCATTATCTAGTATCTAGTGATTATGTATCTGACATGTAAAACAGAAACCTAAAAGCCAAGGATGGAGTCTCCCCACAGAGCAAATGAACATTTTCCCAGTGACTGTAGGAGCAAAGAAGGAGAAAAATGAAGTTTTTATATTCAGTTATCATTACTCCTTCCATGAAAAGCTCCCAATGGCCCAGCATAATGAGGACTTGTACACTGCATTTTAAGGAGAGTGTGTAACCCCAAAGTGATTTCGTTGACTTGTCATTAAAACAATCAAAAAGTAAGTAAAAATAACAATTGAAAATCCTCACATCATCTTCACTTCTTCCCTTAGGCAGAGCTTTGACCACTAGACCTAGAGAGCTGAGAGGATTAAGTGCTTCAACTCAGCCCTATTGGCGGTTCTGGTGATTTGACTCCCTCCAGCTGAGATCAGATTGGGGTGACCAAACTTTCCATTTTGCCATGGACTTTTTACCAGTTCTAATAGTGAAAGTGATGAATCTTGGGAAACCCCTCAGACTAGAACAGTTGGTTACCTTCTTGGTTCCCTTCTTGGCCTAATCCTTTAGCAATCCCTGTGTTTCTGAGTTAACATCTGCCATCTCTAGGCTCTGTTGTTACCTGTATAATGCCATTTATCACAATGAGTTGTGACTGCTTGTTTGCTGGTCACTCAGATGTCTGCTTTTGCAGGGCACAAACTACAACTGGAGTGTCTGTTCCCTCAAAGCTTTATACAATGCCTGACACACAGCAGGTGCTCAATACACTTGGTGAGTGAATGTTTGATCACAGAGTACTTGACTGAATGCTTATTTTGGCCTGTGTCTCTCCCTCTCTCTCAGATATAACAGTTTGTGCCCATGACCACATCAGCTGGCATCTGCTGGGAATGAGCTCGGGGCCAGAATTGTTCTCCATTCATTTCAACGGCCAGGTCCTGGAGCAGAACCATCATAAGGTCTCAGCCATCACCCTTGTCAGTGCTACATCCACTACCGCAAATATGACTGTGGGCCCAGAGGGAAAGTGGATCATATCTTCTCTCACCCCAAAACATTTGCAAGGCAAGAAACTCTCCTGACAGTCTTGCTTCTGAATGCAGAATCCTTTCTTCCCACGTACTAACTCCCTCTTTCTCCCTTGCCCTTTCACGCCACCTGCACCCCAGACAAACTTGCCTTGGTTCCTAACAACCAAACTTAGATATTTTGCTCTTAGATTTATAACTTGCTCTTTGGGGATGGAGAAAGTGAAGGAATTGACAACGTTTTTTTTTTTTTTTTAAATTAAGCAAAAGCTGAAGAGGTCTCTAACTTCCTCAAAAGAAGAAAAGAGGAAGAAAACAAATGCATCCATAGAGATATTCTTTCTTGGGGTTACTTCATATGCAGCCAGAGAAAAAGACCTAGATGATAGCACAAGATAAACTGCAAATTTACAGAAGCACTAAGTTGTAGAAAGTGTAAAAGTTTAGCATGAAAACATTAACCTTTACAGTGGGATGAACACAAAGTCTAGCATGGAGAGGAACTCAATGAATGTGTGTTGAATGGATCATACATGGCATATACTGAGGGGTGAACTCCAAAGAACACTGGTGAATTCAAGTGGGAAATAAATCAACCCAGGTTATGTGGTATCGTGTAAACAAAATAACTGATTTTCTACTACACATTTTTGCTTTAAAACTGTTGAGAGGAGTGTTCATATAAACGGAGACTAAAATCTAAGGAAATGATATCACAATAGGAAATCATTTTGTTACCAAAATAATGTATAAGCAACACATATAAGGAAGAGATACTTCATGAGATCATTTCTGTTTCTTTTCACATGAGTAGTCAAAATTATATTCGAAGTAATAAAACCATCATGATATCCGTGGAAGATAGAGTTCCCAATAATATTAAGACAACAATGTAACTTTTGTTTCTTTGTTGAGGATAAGTGCATTATGTATTGTTATTAATATTTAATTTTTAACAACAATTCTATTAGGTACTGGTGCTGTCTTCATTTTACAGATTAAGGGACAGATGACAGAAAAATGAGAATTTAACAAGACATAATTCATAAAGTCTCAAGAAGTTAAAAATTATAAGAAATTTGCCTGCTCAAGAAGAAATAAAGGGAATCTTTCCAATTTTTTTCCCTAACCCCTCCTCCTTTTCCCCCTTTTAAAATTCTTGCTTTTTCTGGATGCCACTGAAAGAGTTCCAAACTAAAATGTTCAAAAATTGCCTGAGCATTACTTTCACTCTTATTATATTAATATAAACCTTCCACAAGTTGATTTAAAGGATATGCATTTCCATCAACCATAATTTCTTCTCTTGAGTTATTTCATTGTCTTTCTGTCCTAACTCAGCTGGGATGCAGGCTTATATTGACATTAAAAACTGCCCAAAGAAAACCAGGAATCCTAAGAAAATAACTCGTGAGCAGAGGCGGCACATGAAGAGGTGGGAATACTTCATTGCTGCAGAGGAAGTCATTTGGGACTATGCACCTGTAATACCAGCGAATATGGACAAGTGAGTTGTTGGGGTTCATACCACTGGGCAAAGGTTCAAGACATATTCCATAGGGTCCTAGATGTTTAGGGGTGAAATGTTGTAAGTTCACAGCTCTCAAGGCGACACATGTATTGGTTTCTATTCAAGTCTTTTTGTAAAAATTAATCTCGAATTACCCCCAAATCACCAAAGAAATTCAGCCTAATAATAATAAAAATAACAACAGCAGCTACCTCTTGTTGAATGTTTGCCATTGCCAAGCACTGTATTATCCCTTTCTGAGAGCTTCACTTCAACTCCACAAACTAGGTACTGCTCTTCTTTCTTTTTATAGATGAGGAAATGGGTCAGAGAGATTAAGAGATTTGGAAATTCAAATAGCTCTTAAACCCTTGAAAAGTTACTCAAATTCACTCATAGTAAGAGAAATGCAAATTAAACTTCATGGGAATACTACTTTTATCTATCAGATTCACAAGTCCAGATGACATCATCTGTTGACAAGGCTGTGAGAAATAAGAACTATCATATATTGCTCATGGAAGATTAAATTGGTAAAGGGATTCTGAAGAATAACTTGGCAATATGTATCAAAATTCTAAATGCATATACCCTTTGACTCAGCTATCTCACTCTGGAAATCTAACTATACAGATATACTTGTTCACAGGTGAAATGATGTATGTACAACATATTCACTGTTGCAATGTTAGTAATAGTAAGACTGGAAACAACTCAAAATGTCCATCAGTAGAAAACTAGTTTAATAAATTATGATACATTCATAAAATGGAATACTAAGCATCAAAAAAAAGGATGCAAACACTCTGTATGTACTAACACAAAAAGTTCTCCAAGATATGTTATTAAATTAAAAAGCCGGGATGTAGTATATAGCATGTATATATAGCTGCCTTTTGTTAAAGGAGTGAAAGGGATAAGAATATTTAGATTTTCTTATTTGTAAGACATATTTGCATATATATACATAAAGGTATTCTGGAATTATACACATGAAATTAATATGTGGCTACCTAGAAAATTCAGGGAAGGGTAGGGAGGTCCATTGAGGGTTATCAGAGAAAAGTGAGAGTTTTCACTGTAATAAAAATCATGTGAATGTATTTTCTATTAAAAAGAATTAAACTAGGAAAAAGAACAAAAAAAAAATTTGGCCAAGATTATAGAATTGTTGACAGAACTGAGATAGGAATCCAGGAGTGTTTGGCAACAGTCAGTGCTTTCCACTGGGCAAAATAAATTCATAAAATGATACTCCATCTTAAAGGACTACTGGGTTAAATGATATTTCTGACTTTAGGTCTTTGAGGAACTGCCATACTGTCTTCCAAAATGGTTGACTTAATTTACATTCCATCAAGAGTGTATAAGTGTTCCTTTTTCTCCATAACCTTGACAGCATCTGTTCTTCCTTGACTTTTCAGTCAACGCCATTCTGACTGGCATGAAAGGGCATCTCATTCATTTTTGTTTTTGTTTTTGTTTTTTTGAGATGGAGTCTCGCTCTGTCGCCCAGGCTGGAGTGCAGTGGCGCAATCTCTGCTCACTGCAAGCTCCGCCTCCCGGGTTCACGCCATTCTCCTGCCTCAGCCTCTCGAGTAGCTGGGACTACAGGGGCCCGCCAACACAAATACAAAATACACAAAATATAATTTTTTGTATTTTTAGTAGAGATGGGGTTTCACCGTGTTAGCCAGGATGGTTTCGATCTTCTGACTTCGTGATTTGCACGCCTCGGCCTCCCAAAGTGCTGAGATTACAGGTGTGAGCCACCGCGCCCGGCCTCATTGTGGTTTTGATTTGCATTTCTCTCATGATCACTGATGTTGAGCATTTTAAAATATACTTTTTGGCCGCATGTAGTTGCTTTTGCAAACTAAGGTAATAAAGAGGGCAGGGGAAAAGTGGTTCATGTTTCTGCTACCAAAGTATTTATCCCAGTAGCTACAAAAGATGGGTGAAGGAGGTTGCTTTTCAGTCAGCTCCAAGAATTGGCTAGATGGTGGAAGAGATAGCCCAATAGCACAGAACTATGATTAACAATGCTAGTAAATGTTTCCTGGGGTGGGAAGGTGCTTTTAGGGATTAAGAAATACCTTTAAAACCAAAAACACTATCATAGAATAAGTGATACGAGAGACTTTAGAAAAATTCCCAGTATCTTTTCAGCCAGTATAGGCCTTTTCCCAGAGATATCAAAGGTCTGCTGTAGCAATAAGAATGACAGGAAGATCTAAGTAGCTGCTTCTAACCAGTTACCTATGACTTTTATCAGTGATGCAGGAGACAACTCAGAAGTTTCCAGTTTTCCAACTAGACAGAAAACATCAGGACTTTGCAAACTACACTAAGAAATTTTTAGAGAACTAGCATTTTAGCTAATCTAAGAGCAGCATGTTTAAGCACAAGGGTTTCCCCATCCTATCGAGATCTCTATTTAAGAAAGTGGTTTAATTTTTTTTTTTTTTCACTTTAAGAAAATACAGGTCTCAGCATTTGGATAATTTCTCAAACCAAATTGGAAAACATTATAAGAAAGTTATGTACACACAATATGAAGATGAGTCCTTCACCAAACATACAGTGAATCCCAATATGAAAGAAGATGGGATTTTGGGTCCTATTATCAGAGCGCAGGTCAGAGATACACTCAAAGTAAGTAACACAAATACAGAATCATGGGAGAAATTAAATAGTAAAATATTATGGAGTACCTGGTTATTTTTTAATTTTAAAAGAAAAAGGTGCTCATATAATTTTAAATTCAAATGCAACTTTTAGTTTTTATTTAGTATTTGCATTTATTTACAGCTTACTCAGTAATACAAAGGATCTGAGACAGTTTCTCAAATTATAAAGGCGTAAAACAAAGAGTCTATGTAATTGGGATAGAATATGGGGACAAAGAAAATAAAGCCACAGATAAATAGATACCATGCGACCCTGTAAGGCTGTCTTCCAATTTTGTCCTAAGCTTTATGGCAGTCAATGTAAAAAAGGAAATATGTCAGGGTGAAGTTTACATCATCTACAAAAAGAAAGCACCATTTATCCTGATATTGAGATCTAAGAGGAACTTCTTTAATGAATTCTACAAAAGAGAGTGCTGAGTGATACAGTAGATGACATCCTTGATAAAATTCTTATAACCAGCATAAGATTAAAAGTTGCATAAAATAATAGATTAAAAGTTGTATTAAAAATGTTTCTCATTATAGCTAAGATATAACAGTAAACACAATTGAATAGAAACAATTTTTACTCACATTTTTTAATGTAGTCTAGGTATGCAGCTCTCTAATGGTTGGATTTTAATGAAGGTAGACTCTATGTATCAAGAGCATGGAGTTTTCCTCAGACAATTCTCCTTAAATATCATGTCACTTCACCAAGATAGATAAGAATTGGATGGCAGAGAATTAAAGGTTGCAATCTTTGACAAAATCCTAGAGTGTAGATAATCTACAGACAAAGGATGATCCAAAAGCTTTGACAATCAACCAAATAGAAGATAGGATTAAGGTTCTCTTTTGCAGATTAAAGAGGCTAACTAGGACTCGTGTGTTTTATGCACCTGACAAAGTCTATTCTGTTCATTTAAAATAGCCAAAGGACAAAAGCAGTTTTTTTCCTCCATGCCTCTTTCCCTTCTTCCATTTCTGATCCCTTTTATGTGCTCTCAGCAAGTGTAGACGTACCTTATTAAAAGTGCAGGGTCTGGCTGTTTGTCTGTGCCTCTCCAGAAGGTGGCTTGTTCCCCCCGCCCCCAAGGGTCTTACTCTGTCACCCAGGCTGGAGTGCAGTGGTGTGATCATGGCTCACTGCAACCTCCACTTCCTGGGCTCAGGCGATTCTCCCACCTCAGTCTCTCAAGTAGCTGGGACTACAGGCACACGCCCCAACGCCTGGCTAATTTTTCTATTTTTTTGTAGAGATGAGGTTTCACCATGTTGCCCAGGCTGGTCTTGAACTCCTGAGCTCAAGTGATCCACCTGCTTTGGCCTCCCAAAGTGCTGGGGTTACAGGTTTGAGCCACTGCACCTAGCTGAGAAGATGACTTCAAAGACAGTGTCCTAAAAAACCTACCAGGCAGGGGAAGGGGATCATGGTCTAGAGATGAGAAGCAGATTCAAAATGAGATGTGGCCCAAGCTGAAAAGAGAAGGGCAGGGGAAGGAGGACTTGCTTGGAGAGAGTGATACTGTGAGGAAAACGTCACTTCTCCTAACCTATCCTCTAAAGTCAGACTTCTCTTTCCATTTTCCACCTTAATGTGTGAGTGAAACACTCTCTCCAATGCTCTTGCCAAGTGATGAGGGGAGGTTACTGCTCAGATAACTGAGCAGTAATTTTCCCACTGTGTGTACACATGTATACACACACACCATCCAAAAGGTGAATATGCAAAGCTAGTATATTATTTGTCATGATCAACCTTAAATCCTAGAATAAATTTGATTTAACTTTGTAGATCGTGTTCAAAAATATGGCCAGCCGCCCCTATAGCATTTACCCTCATGGAGTGACCTTCTCGCCTTATGAAGATGAAGTCAACTCTTCTTTCACCTCAGGTTTGAATCTTTCACTTCTACTGAATCCAACTAGTAACTTCTGAGAGGCCGCCACGTTTTTCTGCTATTCTCCTTGCCCGGTGGTGTCACTACTGCAGTCAGGTAGTATACATGTAGGAGTATCCTAAAAATCACAGCCAAACCCTTCTCACTTCAGGAGTTTTGTCTCTTAGTGGTAACAAAATATGGTGTCTTTTATTAGTGTCATAGTGGCCTCTAGTGGAGCAGTATCTAATGGCTACATGTTATCCAGCTTCCAAGTAGAATAAAGAATTCAATTGAACAATGAGAACATTTGGACACAGGATGGGGAACATCACACACCAGGGCCTGTCGGGGGGTGGGGGGAGTGGGGAGGGATAGCATTAGGAGATATACCTAATGTTAATGACAAGTTAATGGGTGCAGCACACCAACATGGCACATGTATACATATGTAACAAACCTGCACGTTGTGCACATGTACCCTAGAACTTAAAGTATAATTTTAAAAAATTCAAAAAAAAGAATTCCTTTTGCAATATTAATTGGTTCTAATGAAAGCTTATTTATTTATTTATTATCATGAAATAACTTTGCAAATGAAAACAATTTTGAATATATTTTCTTTCAGGCAGGAACAACACCATGATCAGAGCAGTTCAACCAGGGGAAACCTATACTTATAAGTGGAACATCTTAGAGTTTGATGAACCCACAGAAAACGATGCCCAGTGCTTAACAAGACCATACTACAGTGACGTAGACATCATGAGAGACATCGCCTCTGGGCTAATAGGACTACTTCTAATCTGTAAGAGCAGATCCCTGGACAGGCGAGGAATACAGGTATTTTGTCCCTGAAGTAACCTTTCAGAAATTCTTGGAATTTCTTCTGGCTAGAACATGTTAGGTCTCCTGGCTAAATAATGGGGCCTTTCTTTCAAGAGAACAGTAATTGTCAAGTAGTCCTTTTTAGCACCAATGTGATAACATTTATTCTTTTTTTTTTTTTTTTTTTTGTCTTGTCTATTTTTATCAGTACCATCACTGCGGAAGGCAAGTCTAGAGTGTGATAACATATTTTGTCTTAGTTTCAAATTCCAGGTCTGTTGGTATTGGATGTGTTGAGCAAGTTGATTAGCCTTTCCTAATTTCTTCCTTTTATCAAATGGGTAATAACCCTCCTAAAAATGTTACAGGTCTGTTTAGGGGTTCAGTGAGATACCATCTGGTAAAAGTATAAAGCTCTTTACCAGTCTTTGTTATTTTTAGAGACCTGCAATAGGGAGAGAGAGGAGAGATTCTCTGAAAGCAATCAAATTTAGAGACATAGTTCCTAGTGAAATTGGACCCAGATAATGGCCCATCTCTGTTGAGACTAAAGTATACAGAAGAATGTGAACAAAGATGCTGAATTTCTGAGTTTGTCTTCATTGAAGAATTGTAGTCTCATATTATTAAACTAAAATTCCCAATTATGCTAAACTATAACCAAAGAGGTCTTATCTCAAGGCATACAAAATAAACATATGCCTAGAAAAATCAGAAATGAATTTCTGGACTATGGAAGATCCTGATTTATTGAGCTAGGAAAGGAAATAGGTAGTAGAAGCATAAGACTTTTCTATTGCAACCTTCTCTTTCATCCTTTGCACTTATTCAGAGCATATTCAGTCAATCATTCATGTTGAAAGGTGTGCAATTACAGAGATAGACAGCCTTTCAGCCGCCATAGCGAAATGAGATTTTTCTTTTAGGATTTTTTTTTTTTCTTTTGAGACAGAGTCTCACTTTGCCACCCAGGCTGGAGAGCAGTGGCACCATTTTAGATCACTGCAACCTCTGCCTCCTGGGTTCAAGTGATTCTCCTGCCTCAGCCTCTTGAGTAGCTGGGATTACAGGCGCCCGCCACCACCCCCATGTAATTTTTGTATTTTTTAGTAGAGACAGGGTTTCACCATGTTGGCTAGGCTGGTCTCGAACTCCTGACCTAAGGTGTTCCACCTGCCTCAGCCTCCCAAAGTGCCGGGATTACAGGTGTGAGCCACTGTGCCTGGCTCTTTTGGGATATTTTAATCTCTGAATTTACTTATCTGTTCTGTTTGCTTTTGCATGTTACCTTTAGCTCTAACAAGTGCTGTGTACACAATGGACTCTCATAAATCCCTGAATTATATGGCTTCAGTAGTTCCAAGAACTGTATCGCTTTGGTTTCTGAGAACTCAGTGGTGTAGATAATTTGCTGGAACATTAATGACTGAATACAGCACTTTTTTTTTTTTTTACTTTTAAGTTCAGGGGTACATGTGCAGGATGTGCAAGTTTGTTACAGGTAAACATGTGTCACGGAGATCTGTTGTACTTACTATTTCATCATCCAGGTATTAAGCCTAGTATCCATTAGTTATTTTTTCTAATCCTCTCCCTCTTTCCACCCTCCATCCTCTGATAGGCCCCAGTGTGTATTGTTCCCTTCTATGTGTCCATGTGATCTCATCATTTAGCTCTCACTTGTAAGTGAAAACATGCAGTATGTGGTTTTCTGTTCTTGTGTTAACTTGCTTAGAATAATGGCCTCCAGCTCCATCCATGTCCCTGCAAAAGACATAATCTTGTTCTTTTTGATGGTCACATAGTATTCTATGGTGTATATGTACCATATTTTCTTCATCCAGTCTATCATTGATGGGCATTTGGGTTGATTTCATGTCTTTGCTATTGTGAAGAGTGCGAAAATGAACATACGCATGCATGTGTTTTTATAATAGAATGATTTATATTCCTTTGGGTACATACCAAGTAATGGAATTGCTGGGTTCAAAGGTGTTTCTGACTTTAGGTCTTTGAGGACTCACCATGGTGTCTTCCACAATGGTTGAACTAATTTATTTATTTATTTATTTTTATTTTATTATACTTTAAGTTTTAGGGTACATGTGCACAATGTGCAGGTTTGTTACATATGTATACATGTGCCATGTTGGTGTGCTGCACCCATTAACTCGTCATTTAGCATTAGGTATATCTCCTAATGCTATCCCTCCCCCCGCCCCACCCCACAACAGTCCCCGGAGTGTGATGTTCCCCTTCCTGTGTCTATGTGTTCTCATTGTTCAATTCCCACCTATGAGTGAGAACATGCGGTGTTTGGTTTTTTGTCCTTGGCGATAGTTTGCTGAGAATGATGATTTCCAGTTTCATCCATGTCCCTACAAAGGACATGAACTCATCATTTTTTATGGCTGCATAGTATTCTATGGTGTATATGTGCCACATTTTCTTAATCCAGTCTATCATTGATGGACATTTGGGTTGGTTCCAACTCTTTGCTATTGTGAATAGTGCCACAATAAACATGCGTGTGCATGTGTCTTTATAGCAGCATGATTTATAGTCTTTTGGGTATATACCCAGTAATGGGATGGCTGGGTCAAATGGTATTTCTAGTTCTAGATCCCTGAGGAATCGCCACACTGACTTCCACAATGGTTGAACTAGTTTACAGTCCCACCAACAGTGTAAAAGTGTTCCTATTTCTCCACATCCTCTCCAGCACCTGTTGTTTCCTAACTTTTTAATGATGGCCATTCTAACTGGTGTGAGATGGTATCTCATTGTGGTTTTGATTTGCATTTCTCTGATGGCCAGTGATGATGAGCATTTTTTCATGTGTTTTTTGGCTGCATAAATGTCTTCTTTTGAGAAGCGTCTGTTCATGTCCTTTGCCCACTTTTTGATGGGGTTGTTTGTCTTTTTCTTGTAAATTTGTTTGAGTTCATTGTAGATTCTGGATATTAGCCCTTTGTCAGATGAGTAGGTTGTGAAAATTTTCTCCCATTCTGTAGGTTGCCTGTTCACTCTGATGGTAGTTTCTTTTGCTGTGCAGAAGCTCTTTAGTTTAATTAGATCCCATTTGTCAATTTTGGATTTTGTTGCCATTGCTTTTGGTGTTTTAGACATGAAGTCCTTGCCCATGCCTATGTCCTGAATGGTAATGCCTAGGTTTTCCTCTAGGGTTTTTACGGTTTTAGGTCTAACATGTAAGTCTTTAATCCATCTTGAATTAATTTTTGTATAAGGTATAAGGAAGGGATCCAGTTTCAGCTTTCTACATATGGCTAGCCAGTTTTCCCAGCACCACTTATTAAATAGGGAATCCTTTCCCCATTGCTTGTTTTTGTCAGGTTTGTCAAAGATCAGATAGTTGTAGATATGTGGCATTATTTCTGAGGACTCTGTTCTGTTCCATTGATCTATATCTCTGTTTTGGTACCAGTACTATGCTGTTTTGGTTACTGTAGCCTTGTAGTATAGTTTGAAGTCAGGTAGCAAGATGCCTCCAGCTTTGTTCTTTTGGCTTAGGATTGACTTGGAGATGCAGGCTCTTTTTTGGTTCCATATGAACTTTAAAGTAGCTTTTTCCAATTCTGTGAAGAAAGTCATTGGTAGCTTGATGGGGATGGCACTTAATCTATAAATTACCTTGGGCATTATGCCCATTTTCACAATATTGATTCTTCCAACCCATGAGCATGGAATGTTCTTCCATTTGTTTGTATCTTCTTTTATTTCACTGAGCAGTGGTTTGTAGTTCTATTTGAAGAGGTCCTTCACATCCCTTATAAGTTGGATTCCTAGGTATTTTATTCTCTTTGAAGCAATTGTGAATGGGAGTTCACTCATGATTTGGCTCTCTGTTTGTCTGTGATTGGTGTACAAGAATGCTTGTGATTTTTGTACATTGATTTTGTATCCTGAGACTGCTGAATTTGCTTATCAGCTTAAGGAGATTTTGGGCTGAGACAATGGGGTTTTCTAGATATACAATCATGTCATCTGCAAACAGGGACAATTTGACTTCCTCTTTTCCTAATTGAATACCCTTTACTTCCTTCTCCTGCCTGATTGCCCTGGCCAGAACTTCCAACACTATGTTGAATAGGAGTGGTGAGAGAGGGCATTCCTGTCTTGTGCCAGTTTTCAGAGGGAATGCTTCCAGTTTTTGCCCATTCAGTACGATATTTGCTGTGGGTTTGTCATAGATAGCTCTTATTATTTTGAGATATGTCCCATCAATACCTAATTTATTGAGAGTTTTTAGCATGAAGGGTTGTTGAATTTTGTCAAAGGCCTTTTCGGCATCTATTGAGATAATTATATGGTTTTTGTCTTTGGTTCTGTTTAGATGATGGATTACATTTATTGATTTGTGTATGTTGAACCAGCCTTGCATCCAAGGGATGAAGCCCACTTGATCTTGGTGGATAAGCTTTTTGATGTGCTGCTGGATTCAGTTTGCCAGTATTTTATTGAGGATTTTTGCATCAATGTTCATCAAGGATATTGGTCTAAAATTCTCTTTTTTTGTTGTGTCTCTGCCCGGCTTTGGTATCAGGATGATGCTGGCCTCATAAAATGAGTTAGAGAGGATTCCCTCTTTTTCTATTGATTGGAATAGTTTCAGAAGGAATGGTACCAGTTCCTCCTTGTACCTCTGGTAGAATTCAGCTGTGAATCCATCTGGTCCTGGCCACTTTTTGGTTGGTAAGCTATTGATTATTGCGACAATTTCAGAGCCTGTTATTGGTCTATTCAGAGATTCAACTTCTTCCTGGTTTAGTCTTGGGAGGGTGTATTTGTCAAGGAATTTATCCATTTCTTCTAGATTTTCTAGTTTATTTGCATAGAGGTGTTTGTAGTATTCTCTGATGGTAGTTTATATTTCTGTGGGATCAGTGGTGATATCCTCTTTATCATTTTTTATTGTGTCTATTTGATTCTTCTCTCTTTTCTTCTTTATTAGTCTTGCTAGTGGTCTATCAATTTTGTTGATCTTTTCAAAAAACCAGCTCCTGGATTCATTGATTTTTTGAAGGGTTTTTTGTGTCTCTATCTTCTTCAGTTCTGCTCTGATTTTAGTTATTTCTTGCCTTCTGCTCGCTTTTGAATGTGTTTGCTCTTGCTTTTCTAGTTCTTTTAATTGTGATGTTAGGGTATCAATTTTGGATCTTTCCTGCTTTCTCTTGTGGGCATTTAGTGCTATAAATTTCCCTCTACACACTGCTTTGAATGTGTCCCAGAGATTCTGGTAGGTTGTGTCTTTGTTCTCGTTGGTTTCAAAGAACGTCTTTATTTCTGCCTTCATTTCGTTATGTACACAGTAGTCATTCAGGAGCAGATTGTTCAGTTTCCATGTAGTTGAGCAGTTTTGAGTGAGTTTCTTAATCCTGAGTTCTAGTTTGATTGCACTGTGGTCTGAGAGACAGTTTGTTATAATTTCTGTTCTTT
>NW_026652283.1:64323562-64332009 GCF_009828535.3 Hylobates moloch
TCGATGGTCTTTACAATTTGGCATGTTTTTGCAGTGGCTGGTACTGGTTGTTCCTTTCCATGTTTAGTGCTTCCTTCAGGAGCTCTTTTAGGGTAGGCCTGGTGGTGACAAAATCTCTCAGCATTTGCTTGTCTGTAAAGTATTTTATTTCTCCTTCACTTATGAAGCTTAGTTTGGCTGGATATGAAATTCTGGGTTGAAAATTCTTTTCTTTAAGAATGTTGAATATTGGCCCCCACTCTCTTCTGGCTTGTAGAGTTTCTGCTGAGAGATCCTCTGTTAGTCTGATGGGCTTCCCTTTGTGGGTAACCCGACCTTTCTCTCGGGCTGCTTTTAACATTTTTTCCTTCATTTCAACTTTGGTGAATCTGACAATTATGTGTCTTGGAGTTGCTCTTCTCGAGGAGTATCTTTGTGGCATTCTCTGTGTTTCCTGAATCTGAATGTTGGCCTGTCTTGCTAGATTGGGGAAGTTCTCCTGGATAATATCCTGCAGAGTGTTTTCCAACTTGGTTCCATTCTCCGTGTCACTTTCAGGTACACCAATCAGATGTAGATTTGGTCTTTTCACATAGTCCCACATTTCTTGGAGGCTTGGTTTGTTTCTTTTTATTCTTTTTTCTCTAAACTTCCTTCTTGCTTCATTTCATTCATTTCATCTTCCATCACTGATAACCTTTCATCAAGTTGATCACATCGGCTCCTGAGGCTTCTGCATTCTTCACGTAGTTCTCGAGCCTTGGCTTTCAGCTCCATCAGCCCTTTTAAGCACTTCTCAGTATTAGTTATTCTGGTTGTATATTCGTCTAATTTTTTTTCAAAGTTTTTAACTTCTTTGCCATTGGTTTGAATTTCCTCCTGTAGCTTGGAGTAGTTTGATCCTCTGAAGCCTTCTTCTCTCAACTCGTCAAAGTCATTCTCAGTCCAGCTTTGTTCCGTTGCTGGTGAGGAACTGCGTTCCTTTGGAGGAGGAGAGGTGCTCTGCTTTTTAGAGTTTCCAGTTTTTCTGCTCTGTTTTTTCCCCATCTTTGTGGTTTTGTCTACTTTTGGTCTTTGATGATGGTGATGTACAGATGGGTTTTTGGTGTGGATGTCCTTTCCGTTTGTTAGTTTTCCTTCTAACAGACAGGACCCTCAGCTGCAGGTCTGTTGGAGTTTGCTAGGGATCCACTCCAGACCCTGTTTGCCTGGGTATCAGCAGTGGTGGCTGCAGAACAGCGGATTTTTGTGAACCGCAAATGCTGCTGCCTGATCATTCCTCTGGAAGTTTTGTCTCAGAGGAGTACCCGGCCGTGTGAGGTGTCAGTCTGCCCCTACTGGGGGGTGACTCCCAGTTAGGCTGCTCGGAGGTCAGGGGTCAGGGACCCACTTGAGGAGGCAGTCTTCCCGTTCTCAGATCTCCAGCTGCATGCTGGGAGAACCACTACTCTCTTCAAAGCTGTCAGACAGGGACATTTAAGTCTGCAGAGGTTACTGCTGTGTTTGTTTGTCTGTGCCCTGCCCCCAGAGGTGGAGCCTACAGAGGCAGGCAGGCCTCCTTGAGCTGTGGTGGGCTCCACCCATTTCGAGCTTCCTGACTGCTTTGTTTACCTAAGCAAGCCTGGGCAATGGCGGGTGCCCCTCCCCCAGCCTCGCTGCCGCCTTGCAGTTTGATCTCAGACTGCTGTGCTAGCAATCAGCAAGACTCCATGGGCATAGGACCCTCCAAGCCAGGTGCGGGACACCATCTCCTGGTGTGCTGTTTTCCAAGCCTGTTGGAAAAGCGCAGTATTAGGGTGGGACTGACCCGATTTTCCAGGTGCCATCTGTCACCCCTTTCTTTGCCTAGGAAAGGGAACTTCCTGACCCCTTGTGCTTCCTGAGTGAGGCAGTGCCTCGCCCTGCTTCGGCTTGCACACAGCGCCCCGCACCCACTGTCCTGCGCCCACTGTCTGGCACTCCCTAGTGAGATGAACCTGGTACCTCAGATGGAAATGCAGAAATCACTCGTCTTCTGCATCGCTCACCCTGGGAGCTGTAGACCGGAGCTGTTCCTATTTGGTCATCTTGGTTCCACCCCACCAAACTAATTTACACTCCCACCAAGAGTGTATAAGTGTTCCTTTTTCTCCACAACCTTGCCAGCATCTGTTAGTTTTTGACTTTTTAAGAATAGCCATTCTTATTGGTGTGAGATGGTATCCCATTGTGGTTTTGATTTGCATTTCTCTAATGATCAGTGATGTTGAGCGTTTTTTTTCATATGCTCTTTGGCCACATGTATGTCTTCTTTTGAAAAGTGTCTGTTCCTGTCCTTTTCCTACTTTTTAATGGGGCTGTTTGTTTTTTTCTTGTAAATTTAAGTTCCTTATAAATGCTGGATATTAGACCTTTGCCAGATGCATAGTTTGCAAAAATTTTCTCCCATTCTGAATGTTGTCTGTTTATTCTCTTGATAGTTTCTTTTGCTTTGCAGGAGCTCTTTATTTCAATTAAATCCTATTTGTCAATTTTTGCTTTTGTTGCTATTGCTTTTGGCATGTTTGTCATGAAAGCTTTGCCCATGCCTATGTCCCAAATAATATTGCCTAGGTTGTCTTCCGGAGTTTTTGTAGTTTGGGGTTTTACGTTTAAGTGTTTCATTGTTGTTTTTTGTTTGTCTGTTTCTGTTATTTTTGAGATGGAGTCTTGCTCTGTTGCCCAGGCTGGAGTGCAGTGGTACGATCTCAGCTCACTGCAACCTCTGCCTCCCAGGTTCAGGAGATTCTCCTGCCTCGGCCTCCCGAGTAGCTGGGATTACAGGTATATGCCACAAGGCCTGGCTGATTTTTTTTTCTTTTTTCTTTTTTTTTTTTTTAGTAGAGACAGGTTTTGGCATGTTGGCCAGACTGGTCTTGAACTCCTGACCTCAGGTGATCCACCCACCTTGGCCTCCCAAAGTGCTGATATTACAGGCGTGAGCCACCACACCAGGCCTACATTTAAGTCTTTAATCCATCTTGAGTTAATTTTTGTATATGATGTAAGGAAGGGGTCCAGTTTCAATTTTCTGCCTACGGCTAGCCAGTTTTCCCAGAATCATTTATGGAATAGAGAATCCTTTCTCCATTGCTTGTTTTTGTAACGTTCGTCGAGGATCAGATAATTGTAGGTGGGCAGCCTTATTTCTGAGTTCTCTATTCTGTTCCATTGGTCTATGCGTCTGTTCTTGTATCAGTACTATACTGTTTTGTCCTCCAGAGGGCAGCAGACATCGAACAGCAGGTTGTGTTTGCTGTGTTTGATGAGAACAAAAGCTGGTACCTTGAGGACAACATCAACAAGTTTTGTGAAAATCCTGATGAGGTGAAACGTGATGACCCCAAGTTTTATGAATCAAACATCATGAGCAGTAAGTCAGAGTACTATCTTTGTTCATCAGTTTTTCATTCCTGTGGTTGAAATATGACTGTGCCTAGAGTCAGAGACATGGATTAAAATCTACTCGCTAAGGAGCACCTCCAATCCTCACTTCCAGTCCAAGACTTGGTGATGAAATCCGTGGGTGACATCATAGCAACATTTTTAAGCAAGAGGTCAAAGGCTCACATCCTTAGAAATGCGTTTGATCTTCTATTCCAAGTGTGTGTGTGTGTGTGTGTGTGTGTGTGTGTGTGTATACAGACATACTCTGGGTGGTGAGGAACAGGGTGAGGGGGTAGGACTAATGGAAGGTGTTACAGTCCATGTCAATAGTATCCTAGACTGAGTTCAGGGTGAATATATGGCCAGGACAGAAACAAGGCAAGTAATCCAAAGATGGATTGACACATCAAAGTAGAGCAAAATGAGTATAGGGACCCAAGAGTCTTGGAAAGGCATGCATGAAGACGTTTAAAGGGATCAGTAAGACATTCAGAACAAAAGGAATTCCCTGAATGAGGGTTCCGGCATTTGCTGCAGTTCTAAAGTTCAGTAGCCAAAAGCACTGCCATGGCAGTCTGAGAGAAATGTCACTGAGCTAGCTGGAAGCAAACTTCTCCACAATAGCGAGGAGTCTAGAGTCATGGTAATCACCTTCTCTAGTAGGTAGTCACACAGTGAGGATGATTTCTCCATGTTCTGTTCATATAGCTTCAGATGACTGACCGCTAGGGATTATCAGAGCTGACAGGTGCCAGGTCAAATAATTCAAACAGAAAATTACTCTCAGCTTTCTTTGCATAACTTCCTTTTGGCAGTGAAAGTATCATAGTTCTAGACCAGTGCTGTCCAATAGAAACTACGTATGAGCTACATGTGTAATTTAAAATTTTCTGATAGCAACATTAAAAAGTAAAGAGAAATAGGTGACATTAATTTTAGTAATATGTTTTACTTAACTCAATATATCCTAAATATTATCATTTCAACATGTAATCAACATAAAAATTAATGAGACTTATTTTATTACTAAGTCTTTGAAATTCAATGTATATTTTATACTCACAGCATATCTCAGTCCAGTCTACCCATATTTCAAGTGCTCAATAGCCAGTTGCAGCCAGTGGCTACCATATTGAACAATGCAGTTACAGACCATTTAGAAAAACATCTAGAATGAGGTATAAACTAATAATACATCATGTAAATTATTAAAGTCACTTAAGTGATTTAAGTAGGTATTTAAATATTTGTTAATGCCAGTCATTATACTGGTACTAAGGCTAAGAGTGGTAATCGAGGTAGACATGAGCCCTGCCCTCATAGAAATCATACCTTTGATGTTTTACCATGCTTAGTACATATGTAAATAAAAATATTGCCTATAGCAGTGTCCCTTTTAACAATAATGAAAATGTATGAACTGAATACTCAAATGGAAACTGTGGATACTATATAGATTATAAGACAGCAATAAAAACTATAAAATATGCTAAATGGGCTTTATTTTTAGGGACATTAATTCTTACCCAATGACTAATATATCAAAAAGATGAATTTCTTATATTATGCTTTTCCTCCAAGTGGAATTATTAGAATATCTCTAAAGGCAGAGAATGGAGCACAAAATATTTACTATACATTTGATGAATGACTAAATCAATGTAAATGGAAGGCTTTATATTTTTCCTGAGATTTCTCCTTTGGCTAATTTAGGAGAATAATCTCTCATTTGAAAATTCTGAGTTTGATCATCTAGTCACATGTTAGACTAGATAAAGCTTATCTTGGATAATCACTACTTTGACACAACCAAATTAACATGGAGACATTTATCTTGGGTATAATTAGACATATGCCCTTTTGTTGGCATAGATCTGGAATTTTAACAGATTTTACACTTTCAGCTATCAATGGCTATGTGCCCGAGAGCATAACTACTCTCGGATTCTGCTTTGATGACACTGTCCAGTGGCACTTCTGTAGTGTGGGGACCCAGAATGAAATTTTGACCATCCACTTCACTGGGCACTCATTCATCTATGGAAAGAGGCATGAGGACACCTTGACCCTCTTCCCCATGCGTGGAGAATCTGTCACAGTCACAATGGATAATGTTGGTGAGTAACAGTCTGGACACTCAGAGAGGAAGCTTGCTTTGAATTTCTGGTCTATAAAGGTCTGCTGCAGCTCTTCAGGCTACCAGTGCTCCTCTATTTATCTCCCTGACCCCTTGCAGGCTTTTCTTTCAATGTTTATCGTGATTTCTCTTTGAGAAATTGACTTAAATGGATCCAGTCCTTTAGTGTGGGTTATATTTTTCCTTCTCTGGGCAAAGTAGGAAGTAAAGATATACAACAGCAGAAAAATAAGGCATAACTCTGAGGAAGAAGCATAAATATTTTGGCCATAAAAGAGCATTTCTTTTATCAAAATGCCCTATCCAGTTTTTTGCAACAGCTATCTTCAATCATCAGGTACACTGCCTTAAAGGCTGCTTCAGCAACAGCTTTGGAGTTTGTCAGACTGGAATGCAAGTCCTGATCTGCCACTCAATTGCTGTGTAACCTTACACAAGTTACTTGGCCTCACTGAGCCACAAGTCATTTATCTGAAAAACAGTGTAATCACATTTCACAGAGTTACTTTGACCATTAAAATAGTAATATGTGCCAAGTGCCTAGCACTCAGCAGACACCAACAATGGTAACTATTGGAGACTCACCAAGAAATCTTTAATGTGCCAGCAATGCATGCCATTTCAGAGATTCAAAATTTTCCTCCTGAATTATTACTTAGAAACATCTAAATGTCTCTTATTTGTGGGGATAGAGCTCATCATCATCCCTTTAATTCTAAGACAAGATGTGCTGTTATTTATGATATTAAAAGTCCATTTTATTCTCGATTCATCCCTTTCTTAATATATTTTAAAATAGTGAGCAACTATCTGTGCTGAAAGACCTTTTTTCCCCTCTAATCTCCACTAAGCAATACTTTTGGTTTTTATTCTGTTAAGTGAGATAAATGGACTGGTCATGTGCTTAGAGTCACAGCAATGTCAAATTGCTTTAGAAAAAAAAGTTTATTAAACTTTTCATTCTAATTTTTCTCTGCTTATGTTATGTTGACCCAGTAATCAATAGTTCACAGACAAGCAGTGGTCCACAGACCATACTTGAATATTCCTGACCAAAGTTTATTAGAAATTACCTGCCGCAATGGATTATTGTGTTTTCATGTCTTTTCCCAGACTTCCAGATCTCTCTTCTGTCTGTCTCTCTTCTGCAGGAACTTGGATGTTAACTTCCATGAATTCTAGTCCAAGAAGCAAAAAGCTGAGGCTGAAATTCAGGGATGTTAAATGTATCCCAGATGATGATGAAGACTCATATGAGATTTTTGAACCTCCAGAATCTACAGTCATGGCTACACGGAAAATGCATGATCGTTTAGAACCTGAAGATGAAGAGAGTGATGATGACTATGATTACCAGAGCAGACTGGCTGCAGCATTAGGAATTAGGTCATTCAGAAACTCATCATTGAATCAGGAAGAAGAAGAGTTCAATCTTACTGCCCTTGTTTTGGAGAATAGCACTGAATTCATTTCTTCGAACACAGATATAATTGTTGGTTCAAATTATTCTTCCCCAAGTAATATTAGTAAGCTCACTGTCAGTAACCTTGCAGAACCTCAGAAAACTCCTTCTCACCAACAAGCCACCACAGCTAGTTCCCCACTGAGACATCTCATTGGCAAGAACTCATTTCTCAATTCTTCCACAGCAGAACATTCCCGCCCTTATTCTGAAGACCCTATAGAGGATCCTCTACAGCCAGATGTCACAGGGATACGTCTACTTTCACTTGGTGCCGGAGAATTCAAAAGTCAAGAACATGCTAAGCATAAGGGACTCAAGGTAGAAAGAGACCAAGCAGCAAAGCACAGGTTCTCCCGGATGAAATTACTAGCACATAAATTTGGGAGACACTTAAGCCAAGACACTCGTTCTCCTTCCGGAATGAGGCCCTGGGAGGACCTTCCTAGCCAAGACACTGGTTCTCCTTCCAGAATGAAGCCCTGGGAGGACCCTCCTAGTGATCTGTTACTCTTAAAACAAAATAACCCATCTAAGATTTTGGTTGGGAGATGGCATTTGGCTTCTGAGAAAGGTAGCTATGAAATAATCCAAGATACTGATGAAGACACAGCTGTTAACAATCGGCTGATCAGCCCCCAGAATGCCTCACGTGCTTGGGGCGAAAGCACCCCTCTTGTCAACAAGCCTGGAAAGCAGAGTGGCCACCCAAAGTTTCCTAGAGTTAGACATAAATCTCTACAAGTAAGACAGGATGGAGGAAAGAGTAGACTGAAGAAAAGCCAGTTTCTCATTAAGACACGAAAAAAGAAAAAAGAGAAGCACACATACCATGCTCCTTTATCTCCGAGGACCTTTCATCCTCTAAGAAGTGAAGCCTACAACACATTTTCGGAAAGAACACTTAAGCATTCGTTGTTACTTCATAAATCCAATGAAACATCTCTTCCCACAGACCTCAATCAGACATTGCCCTCTATGGATTTTGGCTGGATAGCCTCACTTCCTGACCATAATCAGAATTCCTCAAATGACACTGGTCAGACAAGCTCTCCTCGAGGTCTTTATCAGACAGTGCCTCCAGAGGAACACTATCAAACATTCCCCATTCAAGACCCTGATCAAATGCACTCTACTTCAGACCCCAGTCACAGATCTTCTTCTCCAGAGCTCAGTGAGATGCTTGAGTATGACCAAAGTCACAAGTCCTTCCCCACTGATATAAGTCAAATGTCCCCTTCCTCAGAACATGAAGTCTGGCAGACAATCACTTCTCCAGACCTCAGCCAGGTGACCCTCTCTCCAGAACTCAGCCAGACAAACCTCTCTCCAGACCTCAGCCACACGACTCTCTCTCCAGAACTCAGTCAGACAAACCTTTCCCCAGCCCTCAGTCAGATGCCCATTTCTCCAGACCTCAGCCATACAACCCTTTCTCCAGACCTCAGCCATACAACCCTTTCT
>NW_026652283.1:64332019-64352820 GCF_009828535.3 Hylobates moloch
TTCTCCAGACCTCAGCCACACAACCCTTTCTCCAGACCTCAGCCACACAATCCTTTCTTTAGACCTCAGCCAGACAAACCTCTCTCCAGAACTCAGCCATACGACTCTCTCTCCAGAACTCAGTCAGACAAACCTTTCCCCAGCCCTCGGTCAGATGCCCATTTCTCCAGACTTCAGCCATACAACCCTTTCTCTAGACTTCAGCCAGACAAACCTCTCTCCAGAACTCAGTCAGACAAAACTTTCCCCAGACCTCAGTGAGATGCCCCTCTTTGCCGATCTCAGTCAAATTCCCCTTACCCCAGACCTCGACCAGATGACACTTTCTCCAGACCTTGGTGAGACAGACCTTTCCCCAGACTTTGGTCAGATGTCCCTTTCCCCAGACCTCAGCCAGGTGACTCTCTCACCAGACATCAGTGACACCACCCTTCTCCCTGATCTCAGCCAGGTATCACCTCCTCCAGACCTTGATCAGATATTCTACCCTTCTGGATCTAATCAGTCATTGCTTCTTCCAGAATTTAATGAGACTTTTCCTTATCCAGACCTTGGTCAGATGCCATCTCCTTCATCTCCTACTCTCAATGATACTTTTCTATCAAAGGAATTTAATCCACTGGTTATAGTGGGCCTCAGTAAAGATGGTACAGATTACATTGAGATTATTCCAAAGGAAGAGGTCCAGAGCAGTGAAGATGACTATGCTGAAATTGATTATGTGCCCTATGATGACCCCTACAAAACTGATGTTAGGACAAATATCAACTCCTCCAGAAATCCTGACAACATCGCAGCATGGTACCTCCGCAGCAACAATGGAAACAGAAGAAATTATTACATTGCTGCTGAAGAAATATCCTGGGATTATTCAGAATTTGTACAAAGGTTTGGCCAGTTTTCTCCTTTTTCATTCTCATTTTTCCATTACTGCTGAAAAAAGTAGCTACTACAATTCAGCGGGATAATTGTGGGCAAATTATACTAAGAACAGTGTGGTTCCCCTATTGCAAGTTGGCCTGTTCTATTTCCTTTGTCAATTCCAAGATTGCTTCTTTACCTTAGATGACCCGTGGACAATATAAGAACAATCACTGTGAGAACTCTATAATATTCTGTAATTAAGCCTTTTTCTGTGTCCTCTTCTTTTACTACCCATGTTTCTACTGACTCTTATTGCTCCAGGCAGAGCCCAACCTATCCATAGCTATATGCCAATCAATATGATTTAATTGAAGTTAGCCTCAAATCCAAACCCAAATATGATGTAGAAATCTCCTTTTTGCATTTACTTGTTTAGATCAGAATTTCTAAGAAATCCAAATCGCTTTTTTAAAAGAATATTTACAATTCAGTTTTGCTTAGGGGTAGAAAGCCATGTTGAACTGGGCTCTTTGTTCTGGGATGAAGATACAGAAAGAGAAGAGAGGAGGAAAGGAGCAAGGCTTAGTCAACTACAAATTCTCAGGGATATAGCATGATGACTGCGCATCAACTGTCTAGATATAGCCCACAGCTTTTACTAAAGCTGTTACACTAATCACTTAAAAAACCAAAGTGTAATTACAGTAGGCAAACATAATGTATGGTGTGACTTATGCAAATGAGTTCATTAATCTGATGCCTGACATCTCCACATTACAACTCTGTTTAAAACACATTTTCCTATGACTTCCTATGTAAATGTTGCACTCAATACCATATGAGAACAACTAGCTACCTGAGTATTTCTAAGCAAGGCCCTGAGGGAGTGAGATGTAGGGCCTGTCCAGAGTAAATAGGGATGGAACCACCTTCAAAATCTTGTATTCCATTCAAGGCTCACAACCCACTTTTATGGCAGTCAAAGTTGCTTTACCCACTGCCTTGTGTTCTGTGAGTTTGCATCTTATGCTCAGAGTCTGGAAAGATGGGATTAGTAGGGGAGGTAGACCAGAAGAAAGGCAGAAGGAGATTCTCTGTTGATGACTCATGGTATTTAGCAAATATTATGGGTTTGATGGGTGAGTGTTTGGCTTGTTTCCACAGGCTTGGGCAATGTAAGAGTCAGTGGGAGAATTCGAGATGCTTCAGTCCTAGACTGAGCCAATGAGCTAGATGGAAATAATGTGCTTTATTTATTTATAATTTTTAATTAAACTTTTTATTTTGGAATAAAAATAAAATAGATGCACATACAGTCAAGAGAAATAATACAGAGAGATCCTTTGGGTATCCTGAGTATTCTTTACCCAGTTTCTCCCAGGGGTAACATTTTGCAAATCTATAATACTATATCACAACCAGCACACTGACGTTGATGCTATCAAGATACAGATGTTTACCATCACCATAAAAATCCCTCTCATTACCCCTTTATAGTCACATCTACCTTCCTCCCACCATACCCCTTTCTTATTCCCTAGCAACCAGTAGTCTGATCTCCATTTCTATAATTTTGTCATTTCAAGAATATTACATAAATGGAATCAGGCAACATGTAACCTTTGGGGACTGGTATTTTTTCACTCAGTATAATTCTCTGGAGATTCATCAGGTTATTGCATGTATTCCATTATATGGGTGTACCACAGTTTGTTGTTGTTGTTGTTTTATACACATTTATGGTGTAAACATGATGTTTTAATATATTTATAAATTGTGAATTGGCTAAATCAAGCTAATTAACCTATGCATTACCTCACATACTTTTTTGTGGTTAGAACACTTAAAATGTACTCAGCAATGTTAAAAATTTGGTGTGTTGTTATTAACTACAGTCACCGTCTTATACAACAGATCTTCTAAATTTATTTCTTCTAACTGAATTTTATCTTTTGACCATTTTTTCAATGCTCCACCTCTGTATCCCTTTGTTAACCACTGTTCTACCTTCTGCTTCTATGAGCTCAATGTTTTTAGTTTCCACATTGTAAGTGAGATCCTGCAGTACTTGTCTTTCTGTGCCTGGCTTATTTTATGTAACATAACGACCTCCTGGTTCAGTCATGTTGTCACAAATGACATTTCTTCATTTTTTTTAAATGCTAAATAGTATTTCATTGTTTATGTAGATCACATTTAAGAAATCCATTCATTTGTTTATAGACATTTGGGTTGCTTCCCTATCTTGGCTAAGGTAGCTAATGCTGCAGTGAACGTGGGAGAGCAGATATCTCTTCAACATACTGATTTCATTTTCTTTGGGTATATACCCAAAAGTGGGATTGATGGATCATATGGTAATTCTATTTTTAATTTTTAAAGGAACCTCCCATACTGTTTTCCATAATTGCTGTACTAATTTACATTCTCACCAAGAGTATACAAGAGTTCCCTTTTCTTCACATCCTTGCCAACATTTATCTCTTGTCATTTTTATAATAGCCATCCTAATGGTGTGAGGTGAGCCCTCATTGTGATTTTAAATTGCATTTCTCTGATTATTAGTAATGTTGAGCATCTTTTCATATATTTCTTGGTCATTTGTATGTCTTCTTTTACGAAATGTCTATTCAAGTCTTTTGCTCATTTTTTTAATCAGGCTTTTTGGGTTTTTTGCTGAATTGAGTTCCTTATACTTTTAATATTAATTCCTTATCAGATAATCTGGTTTTCAAGAATATTCTCCCATTCCAAAGGTTGTCTCTTCACTCTGTTATTTCCTTCGCTGTGCATACACTTTTGAGTTTGATGGCAATCCCATTTGTCTATTTCTGCTTTTGTTGCCTGTGCTTTTGAGGTCATATCCAAAAAATCTTTGTCCATACCAATGTCAAGAAGCTTAAGAATAATGGACATTAGCAAAAAACAAATGTGAGAAGAGTGGCTACTTTTAGGGTACAAAACATTCATCCATCCAGTGACTTTCATAAGTGTGACCTTCTAATTAATCTGACCATTGTCACCTGATAGCCCCAAGCTCTGGCACTGTCCAATTACATGGCTTTGTCTGCCTTTGATCTTAAAATTTGGCGTGTTAACATACGATTATATTTGTACATTCATTTATATGTTTGACAAAAATTTATTAAGTTCCTGCTGTGTGCCAGATAATGTGCTTACCACTGGAGAGAGTACTATGAGCAAACTAGGCACAATGGCTGACCTCATGGTACTTATACCCAGTGAGAGTTAGATATTAATAGATAATCTCACAAATAAATTATATATAATCTACTATATATACTATAGAAATATTATAAGAATACTACAAGAATTTACTATATATACTATCATAATACTATTGAAATATGAGAAATTGATATAGAGACTTGACCTAGTCTAAAAGGTCATAGGAAGACTTACCTATAAAATTATATTTGAGTTAGGAATTGAAAGATATTTACTGGCTTTTGTTTTTATCCACTTATATATTTACTCATTTATCCACTAAGTATTTATTAAAGACCTTCTCTATGCTAGATGCTATATTTAGAAAGAGACAATTTCCTAAATTCTTTCAACAGTCTTTAATTTCTTCTTTTACACAAATAGTATTATTATTTCAGGGAAACAGATATTGAAGACTCTGATGATATTCCAGAAGAAACCACATATAAGAAAGTAGTTTTTCGAAAGTACTTCGACAGCACTTTTACCAAACGTGATCCTCGAGGGGAGTATGAAGAGCATCTCGGAATTCTTGGTCCTATTATCAGAGCTGAAGTGGATGATGTTATCCAAGTAAGTCTTTTGAGCACTGCTAAGATCTTCGGAGGAATTTCCACAAGCACCAGAGGGCTGTAAAGGTGCAGGTGGCAAGAGAGCTATAGGTGATTTGTTTATTTGCCAGGATTAATGAATAATTACATTTCTTTTCAAAGACTCCTTGCCAAGCAATTTGGCAATCTTCGAGACTAAAAAAAAAAAAGATCTCATTTTTTTAAATGCTGAAAACTATATAATCTGTGGAAAATCTTTCTGTAATTTCTATCTAAAGCTAACCTATCTAAAGTTAACACAGAAAATTAATATATTCAAGAGCAATTGAATTGGGTTTCATAGTAGTGGTGGTGGTGGTGGCAGTAGTAGTGCTAGTAGTAATAGTAATTTAGAAATATCTTCTGGTGTTTTCCTAAAAAAATAAATAAAATGAAGTTAAATAAAATGAGTAAGGAAAGTAAAGATGTCTCCGTGCCCTCCAAAAGTGAGAAAGTTTCTTCAGTGTCTTCCTAGCTCTGGTAATTTCTTTCAAAATCTTGTGTCCAGACACAGGATTATAACTTGCTTTTATAACAAAGTTTACTTCCGCCATTTTTGCTAACCTCTCACGTTCAAAAACCCAGAAAGAACCCTGATTCTAAAGTAAGCTATTCTAGATTTTAAAATATAATCTACTATACCTGTGTAAGCATTCACTACATTTTCAGTGACCATTTACTCTTTTTAAAAGCGTAAACAAGTACATAGGGATATAAGAATCTTAATTATTCTAAATTTTCCATGAAGCTATGGGAGGCAATATTCTCTCTTATGATTAGGAGATCCTTTTTCAAGATGAATGATAATTTAACACAATATTTAAAAAACTTATTCCAAGTGAAGTAACTCAGGAATCAAAAACCAGACACTGTATGTTCTCACTTATAAATGGGAGATAAACTATGGGTATGCAAAGGCAGACAGTTTGGTATAATGGACATTGGAGACTCAAAAGGGAATGGGGGGATGGATGAAAAGCTACCTCTTGGGTACAGGGTATACTACTCAGGTGACTGGTACACTAAAATCCTAGACTTCACCACTATACAATTCATCCATGTAACCAAAAACCACTTGCATCCCTAAAGCAACTGAAGTTTTTTAAAAAATTTAAAAATAAAAATTAACGCATGAAAGCCACAATAAACAAAACCTCACAATTGTAAATAAAGACAGTATCAGTAACAATGTTGCATTGAGTCATACTGGAGCCTTAGGCAAAAGGAAAAAAATCAAATACTGAATCTTTGTTTTAGTCCTGGATTTCACTAGATAAAAATGACTTTATTTGTGTATTTTAAAAATAATTTTAACTTTTATTTTAGATTCCGGGGACATATGTGCAGTTTTGTTATCTGGGTATATTATGTGATGCTGATGTTTAGGGTATAATTGATCCCATCATCCAAGTAGTGTGCATATTACCCAATAGTTTTTCAGCCCTTGCTCATCTCCCTCCTTCCCCCCTCTAGTAGTCCCCAGTGTTTATTGCCATCTTTATGTTCATGAGGACCCAATGTTTAGCTCCCACTTATAAGTGAGAACATGTGGTATTTGGTTTTCTGTTTCTGCATTAATTCACTTAGCATAATAGCCTCCAGCTGGCATCCATGTTGTTGCAAAGGACGTGATTTCAGTCTTTGTTACGGCTGCTTAGTATTCCATGGTGTATATGTACCATATTTTCTTTATGTAGTCCACCACTGATGGGCACCTAGATTGATTCCATGTCTTTGCTACTGTGAATAATGCTGTAATGAACATCCTAGTACGTGTGTCTTTTTGGTAGAACAATGTATTTTCTTTTTTTTTTTTTTTGAGATGGAGTCTCACTCTGTCGCCCAGGCTGGAGTACAGAGGTATGATCTCAACTCGCTGCAACCTCTGCCTCCCAGGTTCAAGCAATTCTCCTGCCTCAGCCTCCCAAGTAGCTGGGATTACAGGCACCCACCACCATGCCCAGCTAATTTTAGTATTTTTAGTAGAGACAGGGTTTTACCATGTTGGCCAGGCTGGTCTCAAACTCCTGACCTCAGGCAATCTGCCTGCCTCAGCTTCCCAAAGTGCTGGGATTACAGGCCTGAGCCATTGCGCCCAGCTGAACAATTTGTTTTCTTTTTTGGCTATATACCCAGTAATAGAATTGCTAGGTCAAATTGTAGCAGGACAAGCCACAGACAAAACCCCTCAGACACCAAGTTAAAGAAGGAAGGGCTTTATTCAGCTGGGAGCTTTGGCAAGACTCATGTCTCCAACAACCGAGCTCCCCAAGTGAGCAATTCCTGTCCCTTTTAAGGGCTCACAACTCTAAGAGGGTCCGTGTGAGAGACCCATGATCAATTGAGCAAGGAGGGGGTAACGTGACTGGGGGCAGCATTCACCGGTAATTAGAATGGAACAGAACAGGACAGGGATTTTCACAGTGTTTTTCTATACAACGTCTGTAATCTATAGATAACATAACCAATTAGGTCAGGGGTCAATCTTTAACTACCAGGCCCAGGGTGTGGCGTCGGGCTGTCTGCTTATGGATTTCATTTTTCCCTTTTAGTTTTTACTTCTTCTGTCATTGGAGGCAGAAATTGGGCATAAGACAATATGAGGGGTGGTCTCCTCCCTTAAAATAGTAGTTCTGTTTTAAGTTCTTTGAGAAATCCCCAAACTTCTTTCCACAGTGGCTAATTTACATTCTAAGCAGCAGTGTATAAGCATTCCCTTTTCTCCACAGCCTCACCAGCATCTATTTTTTGACTTTGTACTAATAGCCATTCTGACTGGTGTGAGACGGTATTTCACTGTGGTATTGATTTGCATTTCTCTGATAATTAGTGATGTTGAGCATTTTTTTCACGTTTGTTGGCTATTTGTATGTCTTCTTTTGAGAAGTATCTGTTCATGTCTTTTGCTCACTTTTTAATGGGGTTATTTGTATTTCACTTGTTCAACTGTTTAACTATCTTATAGTTTCTGGATATTAGACCTTTGTCAGATACATACTTTGTGAATATTTTTTCTATTCTGTGTCTTTTCACTCTGTAGATAGCTTCTTTTGCTGAGCAGAAGCTCTTTAGTTTAATTTGTCAATTTTTGCTTTTGTTGAAATGCTTTTGAGGAATTAGTCATAAATTCTTTCCCAAGGCTGATATCCAGAATGGTGTTTCCTAGGTTTTTCTTCTAGGATTCTTATAGTTTGAGGTCTCACATTTAAATCTTTAATCCATCTTGAGTTAATTTTTGTATATGATGAATCCAGTTTCACTGGATTCATTAGGGTCCAGTTTCATTCTTCCACATATGGGTAGCTAGCTATTCCAGCACCATTTATTAAATACGAGTCCCTTTCCCCTTGTTTTTGTTTTTGTTGTTGTTGTTGTTGTTGACTTTGTCAAAGTTCAGGTGTTTGTAAGTGTGTGGCTTTATTTCTGGGTTCTTTATTCTGTTTCATTGGCCTATGTGTCTGTTTTTGTATCAGTACCATGCTATTTTGGTTATTGTAGCTTTATAGTATAGTTTCAAGTCAGGTACTGTGATACCTCCAGATTTGTTCTTTTTGCTTAGGATTGCTTTGGCTATTCAGGCTCTTTTTTGATTCCATATGAATTTTAGAATAGCTTTGTCTAATCCTGAGGAAAATGATTCCAGTAGTTCGTTAAAAAATAGTGTTGAATCTGTAGATTGCTTTGGGCACAATGGCTATTTTAACAATACTGATTCTTCCAATACATAAGCATAGAATGTTTTTCCATTTGTTTGTGTCATCTATGATTTCTTTTGTCAGTGTTTTGTAATTCTCCTTATAGAGATCTTTCACCTCTTTGGTTAGATGTTTTCCTAGGTATTTTGTATGTGTGTGTGTGTGGCTATGTTTAATGGGATTGCGTTCTTGATTTCGCTCTCAGTTTGAACATTACTGATGTATAGAAATGCTATTTTATACATTTGTACATTGTATTTTGTATAATTGATTTTGTATATTAATCTTGCATCCTGAAACTTTACTGAAGTCATTTATCAGTTCCTGGAGCCTTTTCATGGAGTCTTTAGGGTTTTCTAGGTACAGAATCATATTACCAATGAAGAGAGATGGTTTAACTTCTTTTCTTCTTTGGTTGCCTTTTATTTCTTTCTCTTGCTTGATTGCTGTGACTAGAATTTCCAATACTATGTTGAATAAGAGTGATGAGAGTGGGCATCCATGTCTTGTTCCAGTTCTCACAGGGAAGGCTTTCAGCTTTTGCTCATTCAGTGTGATGTTGGCTGTAGGTTTGTCATAGATGGCTCCTATTATTTTGAAGTATGTTCCTTCAATGCCTAGTTTGTTGAGGGTTTTTATCGTGAAGGGATGTTAGGTTTTATCAAAAGCTTTTTCCACGTTTATTGAGATGATGATACTGTTTTTGTTTTTAATTCGGTTTATGTGGTGAATCACATTTATTGATTTGAATATGTTGAGCCACTTTGCATCCTAGGAATGAAGCCTATGTGATTGTGATGAATTAATTTTTAATTTGCTGCTGGATTTGGTTTGCCAGTATTTTGTTGAAGATTTTTGTGTCTATGTACATCAGAGATATTGGCCGGTAGTTTTCACTATTCATTGTGTCTTTGCCAGGTTTTGTTATTAGGGTGATGCTGGCTTTGTAGAATAAAATAAGGAACAGACAATTATGGGGTCTTTAATCACTAGAAGTTATAGAAGGGCTGGGAGGAGCTTCATGGGTCTGACTGCTGGGGTGTGAAGACTTCCCATATGGCATTTAAGTCCTTTACCATCTGGCCCCAACCTGGTCCTTTTCCAGCCTCATTTCTCACCAGGTTCCACCTGTCCCTGTGCATTTCACAGCCCAGTTCCACCCAGATCCTTGCTATTCCCCAAATTCTTCCTCTACTCCCCTGCTCATAGGCATCTTTCTGCCCTTCTGAGGGTCTGAAATGTCTTTCTAGCTCCTGTTCATTCTATGATGGCCAATTCCATTCCTCTAAGAAACTTACCTTAATTCTTCCAGCTGCTCCTAAATATTCAACCAAATTGTTCCTCCAGGGCATTGTCATCTGAACCCACTTAGACTTTGTATATAGTACCTGTTGTCTCCACATTTGTAGTGTGGTTGCCCATGTGCATGTCTGTCTTCACCAGTAGCTTAAAAGCTTCTTATGAACAAGAATCAAGCTTCTTTCATCTTCACATCTCCACTACCTATCACTCTCATTTCATTAGTAGATAATGTCAGTACTGTAGCCTTGAGCCTAAGAACAAATATGTTTTGGTATTTCTGGAGAAAACTACTTGGGCCATATCTCACAGGATGGTTGTGAAAATTAAATGAAATAATATACATAAGTTATTTTGTACCTTATATCTTAGCTCTGATTTTATAACCAGCCATTTTGACCTATAATGCTGACATTTTTGTGGTTTAGATTTTTGTTAAGCTTAAGTACATTTGTGGATCATTCCTTTTTCTAGGTTCGTTTTAAAAATTTAGCATCCAGACCATATTCTCTACATGCCCATGGACTTTCCTATGAAAAATCATCAGAGGGAAAGACTTATGAAGATGACTCTCCTGAATGGTTTAAGGAAGATAATGCTGTTCAGCCAAATAGCAGTTATACCTACGTATGGCATGCCACTGAGCGATCAGGGCCAGAAAGTCCTGGCTCTGCCTGTCGGGCTTGGGCCTACTACTCAGCTGTGAACCCAGTAGGTACTTTCATTGAAAGTTTTTCTCATTCCCCTAACCTCGTAATCTTGAGTCCACCAAATGGAAGAGTTGGGGTTATTTCTTGTTAAACGTCTGTCTCGCTTTTCATGAGGAATGCATAAGGGTGTGGTTAACAGTCTACATTTATCATAACCAGGGACTCTCCATGCAGCTCTTCAGATGACAGAGAGAGAAACATTTATTCAGTGGAGAGGAGGGAAGATTACTTGAATGATCGGCTATGAATTAGAATGCCTACATTCACAGAAGATGGCATTTATTTGAAATTTTCTTGAAACAAGTATTAGCTATGTTCTGCTCTTTCTTTGTGAAAAGAACTGCAAAGTCAAGACTCCTTTATCTATCATTCTGCAACGTATATATACTTCAAAACAATATGTCGTACACAGTATATGCATACAATTTTATCTGTTAATTAAAAAGAGAAACAACTCCTTCATTTCAGGCATAGTGGAAAGAGCACAGACTCAGATTTGAATTTTTACCCTGTCACTTAATGCATAATCCTAGGAAATTCCTTGACCTCTCTTAGCCTGGTATCAGAAGTTAAAAATGAGATAACAGTACATAGTGCATGGTAAGCACTTGGTAAATACTTGTTCAATGAATGAATTTATATTTACCATATAAGATAGTTGTCAGGATTAAGTGGGAGATTGCAGGCAAATCATTTAATATAGTAATAGATTCTCAATAAATAGTATCCCTTATATTATCAATTTATTATTATCATCATTGTTACTGGGATAAAGATCAACCAGAGGAAGGAGTATTATGAATACAACAGAATTAGGTGATAAACATCCAGGCTTATTATGCCATTCATTTATAATCTTCATCTTCAAATTCAGAGCCTATCGGAAAGTTTCCTTTTGTATATGATGAACGATTATCAGAAGAGCAAGGACATTCCTGAGAAAGAGACAATACAATTTACTCTCTTTTTCCAGGAAAAAGATATTCACTCAGGCTTGATAGGTCCCCTTCTAATCTGCCAAAAAGGAATACTACATAAGGACAGCAACATGCCTGTGGACATGAGAGAATTTGTCTTACTATTTATGACCTTTGATGAAAAGAAGAGCTGGTACTATGAAAAGAAGTCCCGAAGTTCTTGGAGACTCACATCCTCAGAAATGAAAAAATCCCATGAGTTTCACGGTATTTTCCTCTGACTTTGATCTAATCTCCTAATTAAATCACACTGGGTCACAGTGATTCCTGCCCTTAGATCTTCACAAGATTAGACTTGAGATGCTTCTGAGACAGCAGAGCTACAACTAAAACCGGTTCCTTAACATTCCAGAGGGCTGATGTAATCTGGCAGGTGACACTGTGGGGAGGCAAAAAGAGAAAGTCTGAAAGCGCAGAGAAGCTGCTGCAAAACAAACCAACAGAAAACCACAACAACAAAAAGCCAGCGTGCTTCAGCTGGTAACATACATTGAAAAGGAATTAACATTGTTCTGCAATTTAAAGTTAATAAGCTTGTTTCTGGATCTCTAAAGGCACAAGTGTTTATATAAAAGAAATGATCACCTGTGTGTCTTTTCTAAAATAAGAATGATTCTAACAGTTTTAGCTCTCAGCAGCTACCAGGTGGCACCCAAAGCATAGGAGAACAAATGAGATAGAAACTAGGTACCCAGGTAATGGGAGAATAGTGGCAAGAGAGCATTTGGGTGGTCACACTGGGAAGAGTGTGCCTACTTGGAAATTCACTCGGAAATTTGCCCTGTAAGCTAGTAAATGAAACAGAAACTGAGATGAGAAAGGTACGAGCTTGCGTTATGAATATGTAGATAGGTGTTCTCACGCCTGATATAATTTTAAGGATGCCCAAATTATCTCAACCCGTCCCTCTCCAAAAATTCACTTGCCTGGTTTCTGAAATTTCACGGCAGTTCCTCTAACTTAAGAAGGAGGAAATAAAGCACTTCCCTCACTTTGGTTTCAGTTAAATGTTTGGTAACACTAAACTTTATCTTTAAAATTTTGTGTTACATTTTTAAGGTGATCAAGTTTCTCAGGAACTTTTTAAAAAATCTACATATTTTACTATGTGGAGAGTAGATAAAGCCTGAGAACCCTAGATATCTAATCTGAGAAGTGGGCAGAGGAGTTATCATACCAATGAGAGAATAAACATGACTTGCTATGGTTGCTGGATACACCAACGATAAACTCCTAATTTTATAAACTCCTAGACTTCCTAATTTGCCTGAAACTTTCTCTGAATTTAGAAGGCCTTAAGGTGACATGCTGCATATCTCCTTGCTGACTCTAATCCCTGGAGTTTACTTTGTCTGCCCATATTTATGTTTATCTTTTGTAGTTAAGGAAAATAAAGACTTAATGGAAAGGATACATGGGTAAAGCACAGAACTGTAAAATCTGAGGAAAAGAGTGATAAACTGCTTGGAAAGGGAGTTCCCCCCGCCTTCTGCTGTAGGCTGGTGTGAATGATATGAGAAGGACTAGTGGTTCTGCTTCAGCCTCTCACTAATATGACATATAAGAGGGCCCTTTCTATGGCTAGGTAGGCCTGGGAATGCAGAATCATGAGGAATATGGGTGTTGAGTGGGTTGTCCCATATTTCCTTACCAGTCGCCCTCTCTGTGTCAACAGATTTTTAATTGATTTCAACTCTTTGTCCTTTCAGCCATTAATGGGATGATCTACAGCTTGCCTGGCCTGAGAATGTACGAGCAAGAGTGGGTGAGGTTACACCTGCTGAACATAGGTGGCTCCCAAGACATTCACGTGGTTCACTTTCACGGCCAGACCTTGCTGGAAAATGGCAATAAACAGCACCAGTTAGGGGTCTGGCCCCTTCTGCCTGGTAAAGATTGGGTAATGGAAAGAGGTCCCTGCTAAGAAATACAGGGAAAAGGCAATCTGTAACTCCTTCTCATTTCTTCCTTGTGCATATACTTCCTAAGGGGTCAGAACACAGGGTTCTGGCATAGAGCCTAGGCAAACCCATAGACCCAAAGTATATACGGAGTACAAAAATGTCACCTAATTTATGAACTATTTGCAGCACCACATAGGCTAAATGTGTGACCCAACTCAGTTGCTACATAACATGCAGTTTCTCCCAAGCCACTGTGTGTCATACAGATGAGGTCTTAAGCAGATGAAAAAATGAATCCCACAGGGCTCAGGCAGCTACAGCTATCTCTGCTGGGAGGGTTTCCAGATTCTTCAGTTCTGCTCCTCCTCTAGGCTCTATCACCCTAATATCTTTGGGCAAGTGACTCCAGGAATCATATTTTTAAACTGACTTATAGACTGTTTGAAGAGGAAAACATTTTTAAAGAATAATTATAAAAGTTAAAGAACAAAGGTATTTAGAACTTTTCATGTGCAAAATAAAGATAAATGTAGATTTAAACAATCTACAATTATACAGAAGGGATGTTTCTGTGCCAATGAGTTGTTTGTAAGTGTATCTACTTGTGCAGCAGTATAAAAACCTCGGAAGTCAGTTAAAATGCAGATGTGAAGGCAGAGGGATTTTGTTCTCAGAGACTTTAAAGTAGATTTTGGGCAGAATTCCCAGGAGTCTGTATTTTTAACAAGCAGCCTTCCTTCTATTTTGTCTTCTATTAAAAGTAATGGCAAAAACCACAATTACAGTTTGCACCAACCTAACACATGCTCCCTGAGGATTTAGTGAAGGCAGCCCCTCGACAGCACTTTGGGTGACATTGTGTGAATCTGCTTCAGATGCAGGCACAGAAGTCCAAACGGACTGGTTTGATTAAAAGCAGGGAAAAAAAGAGGGTTCTTGTTGGTTTTTCACATGCCAGTAACTCACTAATACGTCTAGAGAGTATTAATTGTATTATATTAATATCATATTAATTAATACAATAATTAATCAATAGATAATATATTGTATTAAAATCAGAGACAGAAGAGATTCAGTCAAATTTACTCATCTTTTCATCAAGTATTAGATCAGTCATCCTTCCCATCAGCCTGCAGACAGATTGAGAAGCTAGGATTGGCTGGTGTCTCTAAATCTGCAAACCTAAATACCTGCATTGGAGAAAGGAAAACTGGAGATCTTTTTCAGTGTGTTTGAGGAAGATAACCATATCTATTCATTTTTACCCACAATCTGGGAAACAGTCATAAATTATAGTCAAAAGAATTTAAATATTAACTGCCAGGGGGGTAATGTTAAATACCAGAATGCATAGCCAGAGGTTTTAGAAATCTCATTCTTTCAGTGTTTTTTCTCAAAAATTTATGTAAATCTCTATTCAAATATGTAAGCTTTATGGAAAATTTGAAAACATGGAGGAAGAAGGTTTTATTTTTATTTTCTTATATAAAAAAGAGAAAAAAGCAAAATGAAGAGAGAGAAAGGAAACACGTATGATATTTTTGAAGCCCAATGATGTAACTCGAGGTCACTTTGATAATTAGGACTGTGAAGCTGTATTGTATGTGAGTTAATTTGTAACATTATATTTAGATAAGTGAAAGTTTCTTCTAGTGAGGAGTGGTGGAGATTTAAAAATTTTTAGTTATCTCTCTGTGTGTGTTGTTATTGTTTTGTTTTTATCTGTTATACTTTTAGTCCTACCTAAAGAAAAATGGTTAAATTCTATTTGAAAGTCTCTTGTGAAGCAGGAATTTTAGGATTCTTAGAGAACTAACAACCACAATATTTACTTGTTAATTTTTGCAAATGTAATGTTGTTCTTTTTATTTTAGGTTCATTTAAAACTCTTGAAATGAAGGCATCAAAACCTGGCTGGTGGCTCCTAAACACAGAGGTTGGAGAAAACCAGAGAGCAGGGATGCAAACACCATTTCTTATCATGGACAGAGGTATCACAAGAGCCATGTGATATTTAGTTTAGCAGGAGAGTGCCTATTACTAGAATATTACCAACTTGTAGATTGGAAATATTCAACTCTAAGAACTCTGATGTGACAAAGGCATAATTTGTAGCCATAGTTGCTTTTATTCCGGCCCATGGTCTGATTGCATTGAAAACACATCAGTCAGATCAAAAGCATTCCTCTCAATTGGGAAACCTGCGTAAAGCATCCTTCTTCATGATTTGTGATCCATGGGCAAGTGCATATAAGAAATTTTCCAGCTTCCAAGAGTTGAGGAGGGAAAAGGTCACAGGAATTTAACAATGACTGAGTTACTAAACTTGACATTTCAGCATTCAGGAAACACAGTTTTCTTCTGTCCATCTGTTCATCCATTCTTTAAGCCATTACTAAGCACTGTTGAGTATGAAGCACTGTGCCAACATCCACGTAGCACAGTGGCTGGTATCCCTTTCTTGATCAAGATATAAATAACCTTGTAACTTTGAGGTCAACTTTTGAGAACATAGTCTCATGAGGGCTAGAACTTTTTTTTCATATTTTTATATTTTGTATTTTTATTTTTTTGTAGAGAAGAGGTTGCCCAAGATGGTGTCAAACTCCTGGCCTCAAGTAATCCTCCCCCGTTGGCCTCCCAGAATGCTAGGATTACAGGCATGAGCCACTGCACCTGGCTGTGGATAGTACCTAATGTTGTAAAATAGCATAATTTAAGATAAAAGCGGAAGAAAATCAGTTTAAAAAATGATTATATTTCAGGATTTCAGTTGCTTTCTTCTAGGATGCCACTATATCTATTAAAGCACCAGTCTTGTCAGTGCATTTACCATTTTATAATCAGATATATTTAAGTCAGGGCCACACAAGGTAGGTAAAAATATCTAATTACTGACCTGTCAGAAACATAATCCCTAACCATGGAGTTTTACTTTATTATATATATTTTCTAAGCAAAAATTATTCATTTTTTTCTGTTTTTCATAGACTGTAGGATGCCAATGGGACTAAGCACTGGTATCATATCTGATTCACAGATCAAGGCTTCAGAGTTTCTGGGTAAGTTGTAGCACCACGGTCTGTGAATGGTACCCCCTAAAATTGTGCAACATGCAGCCTATGAAACCATACATGACAATTCTGTCTATGAATCAGTTTTTCTCTTTATGCTTTTCTCTACTACAATGTAGTGAAGCAGCTCCATTTGGGGTACATATATGGTAAAGGAAGGAACACTATGGCGGGAGCTAAAGGCCTCTTAGTGTGCTCTTAACACTGCCACCTCTTCTGGTGTATAATGATCCCAAAGAGTCTTTTCCAGGAAAAACCGATAGCTGGGGGTCATTGATTTCTCTACATAAAAAGCCCAGCCTCTCTGCAGGGATTTGGCAAGCATCAGATAGCTTACTCTTATGACCACGTGCCCATTTCCAAAACTCTCCTCAGTCACCTTTTCTGGGTTTGACCACGCATGTAGTATTTCAGCCAGATTCACAGGGTCTTATCAGCCAGGCATTATAGTCCCTATTAATATGGTCCTTTGCCTGTGGCAACCATTCATATATTCAGAAAACTTTGTTGAACCTCCACTATGTGTCAGGAACTCCTCCAAAGTTTTCTCACACTGCCTCAAAGCCCTTCCCAAGATCAAGAGGTCATGATCAAGAAGATGATGAGGCTCCCATATACCCTTCCATGTCTTCCTGTTGGGCAGGCACATTCAGCATTAGGAATATCAACACAACAGAAAAAATCAAACATGACCTGTGTGCAAGAAAGGGGATAGGTGGTGGTTGGCAGTTGACCAAACACAGACCTGAAGCCCAGATTTCATCATCAAGGACTGGCTTAGTAGATGAGGCCCATGCCTAGACTCCTGACTACAACACAGGTCCTCCAAGGATCTGGTTTTCCACTGGATTAAACTCACTTGAGAAATTGCTGAGTTTTCAAAAAATTCAGAATAAATCTTTTTCTTCCCTTGAGTTTAGGCTACTGGGAGCCCAGATTAGCAAGATTAAACAATGGTGGATCTTATAATGCTTGGAGTGTAGAAAAACTTCCAGCAGAATTTGCCTCTAAACCTTGGATCCAGGTTTGTCTTAATAGACTGATAATATTTACTGCTATTGTAATAATAAAAATGAAAGTGATTTAGTAATTCCTTGTTATTGTTCTTGCAATGTTGTTAGGGGAAATAGCAAGTACTAAGTGTGAGGCACTGTTTTAAGTACTTTATGTCCTTAAAATCAACCCTCTGAGGTTGGTTCTAATAATATCTTGTTTTATAGATTAAAAAACAAAAGGCACAGAGATACTACCTACCTTCCCAAAGTAACACACAGCTAATTAGTCATTGAATTGGGATTCAAATCTAGGTACTCTGTGCCCAAATATGAATTGCATGTAGTCATTGTATCAGTTTGCTAAGATCTTATGTGCTAGCTCTTTAGTTCTGAAGAAAGCTGATTGTATAATGAATTTAGGCAGTGTGTGACTTGTTGACAAGGACAGTTCTGTTTACTGGCTTTACTATATTGCAGGTGGACATGCAAAAGGAAGTCATAATCACAGGGATCCAGACCCAAGGTGCCAAACACTACCTGAAGTCCTGCTATACCACAGAGTTCTATGTAGCTTACAGTTCCAACCAGATCAACTGGCAGATCTTCAAGGGGAACAGCACAAGGAATGTGATGGTTTGTGTGCATATTTCTATCTGAATCTCTAGACTCGGCCTAGGATTATTATGACTATACCTAATGATTATGTATTAAAAAAAAATACCTTTCTGGGTATTAGAAATGTGAATGGCGGGGGTGGAGCCAAGATGGCCGAATAGGAACAGCTCCTGTCTACAGCTCCCAGCCTGAGCGACACAGAAGACGGGTGATTTCTGCGTTTCTGTTTGAGGTACCGGTTTCGTCTCACTAGGGAGTGCCAAACAGTGGGTGCAGGACAGTCGGTGAAGCGCACTATGCACGAGCCAAAGCAGGGCGAGGCATTGCCTCACTCGGGAAGCGCAAGGGGTCAGGGAGTTCCCTTTCCTAGTCAAAGAAAGGGGTAACAGACTGCACCTGGAAAATCCGGTCAGTCCCACCCTAATACTGCGCTTTTCCAACGGTCCTGGAAAACGGCACACCAGGAGATTGTGTCCCGCACCTGGCTCGGAGGGTCCTATGCCCACAGAGTCTCCCTGATTGCTAGCACAGCAGTCTGAGATCAAACTGCAAGGCAGCAGTGAGGCTGGGGGAGGGGCGCCCGCCATTGCCCAGGCTTGCTTAGGTAAAAAAAGCAGCGAGGAAGCTCCAACTGGGTGGAGCCCACCACAGCTCAAGGAGGCCTGCCTGCCTCTGTAGGCTCCACCTCTGGGGGCAGGGCACAGACAAATAAAAATTCAGCAGGAACCTCTGTAGTCTTAAATGTCCCTGTCTGACTGACAGCTTTGAGGAGAGTAGTGGTTCTCTTAGCACGCAGCTGGAGATCTGAGAACGGACAGACTGCCTCCTGAAGTGGGTCCCTCACCCCCGAGCAGCCTAACTGGGAGGCACCCCCCAGTAGGGACAGACTGACACCTCACTCGGCCGGGTACTCCTCTGAGACAAAACTTCCAGAGGAACTATCAGACAGCTGAATTTGTGGTCTCACAAAAATCCACTGTTCTGCAGCCACCTCTGCTGACACCCAGCCAAACAGGGTCTGGAGTGGACCTCTAGTAAACTCCAACAGACCTGCAGCTGAGGGTCCTGTCTGGTAGAAGGAAAACTAACAAACAGAAAGGATATCCACACCAAAAACCCATCTGTACATCACCATCATCAAAGACCAAAAGTAGATAAAACCACAAAGATGGGGAAAAAACAGAGCAGAAAAACTGGAAACTCTAAAAAGCAGAACACCTCTCCTACTCCAAAGGAACGCAGTTCCTCACCAGCAATGGAACAAAGCTGGACGGAGGAGGACTTTGACGAATTGAAAGAAGAAGGCTTCAGAGGATCAAACTACTCCGAGCTATGGGAGGAAATTCAAAACAATAGCAAAGAAGTTAAAAGCTTTGAAAAAAAAATTAGACAAATGGATAACTAGAATAACCAACGGAGAGAAGGGCTTAAAGGAGCTGATGGAGCTGAAAGCCAAGTATCAAGAACTACATGAAGACTGCAGAAGCCTCGGTGGCAGATGCGATCAACTGGAAGAAAGGGTACCGCTGATGGAAGATGAAATGAATGAAATGAAGCGAGAAGGGAAGTTTAGAGAAAAAAGAATAAAAAGAAATGAACAAAGCCTCCAAGAAATTTGGGACTATGTGAAAAGACCAAACCTACGTCTGATTGGTGTACCTGAAAATGACGGGGAGAATGGAACCAAATTGGAAAACACTCTGCAAGATATTATCCAGGAGAACTTCCCCAATCTAGCAAGGCAGGCCAACATTCAGATTCAGGAAATACAGAGAACACCACAAAAATACTCTTCAAGAAGAGCAACTCCAAAACACATAATTGTCAGATTCACCAAAGTTGAAATGAAGGAAAAAATGTTAAGGGCAGCCAGAGAGAAAGGTCGTGTTACCCACAAAGGGAAGCCCATCAGACTAACAGCTGATCTCTCGGCAGAAACTCTACAAGCCAGAAGAGAGTGGGGGCCCATATTCAACATTCTTAAAGAAAAGAATTTTCAACCCAGAATTTCATATCCAGCCAAACTAAGCTTCATAAGTGAAGGAGAAATAAAACACTTTACAGACAAGCAAACGCTGAGTGATTTTGTCACCACCAGGCCTGCCCTAAAAGAGCTCCTGAAGGAAGCACTAAACATGGAAAGGAACAACCGGTACCAGCCACTGCAAAAACATGCCAAATTGTAAAGACCATCGAAGCTAGGAAGAAACTGAATCAACTAACGAGCAAAATAACCAACTAACATCATAATGACAGGATCAGATTCACACATAACAATATTAACTTTAAATGTAAATGGGCTAAATGCTCCAATTAAAAGACACAGACTGGCAAACTGGATAAGGAGTCAGGACCCATCAGTGTGCTGTATTCAGGAAACCCATCTCACGTGCAGAGACACACATAGACTCAAAATAAAGGGATGGAGGAAGATCTATCAAGCAAATGGAAAACAAAAAAAAGGCAGGGGTTGCAATCCTAGTCTCTGATAAAATAGACTTTAAACTAACAAAGATCAAAAGAGACAAAGAAGGCCATTACATAATGGTAAAGGGGTCAATTCAACAAGAAGAGCTAACCCTTACAAATATATATGCACCCAACACAGGAGCACCCAGATTCATAAAGCAAGTCCTGAGTGACCTACAAAGGGACTTAAACTCCCACACAATAATAATGGGAGATTTTAACACCCCACTGTCAACATTAGACAGATCAACGAGACAGAAAGTTAACAAGGATATCCAGGAATTGAACTCAGCTCTGCACAAAGTGGACCTAATAGACATCTACAGAACTCTCCACCCCAAATCAACAGAATATACATTTTTTTCAGCACCACACCACACC